>NW_017305386.1:711262-728831 GCF_001594115.1 Trachymyrmex septentrionalis | reverse complement strand
GCAATAAAAATGATGTAAGCACACCTGTGCAAGGCGTATACGATGGAGCAATTGCGTGTCAATAGTCGATAAGTAGTTAATATCGATAATCGCGAATATTTTCGCGATTATTGAATATTTACAACATCAATAACTCGCAAATATACTCAATATTAAGCGCCAAGAAACCCGTCGCGTCACTACGACACAGAAAAGTTTGCAATTAAAAAAGTTTCTTTACGCTTTCATGTGAGAAAGAAACTTTGGGCATTGGTCGATATACCGAATTCGGATGGTCACTTCGTTATCTACATGATGAAATTGCAGTCACGGTTGATGATTAATGTTCTGCTGAATATAAAAGTTTCGCAATTACTCCCGATTCTGACAAATCCCCTATGATACGTCGATAACAAAGATACATCAAGTCATCGCACTTAATTCTTAATTTTGGCATTATTCCTCGGTTATTATTATCCCTCGGTGCAAACAATGATTTCCGATTCCTTATTACACGAATGATGCAGTATGTTGTGTGTTAATCAAGGACAGTGACCCGTTGATCAAAATTATGTATATCAATGTATACTTACTCATGCCCAATAATGCCCAAGTAATGCTCAATTTTGAAAATAATATCACTGAAGATCTCAATGATGGTGATAATTTTTCTACTAAAGGTAAAGATAAGAAAAAGATTAGAATTCTGAGAAAGCACAATTTGACACTTCCTGAGAAAATTAAATGGGTAAAATATAAGTTTGAGCATACGGATCTCGAACAAAAACAGTCTAAGGTTAATTTAAAAAGAATGATAGAGAATAAAAATTTGGAAAGTCCAATAAAATATTTCCTCAATTATTTCGAAGATCTTTTGAATCTTGCAGTTCGATGTACAAATGAGTATGCTAAGTCAAAAGAAATTGCTCGTTGGAAACCTACAAACCTCAGTGAAATCAGAATCACTCATTTATTTTCTCTTCTTCTCTTCTTCTCATCTTTATAAATTAACCTTATTGTTAGACTGTTTTTGTTCGAAATCCGTATGCTCAAACTTACATTTTATTCATTTAATATCCTCAGGAAGTGCCAAATTGTGCTTTCTCAGAATTCTACTCTTTTTCTTATCTTTACCTTTGAGTAGAAAAGTCATCATCATCATTGAGATCTTCAGTGACATTTTTTTCAACATTTTGTGTAGGTGATTGATTTTTAAGCTCATCCTCAGAATCCAAACCTTCAATTTCAGATTCATCTCCATTGCGCAGTAGATTTAGAACATTGTTTATGTTCAAATCATTTTATTTTTTACGATTTTTTGACGCATCTGTAATAAAATTTTCTGTTCACTTGAAATTGTCCAGTATACCGGACATTTTGTTATGAAACCTTTGTTTTTTTTCATCTCTATGAATAGATCATATCATAACAATTCACATGGCTTAAGGACATGTCCAAGAATGATATTCAAAAATTCTTACCTTCAAATACAATCAATTTCACTTTTCAGCTCATAATTATCTATGATAAAAATTCGAAAATTAATTTTTTCTTTGGGAGTAGTGTATTAAAATCGCAATGCTACAACAGAATAACTAGATCCGATGTAAACATTTGTGTTTACTCTCCGGACAGTTTTTGAAATAGATAGGTGCGCGACTGATAAAATAACACACTATATTCATATTGAGATTTTTTATTTTGTGTCCAGTATATTGGACAATTCAAATGAACGGGATAAGTCAAAAAGCTATTTAATAATGTAATAGAAATTGAAAAATAAATTGAATTTTTTTTTAAACCTAGAACACAAAAACCTAGGACGGACAAAAAGAAACCCAGATTGCAGACGGAGAGAGTAAAAATATGATTGCAGATAAAAAAAGGAAAAGATAAAGACCACTATTTAGCCAAATGCTTCTAGTATTTAAAAAAAAAAAGAAATGCACGAATAATCCAATTATGTATTAGCTTTTATCACAAAGATAAAAATATGGAAGAATAATTTTTCAACGCATCTTAGTTACGAGCACGTCGAGCACATGAAATTTCGCGACATTAAACGCATTGTGTGCTACCTGAAGACGTATAGTACAAATGCGAGAGACATGAGACATGTGTCACTGCATGGTGAGTAAAATACATTCTATGTACAGGTCAGTGCGGGATGTTTTAATAACATTTCTACCGCTCCGGAAAAATAATCCGCCTCCGACGATTCTACGTGAGTTTACTCTATTAATATAGAGCTGTGTACACAAATACCTCGTTGTTGAAATGAAATATATTTTTCTCAATAAATCTTATAAAAATACCATAGGTATGTTAATTCGTTGCCGCACAAAGCGCTATTTTCGTAAAAAAAAGAAAAGATTTCGCGTTTTGATTATATCAACCAAAAATTTTCCAAATAGAATTAGCGTAAAAATATAATATTCCCTTATTTTTTACCTTTCATTACATATTACCTTCCATTATTATTATCATATCCCAAAATATATAAATATTTCTAACCAATATATTTTTCTCTATAAAGATCAGGAGGTCAATCATGTAATTTCACGCAAAACTTTTACGTTTCATTTTTCGCTCATTGAGATTTCATGTAAAACTTCACGTGTAACGGTTAATGTATCTTGGATGCGCAGGCTTCTAGGTCGATATTCATAGTCTACTCTTATTTCAAGATAATAATCTATCTCCCCGATATTATTTCGGGATGTTGGCTTATTATTTGACATAATAATCTGTCGAAGAAAACAACATGACCAGATTACATTTACTCTAATTCCGAAGTGTACACTGAGGAAAAAACTGTTTGGTATTTATAAATATATAAAACGTTAGTTATCATAATTATAATACGTATATAATTATGATAACTACCGTAATATTAGTGATAATAAGTATATGTATAGTTTTATCAACCAACACATATATAGTTGACAATCGTAAATAATCGTAATTAATAGTGTATTTTTATTGTTATTATAACAATAAAAATAGTAGAAATTATAAAAAATAATTTAAATGACTTAATATGTAATATATAGTTACAAATATCAAACAGTTTTTTCTGTGTATTTATGAACTTCCCAGATTTCTACCATCATGTGCAAAAAAATGCACGTGGACAATTCACATTTTCACGATTGGGAGAGTTACATAATTCCGTGAAATAGATAATCGCAGAATTCACGTGAATCTTTTCACTTTCCATCTTAGAAGAAAAGTTACGTAATCGATCGTCTGTTCTGGGATCGTATTATGTCCCATCGCGGAAAGAAAGTTTCGTCAAAGCCTTTAAACATTCAGCTAAATACAAACTTAAAAATAAATTTGTTAAACCGTCAAAAAATAATTATGTAGGATGCTCAAGCTACAGTCAGTGGCACAGGAATGTCGTTCAGTAGTTTTCTGAAAGAAACCAAGTTTTATATTAAAAGTTAAAGATATATTTCACGTCATCGCGAGATATACTTTGCACGAGATCTTTAGTCAGAAATTTGGGATAGAACTTCCAGTTCTTCCGAATGTGCCAAGAAAACTGCTTCAAAGTAAATATCCCTTTCTCGAAATTTTATCTTCGTGATTGACCAAATATTTTAAATCGGATTTGCGTCCGGAGATTGGAAAGACCAATTTCCATCGATCGATGTCATTTTACGTGAAAATCTCGTAAAAAGCATATCTGGAATCTCATAAAAAGGCGACAAGTTGTAATCAATAATGGTTGGTGGACGCTGTACTAAGTAAATGCATTTTAGTAAATGTAATATATAATACTTTTAAAGTGTCATTTTTATTTGTAATATAGTATATATGCTCGGTTTCTTTCAGAGAACTGCTGACGACATTCTTATGCCACTGCACTGACGGTACTGACTGTAATTGCTAGAATGTTCAAATCTATTGCTCATTACGCTTGAACGTTCTACATCATTATTTTGATAATTCAACTTATAAATTATATCTGACTAGCTAAATTTTTAGATGCCTCAGCAGAATCGTTCTTCCCGTGTACGTAAATAAAAATTAAGGTCAATCCGGGCTAAAGCCATCGTCGCGATCCGGACGTGTCGTCGTCTAGCTGTCGACGTGAGCTGCGCGCTCGTCGCAGCTATGCACGGCACGCTCGGGGATACAAACTCGCCGCGAATTTGCACGTGCGGATTAACGCGCGCGGTGCGACGCGGCTCGCCGACCGAGTACGAAAGCCCGTGGAACGGCAGCGGGTGACTCGGGTGCACATCGCGTATGACCTATTAGGCAATGAACGTAGGAGAGAGAGAGAGAGAGAGAGAGAGAGAGAGAGAGAGGGAGAGAGAGACAGAGATCCTATAGCTGCTATTATCGCACGTATATCGATCCTGCCAATAGCAGACACGTACATGGACGCGGCGCCTATCCTTTTGTAACACGCGCGGCAGCTATAGATATAACGCAGCGACTTACATACTGCGACGATCGCGCTGCTGGCTGCTGGCTGAACTGATTCCCGTGATTCGACGGCCAAATTAATTGGCCTGGACGTAAATCGCGCGGTCGATTGCCCGCGCGGACTCGTTTGCGCGATCAGAGCCTTTCGACCGCAATCGCGCCGACCGATATATCTGTTAAAAGTCACGCGAATATTTCAGTCGTTATTTTTGGCCGGCCGATCCAGGCGAGCCAGGTTTCACACCTGACGATATCGTGATAAAAACGATTGCCGGTGCGCAGTACGGTTTTCAGCTTATTTGAAAATTACGTAATTCGCAATCGTAAACTAAATCTTTCTAAGTATCGCGCGAACATAAATTATACGCATGGATGGAAGGATTTAGCTGGAATATCTAGAAATATTGCTAAAAAAATAACACAGAAACTGAAAATAATTTTGTTGAACTGTTAAAATAATTATTACAAGTGAAAAATCGATCGATAAGAATAAACCAAATAAGAGAAAGTATCCTATTTTCGATTGCGGATCTTGGTGCTTAATAGTATTTTTCATAAATTTTTGTATTTTTCAAAATACACTTTTCTACGAACTGCGCGTCGATTCAAAATAATTATGTACAGGACGCTCGAGCACGATGAGCAATGATTGCTAAAAATTTGGACGTTCTAGTTAATCATTTCGCACGTCCCACATAATTTCACTTGTGTCGAACAAAAATGATTTTCAGATTTATATCTAGCTAAACAGGGTACTTTAGCAAAACTCTTTTCCGTGGAGAAATCACTACGTGCATTTAAAACTTTATTTTTAGCCAGTCCGAGTTTTTATTATCTTCATAAAAACCCCGGTGCAGAGCGCAGAGCGTAAAGCATCATTTTGCATCTCCCGGAGTGCATCATAGGAGCTGAGCTCGGATTTCCGAGGATACCAACTCTCTGTGTGGTGAGTTTGCGCTACGCATGCTAAGGAAGCACAGAGACGCCACAATACCGACATGTTGCCCGAAGGAAGTTTACCTTGTCGGAAGGTGACAAAAGCACATAAGCCTTAATTGGTTCGGCCTGTATGCGCCCGCACCGAGTAAATAGTATCGCTCTGTAAACGCGAGGCGCGCCGAGCTAGACCGGCCATAACCGTAATGTAATCGCTCTTCCCGTATATCCTGTATATCTGTCGTATCCTGGCAGTTCACGTTACTACGAGTGCCGTTCGTGTGAACCGTTCGGCGAGGACGGTTGCCAATAACCCTTTACTTAGCGGTGCATCCGAGCGGAATTACGAGGCCCCTCGCATACGACATAGATTATCCGTCCGGTGACCACGCCTACGGTAGCTCGGTAGCGAATATTATGTACGTATGTACACGCGCCCCGTATCAGGGACATGCTGCCATCCCTCTCAAACCCTTCCCTGTTGCCACAATGCTCTCTCTCTCTCTCCCTCCCTCCCTCTCTCTCTCTCTCTCTCTCTCTCTCTCTCTCTCTCGCTCGCTCGTCCTCTAGCCCGCAGTGAGCCTGTCGAGCTAATATACCAATCGATAAGACGCTCTCCGGGATCACGCTACTACGATCCGGCCAAGTTGCATGCGTTCCTCCTCAAGCGTATTATCAAGTCTTGTTTGCTCGCATGTACGCGGAAATTAGAAGCCACATTGTATAAATTAATGGCGATGCGTTCAAGTCAGTTCTCGCCAAACGGTTGGAAATATCCACCGAGAGAGAGATTTCATCATTTGATTTGTGAAAAAATCAAGTTAAGGCTCGCGTTTACTCAACACTGCTACTATCTCAGATCTTGTAACGTCGTAAGCGAGAGAAAACCCACACAATAAATATTCTTTGAATAAAAATATTTTTTTAACAAAACAATATTTATACTTGATGTGGAATAGACTTGTAAAATATACCGAAAACTATATTTCGATCGCTGAGCAAAATTTCTGGTTGAAAATGAACTAAAAGATTTGGATCATTTCTCGGAATGTTCATTAGAATTATAATAGACTTAATCGGAAAAATTTGATTTATCTATTTTCAATTAGAATTCCAATTAACGCAACTAGACTTTTTCCGGCGTATATTTCTTATTTCGAGGAGAAATTAAACCATATTTATTCATATATATATATATATATTATTAATTTGACAGTTTGTCATAATTCTGAAGAAAAAACTCGTTTCGTTTTTGATTGAGAATTTTTTATATATTTTGCAAATCGATTCTATTAATTTTCTTTTGTTGAAACATATTTCTATATTAATATATTTCGCAAGAATTTTTATTATGTATCTCTCTGCTTCTAATGTTACAATCTAAAATATATAATGATAATGATGAGTGAACAGAAACGTTAGAAACGTTAAAAACAAGGTCGCTTGCTGTTATTTTCTGGAAAAAAAAAACCAATTTTGACGAAAACGGTGTAACAATATCAATATGTGTAGATTAATTGTGCCAATTCAATTCGTTTGCAGCGAGCGCTGATTTCCGTGAGGAATCAATAAAAGAGTACTAATATCGTTAATAAAATAATAGCGCGTTAGGTAACAAAAGGCTTCGTTGTAACAAAGCTTATTCCCATCGACTGATTGGTCGGCCGTAACGTGACGTGACTCTATAAAATCGTGTGTCCATCGTTTCGACCGACTAACGAGCGTGCGCGCGCGCGCGAATGAGAGTAGATATCCTTGATATCGATAAATCGCGTCCCTTTGAATTCTATGTAATCGCGATTCGCGGTACTTACGTTATTGACAGCATCGGATGTCCACATCAAAACATGCGTTCGCGCCGCATGATTATGGGTTAGTATAATAATGTGCTTGTAGAACATGGTAATAATAATAGACACGGCATCAAATGAGTATTGTTGTCTTGCACAATAAACTGATATTTCCGCACACGCTGTTTGGAAAATACATTAAACAATTATCAATTGCGATTCCAATTTATTTGTTCGGTTATATCCGGATGATTCAAATTCGGGAATTAAAAACGACGTAAAAAATATTAGTAATATATAAGCATTTTTCGGTTGTATACAATAACCAAAATAAAAACCATTATATTATAAATACCGGTATGCGCGCATCGGGTATTACAAATATATACAGTTGGAAAATTTGTGTTTTCACACACCGTGTCCTCTATATTTCACATATCCCAAATAATCCATTCAAATCATGTTAATTTGATGAACAAGATATTAAAAAGTAAATACAATATTATGTAACACAAAGGTATAACATTGATACAATTTATAAGTAAATTGTAGAAGCATTTCTTCAATAAAATTAACATTTATAATATGCTAAATCAACGTTTTTTTATGCTTTTATCTCAGAATTTACGTTTTAAAAATAAAAATAAATCTTTTAATGTTATTTGTTTACTTAGGAATTGTGTTATTTTAACACTGTTGAAATAAAAAATGTTGAATATCATTTCAATATAAAATATTCAAATAACACAATCATTATGTTAAATTAATACGTTAAAAATTTGGATATATTAAAAATTCAACACAAAAATTTTAACAAAGACTAGTTTTAACATAAAATGTTTTTCACTATGTAGAGGTATAATACATATATCGATATACGATCGTTGTTCTCTTTAGTCAAATTATCTCTGTATTCAATTCCTCAAAATTTTCACACTGACGTTACATTACTTTCCGGAGTTTATGTGAGGTGAAAATAATATTTCTCTGTAAAAAGAATTTAATTTTCGCACCATATATGTATAAATTCCAAAGTTTGTGGTTCCGCACCCTCGTGATCGACGGTGATGAAACGAGTTTTAAATGTACGTCGATCAATCATAATCGTCAAGAAAGACGTTAATGGTCGATATTTCAAAGTTTTAATTCTGTTAACACAGCGGCAACTTCATATTTTTTAATTCAATCACAAGCTCCGCAATTATCTTAAAAACAGTTTATTGAGTCTTTAACTGTCAATATCTTCATGTACCGCTTTTTCTGTGGTATTCCCACAAGGTTCAATCGATTCGATTCCGCTTTTGTGCTTCGGTACAAATTGTTTGCGGTTAATTTGACAGGTGTCCCACTCGTAAGATTTTCGACATGTTCGGCCGCAAATCGGGGACGTTGGATTCTTCGAGTGTATCGCCGTGTCTCATCTCCGCAGAAAGAACAGTGGCAGCTGTGATGGATGGACTGGGTGTCCGATGTGATAGCGCAAATTTGCGCCTTCTTTCCCAAGTCTACCGCAATAAGATCGAACGGAAATTTCTCGTCCCTCACAGCACAAGGAAGGACGAAAAATCCGCCATTCAATGCGGCACAGCGAAATGTCATTTTATGTGCCAAGTCTGTCTTCCCGCGTTACTGAAGTTCGATTCTTTTCCACTGAACGAGCGCTCAGATATCGCGCGAGATATTGCCAACCATTCTTTTATATGTACTATTCCTTTACCATCATTTCAGCCACATTATCGTTACGATTTCTTGCAAGTCATTTCGCGTTGCGTTGTCATACTCTGAGTTCCATTTCGTTGTCACGTCAAGAGCATTCAAGTTGTTCTAATATCGATTATATATGTTATAAGATATGTTCTCTTTTATCTTACATTTTTTAAAATTTATTTTATTTTTTTCTTAAACTGATCACGCGACGACGACATAAATTTAATTAGCCGGAATCACGACATTCTTCTCGCCGCTTCCAAAAGCTTTGTATACGTGAGCGCGTTTGCTTTTTGTGATGCAAAGTGGCATCAAAACTAACGGATAAACAAGTCACTCGTTACAGTGACGCATGCTGGGTGACGACAAATATTGTGCGCGACAGGTTCGTAGGAAAATTTTTCGCGCCCTATATTTATAATAGAAAATTGTTCTTGCGCTTGTTCATTTCTTTTCTTTTGCATACTGTTTTTTATTTTACATTTAATCACTGTATGAATGACAGTAATTACGATCAATAGAATATTGAATAAAGCAATAATAATTCCCAGCGATCTCGTAGAGGAAAATTGGGATTGTTGATTCCATTACCAGAAAATTGATTTTTGCTGTCTAGTACCCCCTAGAGATATACATACATCTGATATAAATGGCCTGACTAAAAGGACATTTTTATTCCAGTCATTCATCTTTGTTATGGAAAAATATGGTCTACCAAACGTAGCACAATTATATCGTTTTAATTACAATAAATTCTTACGAGCAATGCTTAATTTGTAGTGTATTTACCAAACCATAAGATTTCCAGAGACAACTTTATACAATTTGTATGAAATAAAAAAACTTAATTTTCGAGAATTATTATGAATGAGTTAAATATACTGAGAAAAATATTCTGATTAAATCAACAAAAAGGCCTAATAAGAAAGGGCACTTTGATGTGACTAAACAGAATTTCTGGTTATGATAATCAGGAATTCTGTTTGTTTCGTCAAAATTCCATCTTACTGGGCCTTATTGTTGCTTTAATTAGAATATTTGTTCCAGTGTAAATATCACTTTATCAATCATGAAAAATAAATTAACTTAACTGTAATTTAGGTAACAATTTCAATTCCAAAAAGGTAGTTTAAAGAATTTATTAAAATCATTATAACTCTAAAAGGGGTTCCCTGAGAAAAATTTTCTAATGAAAAATGAACGAACTAAAATATTTTAATAATGTCGATCAGAATTCTAATTATTTCTAAAATTATAATAGATTTAACAACAATTCTGATTTGTTCATTTTTAATCCGAATTCTAATTAATGTAAATCAATCTCTCTTTTTCAGCACTGCATTTTTTAAAGGATTATGAAATAAAAATTACATCTTGTCGATATATTATTTGATTAGTTAATAAGTCGATTAATAGACACAGTAAAAGATACAAGTAATATGTATATTAGAGCTTGAATTTAAACTAATTTATTAATTCATACAAATAACTAGATCATAGGATTAAACTAGTTATACGTTGATAAATAAAGAGAAACGTTTCTATACTGAATCTTCATCAGCGTAATAAATTAAGAATAAATTATTCATACCATAAGGTTGTAAATAATTAAAATTTTACTCAGACTCAGGATCATTACCTTAATTCATTTTACTATTCGAATTATCATGACTATTTTATGATGATCTATAAAATTTTTAATTCTTGACTATCCAACGACGAAATAATTAGTAACAGTTGACATCAATATAATGCACGAGAAAAATACTGATTACGGTTATTTTTACAAGTATTATCAATCAATTATAGAATGTCCAACCTGTGATATAATTTTTTATTTGATTTTAATTATTCAATTTTGCTTCTTTCCAACGTTTTAATTAATATATACGAGGTCTGTTCAAAAAGTATCGCGAATTTTGAATTTCCGCGGGTTACGTATATTCGATTTTCGATTTTTTTTTGTGGCGTTATGTTGGTACTCATGTCTCTCACTTATGCCGACAAGTTCGGCCATTTTGAATGTTCAGTTAATTTTTGACAGCTGCTTTGCTTGCACGTGTTTTGGCTCGTCTTCGATTTTTGCCTATTCCAAAAAATGGATCAAAGAATCTGTATCAAATTTTGTGTGAAAAACAAAATTAAGTGCGCGGACGCATTCCGAATGTTGACTGTAGCATATGGTGGAGCTACCTTGGACCGAAGCAACGTTTATCGGTGGTACAAAATGTTCTCAGAGGGCCGAGAAGATGTGAACGACGAAGAGCGTGCCGGACGCCCGAGCACGTCAACAACAGACGAAAACATTGATGAAGTGAAGAAAATAGTATTGGCCAATCGGAACGGTCAATAAGGAATATTACCTGCAAGTTATGCGCAATTTGCGCGAAGCAATCCGCCAGAAACGCCCGGATTTGTGGAAGAACAAAAATTGGCTTTTGCACCATGATAACGCCCCTGCTCACACATCGTTGCTTGTGCGCGAATTTTTGACCAAAAACAACACACTAATGTGATGACCAGAAACAACACACTAATGATGCCGCAGCCACCGTATTCCCTAGATCTGGCCCCCTGTGACTTTTTCTTGTTCCCGAAACTGAAGAGGCCCATAAAAGGACGACGCTACGCTACGATTGAGGAGATAAAGACGGCATCGAAGGAGGAGCTGAACAAGATCACAAAAAATAATTTTTTGAAGTGCTTCGAGGATTGGAAAAAACGTTGGCACAAGTGTATAATATCTGATGGGGATTACTTTGAAGGGGACAAAATAGATATTCATGAATAAATAAATAATTTTTGAAAAAACACAAAATTCGCGATACTTTTTGAACAGACCGTACAGTTTGTTTAAATTGTAAAATTGTATAAATTTACAAAAATATTATTAGACAAATTCACATTTACCAAATATGACGTTTGCAATTAATTTGTGATTAACTTTTTTAATTGCATTACTTTTGAAGCGAGAAAGCGCGATATGTGAATATTTCTAATTTAGAAAGAAGTTTTAATTCTATCCATAGCATTATATTCCGCAGTCGATTGTTAACTCTTCGAGGATAACTTGGTTAAAGAATAAGGTTTCTCTACCGTGATTGGTGAAACATTTTACTGAATCTTTGCCCCGAGATCTTGGTCTCGAAGAATAACTAGGGCCATTCCTTTCAACTCGTTTTCTTTCACAGCGTAATTGCAGCCGGCCCGCTTGTTCGCGTCGCGTATGCAAAAAGATAAACAGCCATAACGAGAACGGGAAAGTTTTTAGCATCGTAGCGCAGCTGCGTGCTCGAAAGCTCGCGGGACAAGCAGCCTGCAAGTGCTAATTTCGTTTCTCTTTTTCTTCCTTTTACATCGAGAAGAACATAGCGCTTCTTCACTTAAAGCACGCTAGTTACATTTTTTTTTAGAATGCACACGTCGTGCCGGCACCTTCGACTTTTGCGCTCGAATGAAAGTGACAGCACGAAACTGCGTACCGTACGCAAAATTCCACGAATAAAAATTCGTGTGCAGAGAGAAGGAACGCGCGACGGTTCGCGCAATTTGTAAATTGACGCGCGACTCCCACGATATCAAGAATTCCAAAGTACGTATTTTGCATAAATTTCGGGCACAGACTGTATCTTAAACAGCCGTTTACATTTTTCCTCGCGCCAAGCGCGTGGGGTGGCTGTCCCATCTCCGGTCCTTTCAACGCGTTCGTTTTGCATGCGCTCATTTCTTTTGCATGCAATCGACCTCTCTCTCTCAAAGAGAGACCCCGAACTCTCCGCGGAAGACGCTTTTCTTATCTCGCCGAGCATGCTCTTTAACGAACCGAGTTTCCTTTCAAAAATGTCCGGCCGTCATCGGACGATAATAAACACTATATATGTATACAGCATTCGGCACCGATAATACACTTACGCCGTGCGAACGTACTCAATAAAAGTACAAACTTGTTAGTCCGAAAATGTACTTTTCAAACTGGATCTTAAGATGGTTCTTGTAACGCAGCTTCCGTCTCTCGGAAAAGACGAAAAAGACGTCGCTAAGAAATTATTAAACTTTTACTCGCCATGTTATATTTGTCGGGGAAGAAACGAGATGAGATTACATAGACGAGAGATATTAAGTAATGACGCCTATTAAAATTAGAAATCTCGTCGTTTGCAAGAGAAGAGGCCGCGATCGCATTTATATTTCCCATTGAAAAAGAAAACTTTTTTCAGGCAGGACTCTTCGAGTTTAACGTTTTCAATAACAATCGCGCTCCACAATGGAAGTAGATGGTGTATCTTTTGCGAGAAGTTAAAAGATTGCAACGTGAGGATGAGCTTTATTGCGGAGCAAATTATAAGATTCGTCGCGCCATCGAGAACGCGATTGCATGTGTATTTGTTTCCGAATTCGCTTAAAGAGAAGGATTCGGAAACACTACTACTATATAGCGAAAGTGGCCGAGAGGAGCAAGGAGAAATAAAAACAGAAACGGGAGGCCAGAATGATACATTGTCCCCGGCTATTGTCCCTCTCGCGAGGTATTCTCTTCGTTTTCCTGCATCTTTCATTCTCTGAATGAGAGAGAATACAGGAATCATACTTTTTTACCCCGGCACCAAGTCGCTATTGTCGCTTTGTAAACAATTTGCTGACGTATCGCCTGGTTACGACTATTTTGTTGAGGAAGAAAAAAAGAAGCATCGATGCAAACTCTCGAGTAGATTTTCTCGCGTATTACTCGCTCGGTATAGTTATCATAATCGATGTAAACGGAATATTACTCGCTCAAAGTTTGATCAGAGTTTAATGAGCCCGTAATGCTAATAGTAACCCAATTACGACGTTAAAGTTCAACTTAACCGAAATAGACGTGACGTTTTAGTAAATTATCCCATGCAAAGTTAAATAGATGTGTCTGTATAAACACGCAAGTACGCGAATTATTCATTCGAAGAGTTTACCAGAAGTATCATCTCTATAATATATCTAGAATTTCGCAATAATTTGATATTTGAATCTTGAGCGACGTGGAACGCTTCGATTTTAGATGCAAAACCGCATCGTTCATCTCGGCTACAATCTGCAATTTCCGCTCGCAGCTCGCAACAATTTGGCGTCAATTCCGCGCTCCGGCTGTCAGACGCAGCGGTCTGGTCGGAGATGTTAGCATGATCCGGCGCGTAATCCTCCGCTTGATTTTATGCTAAATTACATTAACGGGATAAATGGAGCATCCAAGACACCACGTTAATTTCGTCGCTCGTCCGAAATTACAGGAAGAGATCTTCTCGGGCTCGCAAGCTCGCTCTCGACTCGACGCGCGCGCGCGCGCGCGTGTGTGTGTGTGTGTGTGTGTGTGTGTGCGTGCGTGCGCGCGCGCGTGCGTATTCGTCCGTTTGTACGACGCGAGTTCGATAAAGCTGTATCGAAATCAGCTCGGCAATCCTCGGAATGACGACGTCGGAAAGTGCATCGGCGCCAAGTGCGAGTGTAGGAGGTGCAAGTCGTGTCGCGCGGAGTGCACCTCCGCGAGTCAATTGACGCGGGTAAAGGCAGCGATGAAAAGAAGGAATTTTCAAAAATTCGAATCACGCGCTTCAATCGACGCACGCGACACCACACACAGGTACATATACGCAACGCGTGATCGCGCTTGCATACGCGTCCAAGTGACACGGGTCAACGAATTTCCCGCCGGAGTCGGGGAATCCTTTACGGGCGATTTTTCTTCGAGAAACTTGACTCTCTCTCTCTTTCTCGTCAATGTTAATCTCTCGACGTTTCCCGCAGTTTCGTCGGTGGATTTCGACGATAACTTTAAATATTTGAAGATCTCTGCTTTCCATCTAGACGGCTTCCACTCGATACTTGGCTGTTTATCTGCACGAAGAGGTTCTCTCTCTGTCCTTACTTCTCTATCTTTCCAGCTCTCTCTCTCTCTCTCTCTCTCTCTCTCTCTCTCGGAGTGCTCTTTCAGAGGAAAAGACAAGAGAGGCTTTTGTTAACGACGCGGATCGAAGGAGGATTTCCGGCGGGCTGTTTCTTCTGTGACGCCACGTTCAAATAGATGTCGAATGAAAGTCTAAGCCGGGATGGTCTCTTTGTACTTTCACGAAAGATGCGCGCGATATCTTATGTTAGTATAAATCTTACGCTGCGTTAAAACCGTTCGCAAACAACGTAACTCTAAAGTAAATGCGTACACAGAGGGAAAGAGAAGAGACAGGACAATAAGTAAAATGTAAGATGATACGACGATACTTGGCTGGGACAGGATTTTTTTTTCTTATTTTCGAAGAAAGGATAAATATTTAATTTGTCCTTTCGTGGAAAATAGACACTGCAGTTCAGATTTGAATTATTAACTACACAAAAATGTAAAATAGCCGGGGTAAAACATTGAGCATTGCCGGAAATGAAATTCGAAATTCTCAAACCCGAAAGTAAAATCGTGAAATTTAACGTTACTCGCTATTCTTTCCCGTTCAAGGGAATAATTCCAGAGTTTCTTTCTCCGAAATATGGTACTCGATAAACAGTCGCTAATCGCAGCAAGAAGCAGCGAAAACGAAACGAGAGAAGGGAAGAAAAGTCCGAGGTAAATTCAATACTCAGCTGTGCAAGTAATTTAGCGGCGAGACACGGAAGCTGAACGCGAAAAAAGAAGACGTGAAATCCAATTACGCAAATTCAAGCTCGTCGGCAATGTAGCGAAGCGATGCGATGCGATGAAGAAGGAGTGTATATCCCGTGAGGTTAGCAAAATTTACCGTGAAACGCGGTGCGGCTAATAAGCTAAGTATTCGCCCCGAAGTAACTTGTACGGTCGGCGTAAAGAGAGGACTCGCGGGAGGACTCAAAAGCGTTATGCGAAATTACGCGAATGCGCGGATGATCCTCATTACAAGCGAAGCGTGACTAGCTGATATCGAGACGCGCTCATCATTTTTGCTTGCACTCTTAAACGTGAGTTACTTAGCTGCAGCTCCATCCCGGATGAGTAGTCGACTTAGAACAGAAAATTTTCGTCGAACTCTCTCGGAATAATTCTTATCCGACTAACTTATCGCGAAGCTTTGCCGAAAAGGAATGAGAAGGAGCGCTCTTTTTTCGCTGTCGCTCCATTTTACAATTCTTCCCTCCCCCCCAGTGGCAAAGTTACTAGATGTACAAAAGGTTCAAGGAGACGCTATTATAGCGCTGCTTGTGTCATTCTATTCTTATTTTGCGTTTAATCAGCGATAAAGGTAGAATTACACAAATAGTGTCTTCCCGAGCGTATCAAAAATACCACAATCTATCCGCCATTTTGGCTTCACGATACGCAGTCATTCAGAACTGTGCATTTATCCTAATTTAAAGGCTTTCTAGTAAAAATTTCTAGTAAAAATCTGGACACAAAGGGGGGAGAGGGAGCAGAGCACTTTTCGTCCTCCACCCAATAATCGTTACCTTCTGTTTTTTAACGATTGCGAATAATTCCTGCGATCAAAAAACTGCGAAAAAGCGCCAGGTAATACGCTACGTATACATGTATAACGTTGACGCGGCAAACTAAAGCTAGCACGTCGTCTAATGACCGGAAAAAAAGGTTTTATTTTTTTCTCAATTTTGTGCGCTAAACATTCTGTTTGTATATTTTGTTTTACGTGTCAAGTATATTATATAATCTACATATTTCTACCCTCTTCCGTAAAGACTATTAAAAAGAGATCATTATTTGAAACGCTTTCGTTTAGTCTCCAATACTTTTTCCAAGTCGGCACCGTTGAATATAACAATATATATTTCGCTCTGTATTGACGATTATATAAAAAAAAATGACGCTTATGGTGCGCTTATAACGTTAAAACCAAACGCAACCGTAAGATACAGTAAGTTATTTACGTGTGAAAGTAATTACGCGTCATAAAATATCTCCGCACTTGGCAATACACAGTAAAAAAAATTTTTATCAATTTGTTTCATTAAAAAAAAATAAATAAAACGCTAATTATTATATGATCAATTATAATATTTTGCCATAATTGTTTATCTTCAAAATTACCTTATCAAGAAATATAATTGCAATGAATGTGATTGATCAGACTTTTACTTAAGGAGTTTTATAGATCTAACTTTTATCAGATTAGGATAATTGCACTAATTGTAAGCTATTAATAAAGTGTGGCACTATACATTTCGGCTCCAACTGTTAAAAAGCAATTGTGATTGCAGTACTTTGTATAAACGTTGTCTAAAGGGAGAAAACGTTTCATCGCATTTTAGGCCTCCGTGATTTCTAATTTACCAACTGCACGTTCTCGACGAGTCGGCTTGCCGGCGTTTTCTATAATTTTGTAAAATTTTTTTCTACATCCTCGATGGTGCTGTGGCCGTTGCAGTAACTTTTTTCTCGGCTTCTTTGTCGTGGATTATATCGTTCCCGAGTAAATTTGCTAAGGATATTACATTTTCATATGCAAACAAGGGGGCGTCGCGTGCTGCTCCGCTCGCGTTTGTCTCAAGCTGGCTTTATTCTAGTGGAAAATTTCCTGTTTACAACCTCGCGGGGGAAAAAACCTAGGTACCCTTTGATCTCGCGCCATAGCCACGACCTACTTTACCATGACTCTTTCGCGTTTCTATACCGGAATTTTCTTTCCTAATTTCGTGACAACGAGAATGCACGCTCACGATATATATGTGTACATACACACATACACACGCGCGCGCGCGCGCGCGTGTGT
>NW_017305386.1:710209-711162 GCF_001594115.1 Trachymyrmex septentrionalis | reverse complement strand
ATATATGTATGTATGTATGTATATATGTATATAGCAAGCCGATCAAAAGATCTGTAAAAGTTCGTTTTATATTAATCTTGTTACGTGGCATATTATTATCAAAAGACGAAACAAAGTAAGATCTTGTTGCATAAATTTTATTATATATAAGAAAAATTCCAGCCGATGTAATTTCTATTAACGGAGCTATGCATCTGTATTAATTAGATCTGTGAGACGCATGGTAATTATACCCGGCAATTATAATAAAATGCGTGCCATAAAATTCACAGGAGATCGGTGTTCGCTACCGGTACGTGCTCGACTAATTAGCAGAAATTCTCAACGCAGATATTTTATTCCTATGCATTTTACGTTACATTCGCATGGCTGATCGTGCTTCTTTCTCTCACGGAGCAAGAATTTTTCGTCAATGTTACCCTTACGAGAATCCTGCCCTGCAGGATGTTTCCATTTCATTCGCAAAAGTCAGAGAATGGTTTTGCATTGGGCAAGATCAGCAGAAACACTCTGGCGATGCCTGAGGGGGCAAAAGGTGATGTCTTCCTTGCGAAAAAAAGGAAAGGAAAAAGAAAAAGTAGATGAGAGCAATAGCTTCGAAAGGGTAGGCACCATAGGTATCATAGTTGGGATATCCTACTCTTTGCGAGCTTGTAGGCGAGATACGCGCGAGTGCAATTAGAAGCGACTACGGAAAGTAGCATCGGGGCGTATACTGCTGCGCTGTGTTTACGTCGGACGTCGGGAGAGTTCCAGGCTGGAAAATGTAGTCGCCATTAGCGCTAATACTTCGGCCGAGACGTAGGGCGTGCCGAGCATGCATTCGCAGGGTCGGCCGTGGCTCTTGCGTTGCAAGAGGAGCAAAGAGGAAACGGGGGAAAATAGATTCACCCGCTTCCGTTGTGCCCGGTTGCAAGTATACGTCGAGTAGTGCGTATATTACGAAACCGAGA
>NW_017305386.1:701514-710109 GCF_001594115.1 Trachymyrmex septentrionalis | reverse complement strand
CTCTCTCTCTCTCTCTCTCTCTCTCTCTCTCTCTCTCTCTCTCCCTCTCCTTTTCACCGAGAAGTAATTCCGTTTCGCATGACCGCTGAATGTAGTCCGAGAATGGAGAGTTCGCTTAGGTATAACGTAAGAGAAGGCTTGGGCAAATAACATGCCAAGCTGTGTCAGACAAATTTGGCAAGGAATATGGAAAATGGATATACGTCATAAATGGGGTAATATAAATAAAACGTCACTTCACAAGTAAATTAAATAGCTGTCGGAATGAATTTTGAAATTGTTAATGACGTTTCATTGTTTCCACTTCTATTCGTTAAATTCCTACATATAAAATTATCTAGATATCTCACAGCTTTGAAGTTGAAATTATTATAAATTATAGATATGAAATTTTTTAATTAGTCCAATAATTATTTTAATAAAATAATCCGTAAACGAAAGCGTTACCTTTAAGATTTCGTTTTAACGAAATTATTATGGCAAATTTTTGACAATTGAGAAACAAGGTTTCGCAGCATGGTGGAGTTAGACAAGGTGTTTTATTATGCATAATATGGCGGCACGACCAATCAAAAATCGTCCCTAAATGTTAGCGCGACTTTTATTTTTCTAAGATGTGAAATACGTCAAATAAAATATGTTTTAATACGATATGTTAGATATATAAAAACTCGAAAAATAAAATAAAATCATTAAACGTTACATTCATGTCAGCTGCATTTAGAGGCGAAATGCGTGGACGCCATTATTTTGCTACTGCGTATTTTTGGGAATACAACACCTTTTCCACCATGGTTTCATAATATCTCATAATGTAGCAATGAAAACTAACTTAAATATTAAAGCTTCTCTAATAAGCATATTTATGATATGTGAATAAGCATATTCATATTTAGTTTTAAATCTCATATATGATATTTTTCCTCATTAAGCTTACAGTTAGTACATTAACGTTGTAAGTTTTCGATGTTCATTCATATTTTCTATAAAGATTATTCATCTATTCATTAAACAGGATATCTTGAATCAAGTATACTAAATTGAAAAGTTGTAAAAAAAGAAATTTCATAAATTAAAAATAAATAAAATAGTAAATTAATTGAAAATAAATGAAACAAATATTTTAATTGAATAAAATGATTTATTCTTTTACTTATTTATTATTTATTGCGACTACTATCTGCACTATTGTTTCATTTACCAATTAATTTATTGTATTTACTATATTAATTTATACTATTTATATTATTAATACAAAATATCTCTTTATAATAAACTATTTATAACATGTTACAATATATATTACCTTAATATATATATATATATATATATTTGAAATACATTCGAAATTTCACGGTGAGAATTAGTAAACTTGCCCGTTTATACATAGCGTTATTTCACTTTGTGGAGTGGACAGTATTTCCACTCTTTGTGAGGTAAGAATCCTACACCTTTCAAGTGTCAGTACACAAGTGTGGGAAAGGGACTCACGGATTTCTATTCAGTTCAAAATATCGATGAAGATGTGGCGACGGCGGCCTATCTCGCGCAAAGCGTTTCGGTCAACATTCCTAGGAGCTTGGTCTCTACGGCACTTAGTTATCGAGATATACAGCGCCAAACAGAGCTCCAGCGACATGAAACACGGACGGAGAGAGTCATTGGTCCGAGAAACACATTCCAGCCGAGTAAGAGGTGACTCGAGCTCGGGGGTTTCGAATTCCATCGGTGCCTGCGGCACACGGATAGCCCCGTTACAGCTCCTCATCGTCGTCGTCATCGTCGTCGTCATCATCATAATCGGCTACGACTACATCCACAGAGGCGAGAAAGAAGCGCAAGGAGGAGGCCTTAAGGGTCATTCAAAGACACGAAAGCTGAGCTCGAAAGCAAAAAGTCATTGCTGACAGCTAAAAGAAAGAGAGGAGTCTTCAAAGGCATACGATGGTTGTGCAATCAGTCGGTTAGTATTAACGTTGTCAGACGCGTTTCGCAAGAGGAGATGAAGGTTGGAAAAGAAATTGGCAACGGAACGATTTCAGGCTCTTAGAAGTAGTTAATTGCTCCGCTCTGCGTGCGAGGCTAGAAAGAAATCCCTTGTGAGAGGAAACCGAGGAAGAGTTTTACGAGAATTACTGGTGTAACACGTCCTGCTGATTTCAAAAAAAACTTTACAGTCGACAAAGCCGAGGAAACACAAGTACACATACGCCATATCAACAAAGTTATACTTTCTGCGACAAGCTCGTCTACGAAGTTACGATCGCTCGTTGACCGATTTTTCTTCAGTAGATAACGATCAGCCGTCCATAGTGCAACGTATGAAAACGAATGTATATCTGACTGCAAACAAGCTTCGTAATCTTTTGCTATTTTTACCGATGGTCCTTGCTTGATCTTTCCCGTAAAGTATGCCAATTAGCATAAATCAGCAGCGTAATACTTGATTCTACGTAAAAAAAGCGCTATAATTTGTAGAATCTATTTGACAGAATAATCATTTATTTTTAAAATTGAAAAAAATGTTGTGATACTTGTGAGTGCAATTGCATGTTAAAATAATTATGATTATAAGAGCTTCGTTTTTATAGTTACATTGTTGTAATATTAGCAATAACAATTACATTTATAGTTCTACATAACGAACGATTATAATTTTATAGTTATTTTCAGACGCAGCCATATATTTTGGTACATGGAACTATAAATATAATTATTGTTATTAACATTACAGCAGTAAGAATTGTAATAGACTCTTAACTATGATATTTTATCATGCATTATCACAAATATCAAAATCTGTTTTCTTAGTGTATGTAGGAATTTGAAAGAATAATTGTTATCAGCGATAACTTATCCATTGCTCGTTTTATTTCACGGATTTCTCATCTTGTTCTCAATATCACTTGAGATGACTTCTCGAGAAATTTTCCCGACGAATAATCTCGCAAGTCTGTAAATAGATGTTTGTAAAATTGTAAGATTTCCATTATTCTCGTGTACGCCTTTTTGTCGAACGAGTGCTCAAGCGCACATGTATAAAGATACGGTTCGCGAATCTCAAGAAATCTTTTAAGTCTTTTAAAACTAAAATGCATTCTCGTTTCAAAATCCGTCCTCCAACGTTTGACGATCGTTAAAACTTTATAGAATCGTTCAAAACTTTATGAACTGCCGGTTATGTCTTGAGAGCACCTATTATATTAATATCTCCCTGTTATTACAAGAATACATACATTTAAGCTTTCTGTCGATCACAAAGGAACTAACTCCAATGATAACTCTATAGTATCGGGATCATTTCGTCGGCCATTAATTATAATCCAATTCTAATAATCGATGCTCTTTATACACGCAGGCATATCGCGCGATTTTCATACTTCAGGCATCGCATGCGGTTATATAATTAGGAGTAAACGTGCAGTTGAAGACAATTGGACGCTAGGGATGATTACAAGAAACTTGTTATAGCTTCCGCTGCAAGCGTGTCGAACTAATGACTGTATCGTTCCTCGGCGATTACGCTTATACCGCTGTTTGAGTGAATCTTACTGTAAACGAGGAGCATCCAGAGACTTATAGAGAAACTTTCTGTCTGAGTGGACTGAAAAAATCAATTGCAAGAATGCCGAGCGAATTAAGGAGCCGAGAAGAAAAAGCAGTTAAGTTCGAAAACGTAAACTCTTTGCGTTGCAAGCAAAAAAGCTCCTGTTAAAGTATAACCAATTGAAACTTTTGCACAATG
Organism: Trachymyrmex septentrionalis; assembly: GCF_001594115.1. Lineage (NCBI taxonomy): Eukaryota > Metazoa > Arthropoda > Insecta > Hymenoptera > Formicidae > Trachymyrmex > Trachymyrmex septentrionalis. The sequence continues at coordinate 706,364 of NW_017305386.1, read as the reverse complement.
GGAAATTATTCTAAGACGGAGAAGCGATATCAGCGTTTTATAAGAAAGTAGCATAAACGGTGGAAATTTACATGATGATATTTACGTGACGGAGATAATTAACTTTTTACAGAGAAATTATGTAACGAAAGCGCTGGTATATTTGTGCGAATACTTATTCTTATCCAGATCTCTATATTTTATATCGGACACATTCAGACAATTTAGTTTTTCTGTGTAATTTTTTAAATGCATTTGTCGATTCTGTAAAATCGGTACTTTGTAATTTGAAATAGAACAATCCTAAACTAAAGCTAGTATAATATAAATTGAATATGATAGGAAAGAATCTTTTCGTTCAAATTTATTTTAATATTTTGAGCGAGAACAAATTTGTGGAAATTGCATCCAAGAATTTAAAGACCTATACGAATTAAGATACGATACTAGTACGTAAATCACGATTAAACGCAAATCGTTGCGAGTTCGCGAGCCAGACATGTGACATTCAGATAGAAAATTGACGTTAAGTAAATTTTCAGAGATACAAACGATTAAGCATAAAAACGATCGGCGCACGAGCCGTCACTCGAGAGCATTATCCCGGTTTATATATGATCAAACATGTCCGCGGGACATCGTCATGTCCATAATTACCACGTTGGCTATTAGAAAGTTCCAACGAAATTCAAAGAGCAGGCACACCATAACTGTGATAACAATAACACTTTTTGACATTTTTATCGTTTAACTCCCCACGAGGATTTCCTTCATTGCTGTCTCTCTCTTTCATCCTTTTCCTTCTTATTCCTTCCTCCGATCCGCGATCGATCTCATGATATACCGACGACGACGGATGCAGGCTTCGATCGGCCTCTACGAGCTACTTGTAGTCCGCGTAAGGCCGGATACCGACATTTACCCAGATGCATATCCCACTCCTCTGGAATGCCCGACCTCCAGGTATTTGCATAGCCGCGTGTATTTCGCCCCGAAAGAGCTTTCTGCTCGACTGATCCTCGCCATCGTCCGTCCCTCCATCTCCGACCACCACATCTCTTCCCCATCCGTATCTGCGATGATGAAATTTTCGGTGTTACGGCGTCGTAAAGACGGAATGAAACTATCGAGTTTTTCCGCGGACCTCCGCGCATCCGAAAGATGACGAGAGCCATCCTTCGTCGTCGGCATTGCCATCGTCGTCGCCATCATGGTCGTTGCAGTACGTATTTCTTCTCCCGTGGTGCAATCTCATATACGTCTCTCGTGAATTCCGCCTTCTGTTGAGAGACGGGCGACTTACGTCGCGCGAGATTGTTTTAAATGCGAGCACGGTGGATGCCGCGCGTGCGACATATAATGTCGGAGTTACGATGTCGGCGCTTGTTCGAAATCAGTTCATGAATCTTCGTGCTCTCGCGTACGTGCCACGTAAGTCATCTTTTGTATGCATCCTACTTCCGTCTTTCCCCTTTCTCATTTTACACGGCGAGTATGCGTGGAATGGCGACACGGCGTACTCGATTCTTTTTCATTATGCGACGTGACTTTTACTCGGGTTGCTTAAATTCTTTGATCAACAAATGAATATTTTACATACAGAGCTTTATGAAGAAAAGGATCGTACATTTTATAGATCTATTTAAATGAAAAAGTTTATTCAAAATCTATTTTACATAAATGGAACTGTGTGAACCGTCAGAATTCCTAGCACATGTGACTATGTATTTAAAATTTATATCTTTTTCCGTTTTTCGATATCTTGTCTCTCAATTCTTCTATTTTATTTAAATGTACCTCTATCTCTTTCTCTCCCTGTATTTCTCCTTCTTCTCGTCCTTCTTTTCTATAGTAGAAATTTTTTAAGTATATATAAATTCCACGCTTATATTATTTCGGGAGTTACTTCTATATGCGTGTACAGAAGCATATCTATCTACTAAAAAGATATCAACTAAAAAGTATCAATTGATATCGGATTAAAATAGAAATACTAAATAATTTTAGTTGAAATGTGAAACATTCAATAATGTTATCCTTGTTCTTATCTCGTATTTAAATGTATTATAATTCTCATTTATATTCTTTTATCCCAATGATGTTACATCGTTGCAATCGTCGTAACTGCAACGCAGCCATTCAACTAGTATTTGAATTTTAAACGGTATCCATTGATCCTCGAAGATCGATTGTTAACCTCTTCATGATGATCTCTCGTCCGCATTAGGATAAGTTTTCGGAAAGACATTTCTTCTACGTTATTCATACATTCCTTGCTTTACATTTTCAGCTATTTCAATTTCAGAGATTTCTATACGATCAAATCCGAATTATTATTTGGCTCAATATAGCGTTATTGAAAACTCATGCTTATTCCTTTAACAATATCACAAAATTGTGTAATAACAATATAACAATAGATTCATGAGTTAACAACGATAAAGTCAAACAACAATTATATATACGGGATATATGTTGAATTGCTTAATTACAGAAGTTAGATTTAATGATCGTAAAACTGTAAGGCGTGGAAATCGTAATATGATATCCAGGATATTTCTAATATGAAATAACCCATGCTTCCATGTCACAGTGAAAATCGTTGCTAAAATATACATGTGTACATGTATAATAAAAAGGACAACTGGAATAAATGTCGAGTACTTATTTCTGCGATGCTTGATTTCAACTACCAGAAGACGAGTTCTGTACCGTATACTCATTTTTGGCGCACTCTGGCTATATTTAAAAAACATTAAATAAAGTTCTTTTAGTTGTAATATTTTGCGTTGTATATACTTTGCGTTTTACTATCGATTTCTCGGAGCATCTGATATTAGAAGCACGATTTTTTAACTTTGCGATTTGCTCGCTTTTACATTTTTTAATTAAAAAACAATGGAATTTGAATGAAGTTTTATATAACATTATCTTAAAGCTTATTAAATTCCCTTCAAAATGATTATTTTTTTAAATTCTGTCCATAAACTTCTAGCATTTGTCCAAAATGAACTCAGTATATAATAGGAACCTTTCCTCTATATATATTGCATTTGATTATACATTAAACACATTACAACTTATAATTTTGGTCTAACACGGAAATAACGATTTCGCTGAAGTTTAAACATTTAGATAGATACAGATGCAAAAATAATTTTATAGAATTATCAAAATAATTATGTAAGAAACTCAAGCATGAACATAAATTGCTGCAAAAAGTCTTAACATTCTGGCAACTAGTTTGAGCATCTACACAATTATTTCGATAGTTCATCAAATTTATTTTTATACTCGTACATCAATATTTAGCATATTTCTAAATACTTCAGTAAAACTGTTCTTTCTGTGAATCTTTTAAAATACAGTTATAATTAAAATAAGAAATATCATTTTTCTTATAAAAATTGTAATTCGGACACTGATACATACGATAGTTCGAAATTCCGAATTTGATACGTATTTGCAGTTAGCCATGTAATTAGGAACATGAAACGTCATGTTCCGGTACTGAGAGTGATGATTTTCGAACTGGATATGTATTCCTGAATGCGTTCACTACCATTGCAAGTTAATTAACTTGCTCGACCAACCGGCTGTCTTGTAATTTTGCAAAACACGTGCTCTTAATTATCAAGTTACTAGCCTGCTGAAATTCTTCATTGTTAACAACATTACTATCTCGCAATCACTGCAATCTGCTTTTGACATAATATGTACATAACGGAGTTAAGAATATTACTTCATAAAAATAACGGATTATGTTACAGTTATTTTTCGTAAAAAATAACTTATTACCGTTACTTATTACTGATTTTAAAAAGTGACGCGTTACCGTCCTTGTTACTTAGAAAGTAATGATTCGTTACTTTTTTGTAATGTTAAAATAAAACACTAGATTAAAAAATTGACATTATTTAATATAATCGATATTAATAGTAAAATAATCAATATTGAAATTCTAAGCTAGTCTCTATATATAGCAAGCTTCTGTTTATATAATATTAAATTTGTATACAGAGAAAAAGGTTTTTTTTTATTTAGTATTCCTATTTATTTGACTAAAATTTGTTTTATTGAAACAACATATGCTTATACGAAATATTATTTGTTTGAATAAAAATTTTGTTGTTTCATTCCAGAAATCTCTATTCCTTTCCCAGAAATAACATTATTATTTAAAGTAATATCTTTCAATTAAATAATATATTATTTAGTTACAATAAATACGAACAATGAAACAAATTTATTTGAAAATGGCAAAATATATTCATAGAGGTTAGGTTATTCCATGCAAATAATTGCTTTCTTAGAATAATTATTATATTTTTAATCAAAAATATAGAAACAATGGCTTATATGTCTAACAACAGGATTAAACGAGCAGTGCTGTACTACATCAATTATGTTTGTGCCGTACAGTTGATCAAGCAAATACGGAAGATAGACATTATCTATTCAAACAAATAATGTATTTAAGACAAAGATATACATTGTTTCAAACAATCGCACTTATTGATTCAAACATTGGTTTGTTTGGACCATTCCAAAAATAACAAATTTATTTGGATACAATAAAATTTATTACATCCAATGAAATTTTCTCTGTGTATGGAATAAATCTGAGATATAATTCTATGCATTAATATTTTATTCTTTTAAATATATGCTTATCTTTAATTTAGATTGTAATTTATAAACGCAGATTTTATTAAAAATTTTTAATATCGTTAATAACAATTTACAATATTAAAATTTACAATATTAAAATTTTTAACATTGTAAATTTTAAACATTGTTCCTAAACATTAACATCGTTATTAAAAGTGCATCTCAATATTCACCAATAATGACAATAATGAAAACTTATA
>NW_017305386.1:689097-701414 GCF_001594115.1 Trachymyrmex septentrionalis | reverse complement strand
TATATATATGTATACACACACACACACACACACACACACATATATATATATATATATAAAATGCGATTTATTAAATGGTTGGATAATAGGGGATTAAAATAACGATAAAAATAATAGCTGAATTCGTTAACGTTATTATAAAAATGTAAAAACATTACTATTATAAAAAAAGTAACATTAATAAATAATCGTTATCGAAAAAAGTAACGCAAAATGATAATGGCATTACAACGCTTTACTTCTCAATCCTGAATGTTACATTATTATTGTCACATTATTATCTCATTTTACCTTTATAAAAAGTAAAAAAGTATTTATACAAAGAAAATATTTTTTAAAAAAACTTTATTTAAAAAAAATAAATGTTATTCAGAGAAAAATGACTCATCAAATTAATGTCGAATCGATATCGATACGATGATTGTGACACCAATTCAACGATTCGATATCCAATTGACGGTCATTTCTTGCTGGGTAATTAACAATTTATTCATAAAGAATGAAATAGACTGTATGTTTCTCAAAATTCTAAATACCAAAAAATGTATATTAATTATGGAAAATATATTATATTAAAAATAAACGAAAATTAAAAATTGTATTGTTTGGATGCTCAAAAAGTATTCGTACAGTCGAGAAGTTTAGCTTCTAAAATTACGAATATATGGGAAGCTCGTTTGTTTAAGTTAGAACAAAATGTATTCATTGTATAAAACTGCTTAATTATATAATGTTTATTATTTTCTACAAATAAAGCTTTTTTTATAAAAAATTTTCTTGTACGATTACCTTTACACTCACTGTTAAGTCCTATAAATTTAAATTTCTAATTCTAAAAATTAATATATAATACATATTTTAAGTAATCCAAAATAATTAATTAATAATCCAATTGATATTGATTGCATGTAAAAGAATTCTATATTAAATCCTTTTATCTGAGAATTGACAGATAGATTCTTTACAATTTTTAAGATAGAAGATTTAGTATAACATTTTTCAACATGCAAAAAAACAATATCAATTAATTAATTTATAATTGTTTTACAATGAAATAGATTGTTAACGATAAAGAGTTTCAACAGCTGACTACTTGATAATTAGAAGTACGTTTTTGCAAAATTACAAGACTGCCGATTAATCGAGCAAGTTAATTAATGTGGGATATGAGTGCATTCAGGAATACACAGCTAATACGAAAACCATCACTCTCAGTATCGAAATATGACGCTTTATCCTAATTATGTATGGCTAATTGTAAATACATTCAAAAAAATATTTTATAAGAATAACGTATAGTATTTGGTACAGTATAATAATGTAACAATTAATTTTTATTTCTAAAATTTCTTTTAGAAATAAAAATTAGATTACGACATTTTTACAAATATACCGTCTGAATATATCTATATAAAAATTCAAATGATATGTAATACATACTTAGTGTTCGAAAAGATTGATACAAAAAAGTATCGACACTGATCGTTTGTGGGAAAAATCGATACTGGATCGATCTCTATAATCTTTGTATCGATACTTATCGATATCTTTGCAAAACTTTTGGTTTTATTTACAATTCTCTTAAAATAGATTCATATATTACAAAATGTATTTATTTTTGTCATAAGATACATGTTTCTGGGGCAGTTTCACCATTTAATAATATTAATTTAACAAATAAAACGTTTTGTATATATCTTCCTCTTTCTCTCTTCCTCGGTCGCATATAAAAAAATGTATAAAATTTTTCTATCTTATAATTAAAAGATGGATTCCTTACAATTTTTAAGAGACGTGATGATGTTTTATTTTACAAGAATAATGTACAGCATAATAATTAATTAATTTTTATTTGCAAAATTTCTTTTGGAGATGAAAATATTAGATTTTGAAACTTTTGAATTCATATAAGTTCTATAAATATAAACATAAGATTTATAAAAATATCCAAGAAATATTGCTCGAACATAAAATCCACTTCACACAATCTATAATTTACGATTAAATTCGGAACAGAATTCCATTTATGATATTGCGTAACATAGAAAACATTTAAAGAAGTAAAATACACATATATAGAAAATACATATATATCACTGACAACTGACATATTTTCTACATATGTATGTGTATTTTACTTCTTTAAATGCTTTCTATGTTACACGACACGCAAAATTATAAATACATTTCTGTTTCAAATTTTATCGTGAATTATAGATTGTCTAAAGTGGGCTTAAAACTTGGCTTAAAACAATTATATAATAAATCCTTCTATTTCAGAATTGGAAGATAAATTTCGTAAAATGTTTATAAAGCAATATAATAATATTTCATTTTGTAAGTACAATATAATGTACAGCAATAATATATTACTTAAATTTTATTTCGAAATATTTTTATATTCTGAAATTTATATCAATCTACAACATACTGTCACATTAAAATTAAATAACGAAAGAGAGAGAGAGAGAGAGAGAGAGAGAGAGGGAGGGAGGAAGGGAGGAAGAATGAGAGACTGTTAATTTATGCAAGAAACGCGATGACATCTAGGGAAGGAGAGCGGGAGCCGGAGAGTTGGAATGAAACGCGCTGATGTTTCCACAAGCACCTAACTATCGGCCATTCATTATAGTAGTCGCTTCAGTGGCTCGAAGCCGAACTGCCGCAATTCATACTGTGACATGATGCTTGATAACAAAGGCGGCTTAGAGATCTCTCTCCTTATTAATAGACGACCGAGTCTGCCATAACTAAGGGCGGAATGGTTAAAACCACCTACTCTCACCGGTGAACGAAGATTGAGAATAATGTATGACGCGCGTCCTGCGGCTTTAAACTTGCACTGATCCCAGAGGGACAGAAGCGGCAGAGCAATAATTAGAGAAGGGCATCACACAAGAGCAATGTGCATGTGTGCTTACGTGTTAATTCTTACTAGTCATTAGCTCATGAATTGTCGATTGATGTCACGATTAATTACAATGCTAAACAGTCCCAGGATTAATCCCTCGAGCTTGTTAAGTTTCAAGGATATGTCTCTGCGCGACCCATTGTTCGTAAGCGACAGAAAAAGAAAGGCACTTTGGCTTTGACGACGTTGTCGCGACACGCCATGATCGATTGTGATGTATCACGTTCATCAACTGCGAAAAGAGGACAGACACATATTGACTTTGCCCACTTGGAGTTGCTTTTTGACATTACGCCGCACGATCACGATTATCTTTGAGCTGCGATCTCCGCTCGAATTGCTGCAGCCTTATACCCCATGCCGTGTAATCAACTAAATTAATTCTACATCTACGATATGTGTGATCTTCCAAAGCTATAAGTGATCTTCCTAAATTAAACCGCCAATCATGAACGCCAATCTATGATACGCCAAACTTTCTGCACAGTCATATAATATATAGGTATATTATTTGCACAGTCATATAAAGAGTCAACGGATTATAAAGGGGAAGAGAAGATCTTTCCTCCACCTTCATTTATCACGTCTGCGAATAAGTATATTCGTACAAAGTCGTTTGCAGCCTCTAAAAGTGATTTACCGAATCAAGACGTTGATACACGTGATCCGTCGAATTCAAGCTCGTTTATGTCAACGTGGACCGTCGTGGGAAGCGGCACTTTCTCAACGTCTCTCTTTACCATTATCGCCCGTAACGTACAAGATTTACCATCGGACTGTTACAACGCGCTTTTGTTTCACGATCGAGGTTAAGAATCATGGCACACGAAAGAACTTAAGCAATAAACTATAAGCAGTAAGCGAATTGGTCAATTACAGCAGGAGCCATTAGACCATAAGTCTAGATCCACAACTTTGCTTGAGGCTTTAAGCCTTAAGAAATTGACCAATCATAGCTGAATATGAGAAAAATAATCGACAGTGATTGGTCAATTTTCTTACGGCTTTACGGCTTAGGACCTTTTAAAGCAAAGTTATAGACTTAAACTTGTGTAAGCAGTAACAAATCCAACATGTTGATTTCTTTACTGTTTACGTCTTAATTAATTTTTCTGTATGCCATTGACTCTAACTCTCGACTAAAACAATGGACCATGTGAACCTATTGAGAAAATTTAAGAGAATTATAGCTGTACAATCTGTACGATTGGTACTATAAAGTTCTAAATTATAGGTAAAGAAACTTTGAACCTTCCTCTATCAATCTACCATAAAGCAGAGATTCATCTGCATTCTGCACTTCAAATGGGACGCTTTAGAACATAAGTGTAGCTTTTCACAGTTGTTAAGATAAAAACAAAACAAACTTCGTTCATGGCTTAAAAGAGGAAAACTCACCTATTACATTTTCGTTTGCGAAGATCAGGCTCTCCTTCGCGCACGTAGCACTAACTGAAAACTGGAGAATCTCTAGTCACTGATCACTTGTCAAACACGCCAGTTGCCCTCACAACACTAGTTAATTGGCGCCCTGCGCCACTTGTCTCGTGTCGCAAAAACGAACCGCGCTTTCCGTTTCGACGAATAACGATCTACCGTTCGAAATCTCGTCGATTCAACGAGAGATATCTCTCGAGCGATTCAAGCTCGCGCGATGAATCCGTGCGATTGATCCGGGGTGCTCTCCGGCACAGCGGGATGCTGCGTGTGGTCGTCCGGAGAACGAGAGCGAAAGGGAGAGACAGAGAGAGGATAGTCGCGCGCGCGGCAAAGGCGCGTGCGGTCCGGACACGGAACGTGAGTGCCGCTTGGTAGAACTGAACCGCCAGGCCGGTGGAGCGCGCAGGTCCTACAGAACGTCCCACGTTCGAGCTCCGGCGGCAGAGCTCTAACGGACAGGTACTCGTCGCTCGGCGAGGGAAAATACTGCCGCCGCGCCGAGCAAACCCCCGGAACGTCGCGTCGCGTCCCGTCGCGTCGCGTCGCGTCGCCAAGAATTCGCCGCTTCATACGCTCGCCCCAAACTAAGGGCCACGAGCTTCGCGTACGAAGGGCGGAAATGCGCATATGCGAGGGCTTCGAATGGGGTCGACCGGATAGATAGCCCGGATGGATAGATGGAAATATCTTGCGTGTTCTGAAAATTAAATTCCCCGAAGAATTATATTTTTACCGTTCCGAAATCGAAAGTCGTGGGAAAAATGTATGCTTCGAAATGTTCGTTCTATGTTGAATCACACTGAACTACAAATTTTTATCAGTACTTTGTTTCTCAACAAGTAATTACAATTTTTTAGCAAGTAATAATATACTTTTTACTCAAAAAGGACATGTTTTTCAAAGCGTTACATCAACCTTCAATTTCTAGGAACTTTATTTTGAATTTCTTATGTATACTGAGAAAAAAGTACTGAATTTTATTGAATATTTTTTTGAATAGTACTAGCTGAATATTTACTAAATGTACACCACATATATATTTATTTATGGTACAAGAACATTAATTTGATTCAACTATCATTTTTAAAATAAATATTACGTTAATAAATAAATGTTACGTTAGTACTATTCAAACGAATATGTATCTATTACAATTTTTTTCATTGTAATAACGCAATTCGTTATATAATACAATATGCATAACTGTGATAAATTTAAATATTTTTTATAGCATATGGAAATAAATGTGATAGAATATGAAATTTCTTTTATTATTTATGTACAATTTTAGTGACAAAATTTATTGACAATATTTAATGTCAAAAAGTTACACTGACGACTGTCGACGAAAGCGATTTTTAAAAGATTTCTGCTCAGGTTTCCGCTTTTCAATATTCGAATCGTGATGCTTATATATTTTATTCTGTAAAATAAAAGAAAAGAATTGTCAACTGTTTAAATTTGTAATTTTTTTTTAAATAAAGTCTTCAAACTCTGCAAATCTGATGAAACTTTTTTAATCTTATATTTCTTTCTACAATCAAAAAGAATCACTATTAACATGTTAAGAAACAGAAATCTTATAAATCAGTGTTATCGTAGGCGAAGATAGATAATGCATTTTAGGGATTATGTTGTGTAATATAACTGAAATAATTGAGAAGTGAAATCATTTTGTTAAAAGTCAACAGCTTCTATGTCGGATGCGGAAATACGAAACGGTCTGCGAAGGAATGATATATGGCGCATAATTATAATGAGATTTAATGATAAAATATAGGTTAATTGTGATGTCTCGAAAAATTTCTTCAATTAAGTAATTACACTTGCAACGATAATTGCATTAAAAATGGTAACGGAGATTAAGCTTTACTTCAGCGTTTCAATAACTCATGAAGCAAGTTCTGCATGGCTACAGGATTTCTATGGAATTTCGATTTAATTAATTAGTGCACGTAATAATCGGTGGCAGATGTTGTAATCGAAGTAATAACGTATATCATGCGATGAGAAAAAGTTTATTCGGTTGATATTTCATGAAATCTATCCTAATATCTTTATCTTTTTCCCATAGCCTCGATGACGAAGCACGGAAAGCGATTTCTATAAAATATTGCAGGTAACGTTACCATTTTTCTGAACATCCAATTATATCTAGCACGCATTCACGGACAAAATTCTCGTGCTCTTCGTGATTATCGCGTTTCTACGAACGTTCTGGAAAAGCTCCTCTTGCAATTAGTCAGCCGGTCGATATCGCGACTACTGCCTATTTGCAAAAGTACGAAAACAAATTCGCACTGGCATGTTTCAAAAAAAAAAAAAATTAACCTTTCCAATCTATATAGTACACGTGCTGCAAATTATACTATAGAGATACTATATTTATTCAGCGAAATATACATGTCTCTATAATATAGACATCTCGTGCCGAATGTATCGGATTCACGAAACGTTACTTTGCCGCATATAAATTTTGCGTGTAAATGAATTAGCCGTTTCGGATCTGTTTATTCGGAGTAAATCGTCACTTTCGTAAAATTCGAGGAGCTTATTATCGGCTAATACTACTTCGCTCCTTATTTATGGCCGGACAAGGGCGCGCGGCGCGCTTCGCCGCCGGTGTAATACGTGTGGCATGCGAAATATCGAGTTGTGCGATTCACCATGCATAATATTAGCACGATATTATAGTTTCGTCCCGGATTACGGTAGAGGCCGGGCCGAATACCTAATAAGGATTTTACGACTGTCTAGGAAATCCGTGATTAGATTCTCAACTATGTGAGTCGAGTCGCTACGTAACCATCGGTTGTGTGCGCGTTCGTGCATTCGTACCTCATCGACATGCCGCCGACTCCGTGTCCGGATATATTGATCCAAGACGGAGATGAAGCTCCTACGTATTGTCAGTGAAATACGTTAGAGAAGACGCGTATAAGCAAAAGTTGGAGTTTTGCTTATTTGCAAAACTCGACATCGCGCGCGCGATGTCGTGCCATTCTTTTTAAAACATGACACGCATTTTTTAAAACACCATGGATCAAAGCACGCGTTTTATTATCTGTATATCTGACTATTTAATTAAAAGTTAATCGAGTCGAAAGTATATTTCGCGTTATATTGTGAGTTATAGCGTATCGCTGGTAGATTTCTTTTGTGGCAAGACCAGAAACTACCATACAAGAATGACAAAGCCTTTTTCTCTCGCAATTTGTTCATGGCACACGCGTACCGTTTGCATTTAGATTCCATGCCAGAGTTCACTTTGCGGGTCTCATTTCACGTCCTTTACCTCAGCCAAAGTAAAATAAGAAGCGGAATTTATAAAATTTTTGACGACAAAATCGTTGTTTCTTTCGTATTTCATCTTGCATTGCTTTTTGAGATAAAATCCGATAAATAAAGATATTCCTTTCATATTGCTTGTACATACATAAACTGTCATCATTTCTTCGATTAAAGCTCTATATATCTTTAGAAAGATTACTTTTATTGTGTTTTAATTCATAATGATTCTATTTTCACGAGTGCTAAGTTAGTTCGAAATTGAATTGTAAAAATATTATGAATATATTAATTTTCAGGATGTTCCTCGAATCGGTCATCACTTTATGTGTGTCTCAATTTTTCATTACGTATTTCGATAATTCTATTTGATGACCATTGTTTTTGGGTATATATGTGTGTATGTTCCTATGTACATATGTACCCCACAGTTATATTTGTTTACGTTTGTCTCACTGCTTTAAGTATTGACGACAGATTTCTAGATTTTATTGCAAGTATCTATTAATTGAATCATCTTAGAAATCGAATTATTATTAACATAATATACATAATATTATATATATGTTTGTGTTTCATGTACGAAAACGTAATTTAATTTTAATTTTTTGTTAAAAAATAAACAATTTCGAAATTTTTCTTGCATAATTAATTCTTCATTAAAAACTAATAAACTTTTATTAGAAATATTTTGTCGTCAACCCTAATATGCCCGATAAATATATAATAATTGAATTACATTTATTTATAATTTTCACTTTAAAAAAAATATAATCATATATTCATTCAAAATTTTGAATTTTCAAAAATATTTATTCACAAAAAAACTATAATTATTTAACATGTATTCATATTTATTTAAGTATTTAAACAAAATATAAACTGTAAAAGAAAGCTTCAATAAGCAATCGTTATCTTTTAATTATAATCAGTACTTTGATGATTTTAAGTAAAAAGAAATGAATTTTATTTATTTTTGTTGTATTATATTTAGGTTTGATAAGGAAAACTTAGAAATTAAAAAAAATGTTAGAAAGCAATACATTTTTTATTTATAATCTATTTGATATAACATATAATTTTACATAAGTCTTTATTTGAGATAACATATAATTTCATATAATAAATTTTTATTTGAGATGACACCATTTTTATCTTGAATTTATTTACCTATATACCGTGCCGCGTCACTAGTCTGCCATCTGACATCACTGATGAAGGATTTCTTTGCCGATTTTATTGTTTTTATGTGTTTGTTTTCTCTTGCAGGCTTGCAAGCTATAAATACAGAATAGAAGTAAACGAAAATATTTGCAATCATATTAAAAAAATATTTATTTAAATGGAATAAAAAAGTATTTATTCGATTCTTGACGAATAAAAAAAAAAGTGTATTTGAATGGGTATTTTTACTCATTTTTTATTCATTTATTCGAATATTAAATGTCATCGGGCACATTAGTCTACATCGGAAATACCTAAAATATTGTGACAATTGATTTGAGGGGACATCTCCTCATAGTATACATATATCTATATAGACTTATAGAGTATCTCTCTCAATTATCTTCCAAACTATTTATTATACTAAAATATGTTTGAAATAAATCTTCCTTTGTTTCGAGGAGGACGTCTTTTGATAATCACAGACCTTCTCTCAGTGGACGTGCCTCCAAGATTTCAAAGTAACCTTAATTTTTTTATGGAATTATACAGTTTCTAAAAAATCAATAGGATATTTTATATTTCATTCTGGCATATAATGACATGAAATATTGAATATCTCATTTGATTTTTTTGGTATCTCTACCTTAATACTTTTATATGCAGAATAATTAGAGAAATATTATATAAAGAAATTATATAATTCCATTAAAACAAAAATAAAGGTCACAAATGAAATGAAATTTTTGAGGCACATTCATCTAAAGAGGATTTGATCATCAAAAGTTGTCTGTCTTAAAACAAAGTAAGTTCCACTTAAAACATTTTTTTGAATAACAAATAATTAGGAAGATAATTGCGTCCGAAGTTTCAAATGGGGCAACGTGTGTGCGTGTGCATGTGCGTATGTGTGTGTGTGTGGTGTGTGTGCGTGCGCGTGCGTGCTTACATATATAATAATTTCATTTAAGTGCAAACAACAACAGAAATATAAGTTAATTACAGCAAAAAATAAAGTAGGGGAAAATGCATCTTAAAAAGTGAAGCATCAGCATAATATATTATCTTAGAAAGCCTAATCTATACAATAAAAATAAAACACAATAATTTGTACAATTAAAATAAAAATATACATATATATTACAGATAAAATAACAAATTAATAAATCTATAATATATTAGCTAATTACAAAAGAATATACAAATATACAGAGGGATGATGAATTGCAAATGAAGAATAGAGAAAATTAGAGTAGTAGCAACTAAAAATAGCATATGCCATATAAAATATAAACATACACATATACACACTATGACACATGGATGACATATCATTTAATTGTATATACTAAAAATATTAACCATTTAGGTTCGCTATACACATTTATTTTAATTTATTAAATTAATATAATTGAATTTATTATTCAACACTAGAAATAAATTGTTACAAAATATAGAATATTCTTGTTCTCGAATGCATGCAATATGCTGTAAAAGAGTAACTCATATGAAAATCCCAATAATATTTATTGTACCGCCAGGTAATTGTGCAACGAAGCATTCCGAGCCAAAATTGCCTAGAAATTGCTGAGAATACTGCACGATCTTACGATCCATCAGTTACGTTTACGAGGGAACTGTTTCATCCGCGGCTTATTATTGAATTTTCGACAAGCTCGAATACTTATTTAATAAGATTATTTCGGTGGGCGCCGCGAGTACGCCGTGCTCAGGATCGTATTGGTTCCTTGTTTCGCGGGTTAAATAGATTCTCCATGACAGCCGCGCCAAGTTTGCGTTTATCGATTTGCGCCCGTGTACGTTTAGGTTTTTTTCGCGTATGATTTATTAATGCGCGTATCACGAAGCGTCCCGCGTGATGCTCTATCTCAATTAGCGTCACCCATTCTCGCGGCTTTAAAAGTGATCGAGATAGGCAACCGGTTAAAATACTAAAAAATAAAAACGTTCGGTGTGACCTAGTTAAAACCAATAAAATATTTCTAATTTATTTATAAGATCCTATTATATTATTTTAGCTTAATCCTCGGCTGGCAACTTATATTTATTACGAAAAGTTTATTATTAAGTTAGAATAATATAATAGTATCTGGTAAATTAATCCTTTTTTTTTGCATAGAATAATATAATATAATACTTAATAAATATTTTTTTTTTCCCATATTCAGACAAAGCTTATATTTATTACAAAAAAATGATTATTAATTCTCCGCCGGCACGAATTTTAATCATTATCAATGGGAATATTTGAAAAACAGAGTAAATTTTTTATTGTTCCGGATTATATATAAATCTGAAAAAATTTTGATATACTTATCAAATCTATAGCAATGAGTTTTTATCATAAATTTTTTTTTACTTATTATAAATCAAATTTTATTTTAATTTAATTTTTATTGATTTAAATTTATGTATTTACAAAAATTCATCAATTAAGATGGTGTCTTTAAAGATCTCAGTTATTAGCGAGAGATTAATCATCAATTTTTCGTAATAAATATTAAGTTTTCTTTAAATGCAGAAAAAGAAATAAAGTATTATTAAATTATACTATGCAGAGAGAGGAAAAGGATTATCTTATAAAATGCTGTTATATTATTCTTAATAATTGATTTTTTTATAAATATAAATTAACCGAGATAATATTTTTCGCGATAAATTTATTTACAGTTTTTCAACAAATTAATATCTTTCTAATATGATGCCTGATTGAGCATCGAATTATTAAAAATTGTTTATCAATTTAATTTAATTCATGATATTCTTACAGTAGTTTAATTGCCTTTATAAGTTCGAAAAACCAGTTCGGAGCGCAGTTCAAATAACTACAAATATAGTATATACAGAGTGTTTCCTCTAACTTGATCATTAAAAAATATTTTCGTTGTTTTTGATGATACGGGAAAATACAGGGAAAAGTTGTTCGATTGGAAGGGACACATATTATGATGAGCAAAAAATTTTTCTCAAGGTCATAGGTTTTGAGATTTCAAGGTCATCGCGATTTTTTTAAATGGAATAACATGTTTTTATTAATGTAGTAATATATGTAGTATTCACATAAAAAACAAATTCAATCATATATGATATGTTGTCCTTCAGATAATCTTGGACATAAAAAATATCACATTTATATAGAAAAAAGAAGAGTTAACATATTTAAGTATTTTCAATAAAGATATTTATTTACTTTAGTTCAGAAGATGTTTGAAATGATTGCTATTAACTTTTATACACTTTCGAATGCGATAAATAAATTTTGTTTGTGTAATGATTGTTTCGCATTTTCAATCGATTATGATTTCCGGGACCACACACTCAATGTGATTTATCTACTAAAAGTATTTGGAAAATGTTGAAACACCATAGTTTTCATCTTTACCGCATATGCTTACATCAATCTCTTGGTGGTAACGATTTTCAAAATAGGATTCTGCGAATGGGCCCTACACCAGTTAGATATTGCTCAATAATTCTTCGATTATGTATTGTT
>NW_017305386.1:683340-688997 GCF_001594115.1 Trachymyrmex septentrionalis | reverse complement strand
AACGATTTTCAAAATAGGATTCTGCGAATGGGCCCTACACCAGTTAGAGATTGCTCAATAATTCTTCGATTATGTATTGTTTACAGCCGAGTCATCTTTTACAAATCATGGACAGTTAAATACACACAATGTGCATTATTGGGCAGTTGACAATCCACATTGGCTTCGACAAGTATAACAGCAACATCCATGGTGTGTAAATGTCTGGTGTGGTATTATTGAAAATCGCGTTATTGGTCCATTTTTTTTAGAAGAAAATTTAAATGGACAAAAATATGCAAATTTTTTAAGAGTTACAAATATTATTAGACAAAATTTCATAGAACCACATATTAGAATATGATTACAGCAAGATGGTTGTCCAACACGTAATACACTTATCGCACGTAGTGTGCTTAACAGAATGTTTCCCGATCGCTGGATTGGGGGTGGTGGATGAATTTGTTGGGCGGCTCGGTCGCCAGATCTTACGCCACTTGAATTTTTTCTATGGGGATACTTAAAAAGTCGAGTTTATTGTAATATTCCCACAATACCGGGAAACATGCAAGAAAGAATTCGACGTTTACGTATCGACATCAATTAGAATCACTCGAAACAATCATTTATTTATCGCATATAAAAATGTATGGAAGTTAATGGCAATCATTTTGACATCTTCCGAACTAAAGTAAATAAATATCTTTATTGAAAATACTTAAGTATGTTAACTCATCTTTATCCTATATGTGATTTTTTTATGTCCAAGGTCATCTCAAGGACAACATATCATATGGTTGAATTTGTTTTTTTATGAGTTACATTACCACATTAATAAAAATATACTATTTTATTTAAAAAAATCGCAATAATCTTGAAATCTCAAAACCTATAAACCTATCTTCAGAAAAATTTTTTGCTTATTACGTATCCCTTCCAATCGAACAACTTTTCCCTGTAGTATTTTCCCGTATCATGAAAAACAACGGAGATATTTTAAATAATAAGTTAGAAGAAACACTATATATATGTATATACATATATATACATATAGTATATATATGTAATTTACATTGCATTATTTAAGCATTAAAGATCTAGGTTCGACCGGTATATAGTATAGGCTTCTCGATTGTGTTTCTCATATTTACAATCTAAAATCATTAATATTCTTATTGTAAATATAAATTTCATGTAAATACAAAAAAAAAGTAGAAGAAATGGATAAAAATTTCTACGTTCTGTGCTTAATAATAAAGAAATGCATACGCATATAAAGAAATGATCACTTCCGCTGTCGTCACGACACGCTGCAATGATTTTACGTGTATCGCGTGATTCGGCTTTTTCTTCGTGCATTGCAATTAAAATGTAATAAAGCTCTCATCGTGTACGCTTCGAATCTGATTGAATATGTTATAATCGCGAGTTGCAATTGCTATATATATCAATAATGTCATTTGCTTTACATATTTTTCGATGCAATAAGAAGATTCGTCTGCGAGCGATATTCTGCCTCGTAACGAATAATGGTCAATTAGTAGTTAGATTTCAATAATAAAGTCTCTGACGAATTTCTAATCACCCTTCCACAGACGTTTATTCAAAATATAATCTTTTTTCCGTTTTGCAGATATTTCCAAAATGTGATATCATTTGGAGGATAAGAGCCAGCGACTAAGAACGAACCCGTAGTTCATCAATCTCACTATATAAATTAAGGAAACTTTAACACATATTAATATAGATTAATTTTAATAACTAATCATTAAGCTAAAAAGTTTTAATTCGTTTTGAACTTCTACCTCTGAAAATGAGTTCGTATAGAACCGGCAATTTCGAAAAGTTAGAGAATCACTATATTGTAGGATCTGCAATACCTTCCATGAAGAAAAAATTATCGATAATTTCACGAAAACATGCGAATATTCCTCAACCGACGAATAACTGCGCGTGGTACTGCTTCTTCGTGATAAATGACACGAATATCTCAGCGTCACTTTCGTATACTTTTCCCCCGGGCACCGGGAACGACTTATTTATGACTGCTGTGCCGATAATTCGTCATGCTATGTCGTTGCACAGGCCACGAGCACAATTAAACGCAATTTCGCTCGTGTGCACCTGCAAGCTCAGCAGTTGCAAGCGCAATCGTTGTCGCGCCCGGAACTGCAAGCTGCACTCTCGGGCGTTCGACGTTCGCGGTGCGGAACTTTCGGGGCACGATTTAACGATTTTGCCGGCAAAACGCCGCCGTGCGCTATTGCAATTACACCCGGAACTGCACGGACGATGCGACGCGCTGCGCTCCCCGATTGTAACGGCAACGGTGTGATCGCCACTTTTCGAATTATTACGTGCCCGCTTTCGAAATACTCGCGACACGTGCGCTCGTTGCGCGTGGAACACGTGCGACCTACTACTACCATCGACTGATGGAGGCGAATATTTCGTATCCCTCGGTTTCTATAACAGCTATGCTGGCATCCAAGACATAACAAATCTTCCACCGTTTCATTATAAATACCAGATCAGGCAGTGTTTCAATTGTAATTTTGTCGATAGATTTTTTAAAGGGTCTAGCGGAATAAGTGTATGATAAAATTTCTCCAAAGTTAAAAAACGCATTTGTAATAATATGATATTCACTATGGTAGAATATATGCAATGATATTCACTATGATAGACTATATAACATTCACTGTGATAGATACTTATCTTTCATTTGCTTCTTGTTTCATTTCGTTATATGTAATCAGGGCTAGGTATGTATTTGAAATACTTTTATTTGAGAAAAAGAATTTGCAAGACAATTGTATTTTGTATTTTCTATTTTAGCGGAGCATATGAAAGTATTACGTATTTTGTATTTACAATTGACGGATTGAAAGTTTTTTGTAATTCAAATAATAAGATTGATTGTTAATCTTACAAAGCTCAAGAGATAAGGAGAGGAATTTTTAAATGCGTATTATATTATACTCAAAATCTATTCTCTCTCGCCTCATAGCAAACAAGTTTAAAATCAGAGCAAAATGTATGAAAAATAGTCTACCAAATCAATTTAACATAAGAAACATGATATTTTGTCGACTAATAAATTGTCTATAAATATCTATTTATACATTTTTTTAAATGCATCATATTATTCAAAAACTTTACTCTCCTCTTATAACCCTTTCCAGCACACATTTTTCTATCCAACAGATTTCCCTAAAAATTTGTATCCGGGGATTTTTCGGTATCTACACACAGAGAGAATTTTGTTTTAACATTTATCCCGAATATATGGCAGTTGTAGTACAATACAATATTTTACCATGCACTTCAGTAAAATTAATCAAACTTATTTTGTACTTTATTATATTGTAGTTTTATTAATGAATGAGAGAGATTTACATTAAAATTCTTGGAAATACAATGTTGTTTCACGACTATCATATTTTTAGGGTAAACTCTAAGAAAAAAATCTCTCCGTATAGGATTTATTTTGAATTGCGATATGCTTATTTGGAATTGAATTTTCGAAACTCTAAATGATAGATACAATGTATAAATTAGAAAATTGCAAAATTCCTGTAATTCTTCCGGAAATGAGTATTTAGGAGTTTCATATATCGTTGGATACGATTGTCAAGTTGATTAACTATTGACATTTGGATCATAAATACCAATTCTTCTATAGTGGAAAATACAAAGAAAAATTTATCAAAATTGATGAATTGATGCGTTATGTACACTAAAATGGATGAAAAGTGGCGAATATACTTGTCACTATGCTGAAAAGGGATAAATTTGGCAAATTTGAGCAGCGCAAAAAGTTTCCCTAAGACTAATATTTGACATAAAAAAAATAAAATTTTATTGATCGGTGTAATTTAATGGATAGAAATTACATAGATGTCTGAAAATATATGATATTTATTGTTTTGTTTGTGCTATAGACCTGTGAACATGTCGGAGAATAAGGTGCATTTTCGGCACATTTTGCTTTATTACTTCAAGAAAGGCAAGCAAGCTGCCCACTGAAAGATATGCGGCGTATACGGGGACGATGCCTTAACAGAACGTGCCGCTCAGAAATGGTTTGCCAAATTTCGTTCCGGAGATACGAGTCTTGAAGATGGATCCCGCAGCGATCGGCCCACCGAGGTTGATTCGAATGATATCAAGGCACTGGTTGAGCAAGACCGGACGCTAAAGGTGCGAGAGATTGCGGAGACACTTAAAATAGGTTATGGAACCGTACAAAGGCATTTGCAACAGCTTGGCTACGTGTCCCGCCTCGATGTTTGGGTGCCGCACAAGCTGACCGAGGAGAACCTGGCCAACCGCATATCCATCTGCAATTCACTTCTGAAGCGGCACGAAAGCGACCCGTTTCTCAAACGAATAGTGACTGGCGACGAAAAGTGGATCATCTATGACAACATAGTGCGCAAGAGATCGTGGGGAACCGCTGGCGAGCCGCCGAATGCCACCCCGAAGGCCGGCCTGCATCCGAAGAAGATTTTGCTATCCATATGGTGGGATCATCGTGGTGTGCTGTTTTACGAGCTGCTTCCTCAGGGAAAAACGATCGATTCGAAGATCTACTGCACGCAGCTAACGAAATTGAATCAAGCATTGCGACAGAAACGTCCAGAACTGATCAATCGCAAAGGTGTCATATTCCACCATGACAACGCCAGACCCCACACCGCAATAATCACTCAGCAAAAATTAGTGCAACTTGGCTGGGATGTTTTGCCTCACCCACCGTATTCACCAGACCTTGCGCCATCCGACTATCACTTGTTCCGGTCCCTGCAAAACTCCCTCAACGGGAAATCGTTCGCTGATCAGACAGCTGTGAAAACGTACCTCGACCGGTTTTTCGCCTCTAAGCCCCAGACCTTCTATGAGAGCGGAATAATGAAATTGTTGGAAAGATGGCAAGAGGTCATCAACAAAAACGGAGAATATATTATTGATTAAAATTCATCCTTTGTATGAAAAAAACTTGTTTCATTTTAGCCTTCAAAAACCGAACGAATATATGGATCCACCCAATATTTAAAACTTTTCTTCTACTTTTTGTTTCATTCCGTTGCATTTAACCGATTGTGAGATATAAACTACTTTAATTTTTTAAACTTACCCCCGTAAAAAGAAGACCATAATGGGGAGATTTAGAAAGTTGGGGAATCACAGCGTATTAATCGTGTAAGATACTTTTAGACGATTGTTTCGTTAAATTACACTAGTCTGCGAATTTACACTTTAGAGTTATTACCTGAACGAACTTAATTGTAATTTTTTCTATCTGTTAAATGTTGAATATAAATCCGTTTTTCAAATTTGATTATCATTTCATAATTTTCATAAAATTGTTGGGGATTTTTGTATTCTATAATTCTTTAACACTTTAACACTTTTCATGTTCCAAAAATCCTTGATGTGGAATGATATCGTTACGCGAAATAACGCAATTAGATCACTATTCGATTCTAAGCATACGAGTATTTTAATTTGATTGTCACCTAGAATTTGTATATGCAAATATACGTATGTCATATAACCTCATAATTGCGGCGTTATTTTATCCATGAAAAGCAGACGCTTTAATTACTTATTTGACGGAATAAAAATCATAATAATTAACAATGCATACAAATAAATACACATTCGTGCGGAGG
>NW_017305386.1:656329-683240 GCF_001594115.1 Trachymyrmex septentrionalis | reverse complement strand
TTACTTATTTGACGGAATAAAAATCATAATAATTAACAATGCATACAATGCATACAAAATAAATAAATACACATTCGTGCGGAGATGATTTAAATGAAACGTGACACGACGTCAGGGTTTCCCAACAAGATAACTATTAATGTTCATTACCACTTTTGATTTAATAACTTCATTGCAATTTCATCGAATATTAAAAAGGCATTATGACATAATGGGGTAAAGCCATTTTTGACATGTATAATATAACCCGTGATACGCTACGTGCATAAATGTATGTGGCGCATTGTTAGTCCGACGCACTTGACACCTCTCGACGTACAAAACGAGAACGATTATTGAATCCGAATTAATGATTAATTTCGCTTGTAAATGAAGATATACGCTGGCGATGCATTATGTATTAACATTATCCGACGTGAGGTCGGAACAAAAACACGTTCCGGCTCTGTGACGAGCGCGCGATCGGTAATGATGTTATCGATGCGAACGGCAATGGAGGTGCGGCACGCTTTCAGTTTATAAAGTGGCGAATTTTGAACAACGCGACGGAAGCAATTCGACCGCTACTAACGTTGCCGTTTTTCAATTTATTACAGAATGATCTGCAGCGGTGCGGCAGTAACGTATGCGGCCCGCACACCATCGTTGTGCGTTGAAATGCGCGTTATCCCACCGCTCACAAATGCGCATCGCATTTGCGTTGCATTCATTCGTACGTTTCCGAGCAAACAACCGCACGCGACTGTGGTTAGCAACCGGCATAGTTTAAACCCTCATTTACCGATAAGGATTAATAATTAATTTAGGACTTATAATTGATGCATCGCATATCATGCGAAGGACCGATAAATCCAATATGGACTGCAATAAATTTCAATATATCGTCGGCGCGTCAATAAAGTCTTATTTAATCGTACGTTTGTCATCAACACGTATTATCTTCCGATAAGAGGAGTAAAATGGAATTTTTCCTTTTTTTTTTACGCGACACTGAAACCGGATAAATACGACGGAAATGTACGCGTGTAACAAAGGGCGTTTTATAACAAATCCGATTCGCTATTTTTCCACGGTTATAAAATACGAAATATATGATAACAGCTGCCGGTACTCATTATTCCCAATTCTCTTGAAATTCGCGATCAATCGATTATATCTTTATATAGATAAATAAGAGCTATCACAGATTTGTGAAAGCGATAGATAATAACGTTGATAAGTTTATTTCTTAAATGTAGATTTTATGTAAGAGCATAGTTCTTTCTAATTTAGCCGTGTGATGCCGAAATGTGTGATGCTCCATTTAAAGGAAAATAGGAAAGACATGCATAAAACATTAGTTAACAAAAGTAGCATGCCCCGATCCCGATATTGCTTCTCAATTCCAAAGTGAAATTCATTTATTATATTTCCCCTTTACTCAATTTCCATTTTCCATTTTATCTGTTGGAGGTGGCACGTTAAGATCCACCAATCGTAGTCCGCGGTGTCGAAATTGAACTGCACTTTGATGCGTCATCGGTCACAATGTCGAGCGGGGGCGAAAGCGTTTTGCGATATTTGGGAATGCAACACAAACGAATCGAACTACACAGTCCCACTGTATAGCGATGTACAAATTTTTTTTTTTTATACAAGAGGTCATCGAATTTTGCCGGCAAATATTTACCACCCGCCGTGTAGCTCCGCGTTGCCAAATACCTGACGCCCGTCCGCCGCAACGTATCGCGCCACATCGTCGAGACATTGCACTCGGATTTTGGTATTTCGGCGATGCAGCGTGCCAAACTTCTCAAGCATGCATACAATTACTCGAATACCAAAAAACTGTTTTCGCAGTTTGGTATATCAAAACATTTCTCTGAAACGGTTGACAGGTAAAATTGTAATGTGTGTGTATGGTATTTCTCAAAGTAAAAATTCTTAAAGTTTTGTTAAAAAGATCTATCCATAACTTAGCTGGTAAACTAAACGCTTCTTCCTTTTCTATCGTCTCGTTGAGCGAGAAAATAAAAAGAACAGACGGTAGAATTCTGCTCAGCGACTGGCTGCTCTAGTGTTTACCTCTTTTTTGGTTTCTATCTGTGTCATTCGACGATGAAGAAATGAGATAGAAATGTTTAATTCACTTTTGGTATGATATAGATAAGAGCGAGCCATTTAGGTTCCCACAGAGGAACGTTCTAGATTGTAATAATACTAAAAAATTAACGTTACCAATCGAAAGATCACCTTTAATTTAATTGTAAGTATTCTAGATGATCAAATCTTGAGATTCTAGCTGTCTTGGGCTAAAACATGTTTGGCTATTTTACCTTAGAAGAAACCTTCTCGGTTTGTACAACAAATTAGTAAAAATTCTTGATATCAGTAAATTTGATAGCACAAGATTTAAATTAAGGAAATGCCAAGAGAGTGTAGGTCGTTGGTTCCAAGAAATTTAGTGTTATAGTGCATGGTAAAAGTTCTAGAACGGCTAATATATAAAAAAATATTGATTTACTCGTATCTAAAAAATGTTTGAAATAAAAATAATAGGGTTTTAAAAAAGTTATTAGATGATAATATTAATTTGATCTTGAAGCGAGCTGGAAAAGTATTTTTGAAGCAAATATTAATCATTATCAACACAAAAATATTAAACGGAATAAACTTTCTATATTTTATAGGATATCTTTTTTTATTTTTATAGCTAACGTTGAAACATTTCCAAAACACTGGTTACAAATCTTTTCTTCATAAAAATTTTTCGAGTTATGGCATTTGAAAGTTACAGTACTACCGGCATTAACATCACCCAAGGTGTAGATACCGCGTGGAGGTTGCATGGTGTAGTATGTAAGCGCGGAAACGCGTGTGATGCTAATGCCGGCGGTACTGTAATTTTCAATAATTCGGAAAGTTCTTATAAAGAAAAGGTTTGTAATCAATGTTTTGGAAATGTCTCAACATCAGCTATAAATATATATGCTATGAAAAACAGGAGTTCCGTTTAAGATTTTTGTGTTGACTTTAAAAGCATTTTCCAAGGTCATTGCAAGATCAAATGAATATCATCATCTGATAACTTTTTTAAAACCTTGTCACTTTTGTTTCAAATATTTTTTAGATAAATCAATATTTTTAAAAATATTAACTGTTTTAGAACTTTTACCATATACTACATATATTATAACAATAAATTTCTTGGAATCTACGATCTGTACGCTTTTACCTTTTCCTTTAATTTACATCTTATGCTGTCAACTTTTACTGATACCAAGGATTTTCATTAACTTGTTATACAAACCGAAATGGTCCCTTGTTAGACATATAATGCATTTAAAAAAAAATATTTCAAATAAAAGAGATTAGAGTTTGAAGAGAGCTATCAGTTACTTAGATCTTGGCTCATAAAAAACGAATCAACCTTTGGGCCTTTTATTATAAGTAGCGTTCTCTTCAAACCCTACAACTTTTATATTTAAAATATTTTTTTTTTAAATACATTCTCATATTTTGTGTCTAATTGTAAGTTAAAATAACTAAGCATGTTTCTGCCCAAATCGAATATAAAATTCAGGATCTGAAGATTTGACTAACTAGAATATTCTAATCTTTTGGTAACGTTAATTTTTGATATGACTTTTGCAATTTGGAATATTTCCTTTGTCAGAAATTCTAAAATAATATTTATGAATTTATGTAGGAATATTAAAAAATTTCATAGATAAGAAATAGTGTTTAATACTCAATATTTTTGTGTGAAGTACACAATTTCCAGTTCAAACAAAGCAAACAGTTATTTGTTGATCTTGAAACACAACTCTAAACTGAAGCTGGAGTACGTATAATATCATAAATTAAATTGAGAAAATTACTGATGTGCCAATAAGCATCTTTCAAAGACACTGTAAGGAATTTATTGTAAAAAATATTTCTTTAACCAAGATTTAAAGATGTTTTATACATATTTTCAAAATGATAAGAAAATTACGAAAAAATTACAGATTATTCTGAATCACATTTAAAAATAATACGACAAATTTGATGAGAGTTTACTGACTGGATCATAAGTTATTTTAATAAATAGTAGTTTTTTAAATCCGTGTTATAATAAAAATGTATTATATGAAATAAATAACAAAAATCTCAATTTTTTAATAGTACAATGTAATGTATTCAAGATTATTTATAGAATTACATCGCGATATATGAACTAATTATCAAGTAAACAAACAAAATATTTATTTGTTTCATACCTTTGTAACTAATTAGTGAATCACAATGAAACTTTGCATAAATTATTTTGAATATTTAAAGAACTTATAAAAAAAACTTTTTTAAATTTTAATTTTTATCAATAAAAATAATAACAAATGAAGTAAGAAACGATAAAATGTATTATTAAATAGAAATGTAATCTTATTCACACAACTTTCATATGTAAGTAGTTTATTTAAAGTTTATGTAATTAAACACATTTCCAAATTTAATTTTCTTTGTAGGGACTGTACGTGTGATACATCCTTAACCAATAAGTATATGTTGAAAGAACATTTTTTTAGATAATGTTAAATAAAAATTGAACAAAAATTTTGAACACAATTAAGCGAAGAATGCTATATTCGATCAAAGCAAGCCTTAGTGTTTAAATAATATTTTTGTATGAATTTTACTCTTTAAAACTTTTAAAGAATCTTACTTTGAATAATGAAATCTTATTTTTACAAATTAATAATTACGCCACTGTTTTTTAAGGTTGGTTCAATTTTCATTCTTTAGAGTGAGATTCCATTTTAAAAAATTTGGAAAGTATAATTTCCAATTCAAGCAAACTATGCGACAAACTTTACCAATTATAGAAGAAGGTTACCGATACCGACATACTACTTCGTTTTTTGATAATTTCTTAAACAAAGGTAAAAATAAAAATTTAGAAACATAAATACGGACTAGAAAATGTTTACTATTAGATAATATAGCAGTTTTTATAATATTCTTTGCAATAATTAATTTTTTCTGTAAGATAAGAAAAAATGAACGTCTGACAAAATGGAACCTAAAAATAATCTAGTAGGTTACAATGCTATTCTTTTACTTTCACAAAATTCCTCTGTACAGAATATCTATAAGTAAATATATAATATATAAAATCTTTTGGGATCATTTTATTTTCAATATAAAATACTGTTTATTGATTTTTTTTATATATACATATACTTTATGCTATTTTGCAAGATACAAACATGTAACGCAACAATTTCTTTTTTTGGAAATTTTTCTATAAAATATGATTGTCTTTAAATCCATTAGAGCTATTTGATATTATAACGTAGAACTATAAAGATTAAAATTAGCTTATGATTCTATTTTATAGACAGATGTACCGATTTACTTTGCATCTCTATTTTATATTTAAAAAACCATCTTATGAAAGAATTAAAAAAATATATAAATGAAATTGAATTAAGTTAGATAGGAAACTACAAACATGTAAAACGATGTAATATTATCTATAATATTACCACTATCATTTAAACTAAATAATTTGCAAAAAAAGTCGTAAGAATTTTATTTTCGCATTTGTAGAATTTGTGTTTAGTTGATTTTATTTAGAAACAAACTACAAGTATATTATGAGTTTTTATTTCTATAATTATTTAAATCAGAGATTTCCAAAGTGTGGATCGCGACTTATCGGTAGGTCGCAAATTGATTTTTGGTAGGTGTTGAAAAATTAAAAAATGTTAAATTATATTTCATTAAATTAAGAATGCTGCTCTCTTTCATAACTTTGTGTGAAATTGGATTTTCAGCAATGGTAGGAATTAAAATTAAATTGCAAAGTAAGTTATAATTATCAAACCCCTTACTCCTGAAAATGACTCGTATTAATATCGGCTATTATTAATAGATATAGGAAACAAGCATTTTTCACATACGCGCGCGTCTCAAACATTTGAAAACTGTATTAATAAAAGTATATTTAATAAAATATATTAATAAAAGTGTATTTAATGAAAAATTAAAAGAAGAGTAATAAAATTAAGTATAAATAAATCAATTCTCACATCCTCCTCCGCTTTTTCATATCCATTAAAGCTAGGTCGGTTTGCTATTCTAAAAGGTAAATCGCAATTCGCAATAGTTTGGGAAAAAAAACCCTGATCCAAGATTATGTTTTTATCAGTGTTAATAATGTGCAATAGTTAATTTCTAGAAGAAGTAAGGGAAAGGTGTCTCTTTAAGATATATATATATATATATATAATATATATATATATACATCAGTATCGACGACTTTCCTCTACAATTTATTATACCTATTTTATTATACATCTATTATATAATTTACTATAATCTATTGTCATACAGCTTTACTTTAACAAAAATTTAGTATACATTTTTTCTTATAATATTCTGAAATGAAACTTCAAGAATTTCCTCTAAATGCTATCGTCATTGTGGCGAATAAATTTCTGTTCCACAAAAATAGATGGAACGAAAGAAGCGTTACATTGGTGCGTGTTGCAGTTCGTCACGCAATATTGTCGTCGACGAGTAATCTTATTTAACATTGGTCGGATGAGCCGAGAAATTTTTACGGACGAAAAAAACGCGTGAAGTGACTGCAAGCGGTTCTCTTCAAGACTTTCGAAAGCTTGCAGAAGTCCGGGCTTCTAGACCCACCTTCGGCTTTCCGGCGTGGTTCCGGATGACGACGGGATGCGGGGGGAAGTAAACGTACTCCCGAGGGAGTACGGTTACCTGCAACTTATGACGTTACGGTTCGACAACCGAGAGTACCTACGTAGTCGCTCTTTCCGCATCCTTGAGCCGCGAGACTCAGTTCTCCCTGCACGATCTCGTCGTATTCATAGGTAGCACGCTGTGTTACATATGTGGCGTACATAGACGTATGCATAACGTGTCCTCGTGTTCGCTCACGCAGCAGGGAGACGAGAGCGTTTCCGGAGATTTCGCCGAGCGGGACTTTACACGAAATCGCTCCGACGAAATTTCGTATGACGTTGCAGTATGGCGTTTTATTGGAGCTCACATAGTATTATGATTATGTGTGTGTGTGTGTGTGTGTATTAAATAAGTTTAACAGTAGCTTCAAGTACTGTTATAATTGTCGAAGGATATCTTCTCTCCCTTTGTATCTTGCCTTAGGTAAATCCCGAATTTTCGTTTGAGCCACCCTACTGCTTTCTATTAAAATATTGATCCCAAGTTTGTTACCATCGTCAAAACATGTTTATGATGTACATCTAACAAAATTTCTGACGATGTATATTGTAATATTGGCGTTTCTAAACACGCAAAGATGCTTTGCATGGAAAGAAGGAATTTCAAATGAAATTCCGGAAATGTTGATTGAATCCCATAAATACACCGAACACAGACGCGTGTTTTGAAAGAGAAAAGTGGGGGGGGGGAGAAGGGAAGAAACAGCTTACTTGGCGGAACTAGGAATTTGGTTGCACCTGCGAACGATTTTATCGTTCTTGGAAGAGCACAATTACTGTGTCAACCTCACCTCTCTGACTTTCCATGTCCGGCAATCTAGAAGGGTATTTTTTCGATGGACGAAATTGATTCTGAGAAGATTAGAGAAAACCCCAGAGGTTTATCGAAGGTCCGCGCTTTTCCTTTCATTTCTGTTACTTTTTCGCTTTGTCCTTCCCTACTCTTACCTTGTTCACCATTCAAACGAGTTACCCTTTGAACAATTGATGATCGCACTATAGTGCACAAGCAAGCATGATGAGATTCCTTAACCTGAATAGCTTAAAGGAATCGATTCGAACAAGGTTACATGTACTCGTAATAAAACAATTCGTAATCATATGCAGTCACTATATACTAATACTACTAATTTACATATATTAATATCATTGAATTCTTTTTGATATTTGATAATAGATCAATCAATAAGTTTATGCAATTGCAATTACATGGATTTATTATATGTTTGTTATAATTAATTTTTGGATAGAACAGAAATATATTGCGAACAAAATGACCTATGAAAATACAAAATGGGTTTAAAAATAATCTTATGAAAAGATATCATGAGAAGCAATTTCATTCTACGATATATTTGAGATTAATTGCAGAGTAAGACGTACTGTGCGGAGTTAGGGAGATTAACAAGCAATTAAATGCACATCATAATTGAACGAACAAGGTTGAAGGCACCGCGACAATCGATATGACTTCCATGGCGAATGAACATCGAAGTTGCATGATGCGGACCTATGAGCGGACGAGCATTTAACCTGGGCTTATCCTGAGATCTTGGTATATTCGCGGTAATACTCGGCCATTTATAACCCCACAGTTAAAGGGCATAAATCACGAGGGAAAGTAAATGTACGCACATTTAAGTTACTATCGCGGACGCATGGTATACGTGCCATTTCGCCATTGTTCCGACAGCCAAGATTCACGGCGCTCTGCTTGCCCGGCTTTTGGAATATGATCTTGCTCTTTAGTACATCGAGAGAGGAAACGGGATGAAAATAGAGAAAGAGTAGAGAGGAGGAGCCGTGCATTTGCTTGAAGATTTTCCAACAAACAATGTAACATGCGGCGAAATTGTACTCGACATTTTAATGCAATCAGCGTTACGATGAAATGCTTCTAATAGATCCTTCATGCGTATACATTATTTAGTAAAATTGTAGCTCTCGAGAAGTGCAGTTTTAAATGCTTGTTATATATACAATTTTAAAACTGAGTTACAATGACACAATAGGTACAGCGTCGAGAACTTATTGCGATTTTTTGATTGTAACAGATGTCGAGTTTTCTAACGGTTGCGTAACAACTTTAAGTAATCAAAATTGCGGCAGTTTGAAAATTGATCTCCAAATAAAACGGAACGACGTGGACGTGTCTGTGACCAGGTTGAAAATGTATATTAGGACGGCGAAAAGTTACAGTGGAACTAATTTGACGCAGTGGGCTCCTTTGGTTTCACGGCCTGTGAATCTCAATTTTATGTACGAACTTGTTCAGCGAGTTGCTCATTCAAGTTGGAATTAGGTGCACTTTTAAGGAAGTATTTAAGTAACCATGATAGGCACTCACAAGTTACGGTTAAGCACAGAGATAAAATCGCAGAATAAAATATATACATATACATTTAAAACAAATATATAGGATGTCCTGAAATTTGCAAAATATTACAGTAAGAAAGTTTTCAAAAAATTACGTAAAAAAGTTATTTATAAATTTTTATTTTAAGCAATAGTTTCTAAAGTAATAAAAGGCTTTAATATGACCCATTACGTCGGATTACGTTTAGATGGACTATGTTTAAACGCTAAAGTGCGCGCTAATACTAATACCGCAATGGGCAATGAATCGTTTAAATGTAATCTATAATTGACTATATTTAAATTTCAATGTCTCAAAAACTACTACCTGAATTAAAAATGTACACATAACTACTTAATTTTGCAAAACTTTCTTGCTATGGTATTTTAATTCGCAAATTTTAGGACACCCTGTAATATCAAATACATGGAAAAAATTATTGTGTTGAAATATCTAAAAATTTAGCTAGATATAGAGATGAAATTAATTTCGCTGGACCTCAAAATGACTATGTAAAAACTCAAGCATGATGAGCAATGCTGCAAAAAGTTTTTATAATCAGCTTGCTAGTCCTATATAATTGTTTTGAGAATAAAAAAATGTTTTTAGATCTGTGTCTAATTAAATTTTTTGATATCTCAGCAAATATACTCTTATGTATGAGAAGAGATTTATTATATTTCACGATCAGAATAGAATTATCATTAAAACATTGGAACTTGTAACGACGTTATCATGATTTAACTTTTTACAAAAATGTAAATTTATTTCAGATATTCGAAATATTTAAGCTTTAGGTAAATATCACATTCGACAGCATCATAGATATCGAGCAAATTAGGAATGCAACGATGTTTTCATACGCAAATAATCTGATGTTTAAAAATTGCATAAAATCTACTGGACGTACTGGCTTCACAGTACCGATATCGTTGATTCCGTAGAACGAAAATGCAGTAGTGGCTTTTGGTAAGCTGGCCTTTACGTGATATTGATCTCACGTAGCACCAGAAGAGCCGAGGCTCTGAGGCTTGCTACAGTATTAAATGTGTTGTAGGATCGTTGACATGGTACACGACGACGCGACGGTTTCGCGACGCGGAATATTGCGGAAAATTACTCCGACTACGCAGTACAGGGAACGCTCATACGTAGTCGAGCTCGAATCATTCGTTAGAGAAATCGCCCCGAGTGAAGAGAAAGAGGAGGATGGGAGGGAGGGAGAAGAGGGAAGAAGGGGGAGGGGAGAGAGAGAGAGAGAGAGAGAGAGAGAGAGAGAGAATAAAAAGTTATTTATCTTGGAAAATAACATTTTTCAACGGTAGAATATGATGCAATAGATAATCAGAGAATATTAATGTCATTCGATGCGCTCACGTTCGCTTCGTGACATGCACGTCGTTGATATTTTCACAATTACCTCAAATTACATCGTTAATTATATAAGCATAACAATATACTCGTATTTCTCAAATGTCACAAAGAAATCGCTAAGTATGCTGAAAGACATTAATGGTCGCGTTTGTACAATTCTATATGGTAGATAAATATGTCCCATAACCGTCTATTTCAATCAAGGAATTTAATTTAAAAAGTATTTACGTCAAGAGAGCAGAGAGAAAATCTTTTACTAAAATGGGATGCAGATTCCAGGGCACTGCATGTATTAGGAAATATATAAGACAAAAGTATACAAGACAAAAAAATAGGAACGCTGAAGGTGGAATGATATTTTAATTTCACGCTTGAAATATTGCAAGTGAAATGTGCAGAGCACTTTGATATTATGCACCACTTCGGACAAAAAAGTGACATAATATACTCGACAACGGCACAGTTGACATTGCGTCGTGTTTGTTAACGGGAAAAAAAACACAAAAAATAGGGCAAAAATAATTCTTATTAAATTGCCAGCCTGTTGCGGAAATTTCGACATTTCGTTTCGCGCACGATACGTACGGAATTGTGAAATATCTCGAATTAAGCGGTGAATTTTTCTAAAATTTGTTGCGAGCTAGAGTTACACGTGTTGCCATGCGTTTCGCATAGCTACGAAACGAGTACATCGATAAAATGACAAATTCCCAGTGTAAATTCCAGGCCAGATGTCCTCCACACGCGAAACCAAAATGAAGTCTCTCTCTGCGTCTCTTCGTTAAACCGCATTAAAATTAATATCCTGTTATATATTGTGCACTTTGCGTATGCATCTTCGTGATGTCACAATATAAATAAGAACAGTAGAACACTTTTTCACTTTGCGTCGGTATCTTTGGTCTGAATACTAAATGATCGTCATATTGTTGATTGTGCACGGAAAATTTGTAAGAGCGAAGTATGCGAAATTGCATTGCTTTTATATATTTATTTCTAGAGCCAATTGTAATTTTTTATTTGAACAGAAGGAACTAATTGGAATATATTATAATCACTATGTTATTGGTTGTGCGATTCGGTCGTGCGAGAGAGAGAGAGAGAGAGAGAGAGAGAGAGAGAGAGAGAGAGAGAGAGAGAGAGAGAGAGAATTATTAATATGATTTCTGGCAGAATAAGCCTGTTCACTCTTATACATAATGTATATATAGTCTTTGTCCGTTCATTTTTTATTCCACCAGTCGCATTTTTACTAATTGCCACATCTTCAATTTTTGGCTGGAGACTACGGCTTTTTGAACGAATCTCCGGCTATCGGAAAAATCTCCAGCTAACCTCTATTAAGAGGATGTTGGAGTGATCAAATTATCGGGGCATTGCAGATCGATGTAAATCTCTGAATTTATTGAACTGAATAAAAAATTCTTTTACAGGATTAAAATAGATGCAAAATTGGGAGGTGCTGTAGTAGACTGTATAAAGCAAAATCGAAAAAAAAGTTAAAAACTTACATTTTGTCTCGTAGAACTGTCACCTGACGTAGATGTTTTCTTAAAAAGTTTTATATATTCGTATAGACCAAACGACACAGTGCAGCACTAAGCGTATTATATGCACAAACATAATATTGAGTTTATAAAACTAAGATTAAAAGCACAAAAAGAAAGATTTATATCGATCTGCAAATGATGTGTATACGAACGCTGAGCGAAAACTTGGAATGGTAAACAAAGCAATAATTGTATCTAATAGTAGGTGTTCGATCTTGCAAGAGATGGCGTTTCAATTAGATAAGGACAGATGTATGCGTTTGAGTGAGACAGAACGAGAATGAGAACGATCAGAAATGAATTAAAAAGTCACTATTATTAATTTTTTTTATTTGGAATTATAAAAATCTGTACTATCGAATCTGTACAATCAAATTGATCGTCACTCGAGCATCTTTAAGCTAGCAGGACCAAATTAGCAACATCAAATCAGACCAGATAATCACTCAAAATTTTGATGATTTTTTCTTAGAAAACGCAGTATAAAACAATAACAATTTTGATAATGGTAATCGACATCCAAAAGAGTTGTCAATCTACAGTGGAACATTAGTCGGAAGGAACGAAAAGTGGCAATTGCTGCTCTTTCATCGATCGCTATATTCTCCGTCGCTCGTTCATGCGGACCGCGAAATCCTTTTTGCTCGTTTCCCTAATTAAGAGTTCACTCACGAGTGACGACACTGCGGACTGCTAGTAACGACGAGGTTAACAATGAAGAAGATTTTTAGGTAAGATAATTAATGATTTGCCGCTATTCGTGACGCACTTTTAATCTTTGGCTGATCTAATATGCATATTGAATTTTCAATTCTTTGTTTCTTAATCATTCCATTCATTATCTTTCACAACTTTATTGCACTCTGCTACGTTACTCAATTATTATCATTATCATGAATATAGCTTCACGGCGTTATCGTTAGTTTTCCTTCGAGCGTTTAAGCATCTCGGTGAAATTTATACGGCATTCATCGTCGAGATTTAAATCTGACGCGGAGACGGGAGGAATAAAGTTTACACGGCGAAGAGTGTTTGCTCATCTCGTTGCAGGTGCATACCTGCGTAACTAATCAAAGGTACTTCGAGTTAGCGCAGTGTTCGCGATTTATATTCATTAAGCGGCAAGGTACACGACGCTAAGAAGTTGCAAGAGGCCGGGAAGTTTGATGACGGGGTTGTTTCATAAATCGCTTCGTCCTGGTTTTTTTTCTAGCGCAGCAGCCTTTTCATATCGAACAGGTTAATTTTCCGTATTTTGCGTATCACATGTTTTTTACTTTGTATTGATTTTATTAAAATATTTATACCAACGTCTTTTATGTGAAAGCCACCTTTACAGGCAAGCGATTAGAAACGCGGTTGGAAATTATTGAAGAAACTTACTCTATTTACTGACCTGTAAGTTGCGCGCGCAACTTTTTAACATAATTATGTTAAATAATTGAATAGGATACTACTTTCTAAAGGAGAGAAAGTTAAAAACTTAAGGGAGGAAAAATAAAAAGAGTATCTTGATGTAATATAAGAGAAAGAAAGAAGGACGGTAAAAAAGTGTGTCAAATAAAGATAAATACAATTATAAACAGAAAGAGAGAAAGAGATAGAGAGAGAGGAGGGAGAGGAAGAAAGGGAGAAAGAGAGAGGGAGAGGGGGGAGGGGGGAGAGAGAGAGAGAAAGAAAAAAATTAGAGACTGACAAGAACAAATCAATTAAGAAAAATAATTTTATTTTTAGTCAAAGCGGATTTGGATGCAATAATATTCAAATTTTTGCAAATATATTTTTCAGTTTTATGAACTGCGTCGATTCAGTTTATTGGACTTAAAATACAATTATACTGAAACTGAAATATTAATATTTTAAAATTAGATTGATCAATTTTTAATAATAATGCTAGTAAGTAATTTAAAAATAAAAACGTGCAAAAAACTTCTTGCGAAAAAAATGAACATAAATTTTAATTTAAAATATAATAGTGATGGAACAATTTCGACTCACCAAATCTTTTTCAGTCAAATCAAAACAGATAAATAAATAAATATAAAATATAGTTGTAATTGAAAAAAAAGTTAAACGGTAATTAAAAATTTAAAAAAGCAGGAAAGCAAATAAAAATCACAAGGGGTCATGTTCAAGTAAATGCACACAAAAATCTATATCTACTTTTTGTTTGAAAAATTAATCAGGCAATTGTGTATCCTAAACGTATAGGGCTGTGTGCAAGAAAATAAGTCACAGTGAATTAGTTTCCTTTGTAGGCCGTCAAAAATACCAGCTATAAATGACATAAAGTAGCGGCGAGTTACCGTTGCAGAAGGTAAAAGCTTTTACGGGAAATGAGCGCGGGGGTTTCCCTTCCGGTTTGTTGGCTCGCTAGTAGAAACGCTTTACGCCGGCGCTTAAAAGCAAGCGAGGTAAGCGACTGCAACTAGGCGGTGGGTATTAAGCGTAATCGATAATAGGTATCGACGGCCGACGGGGAATTTCCGCGATCGTAGGAATAAAGTCGGACAGTGGTAAACGTCGCGCTATAGTCAGACGGCGGCCAATAAATGCGACCAGAGCGACTACGGCGGCAGTGCAGCCGGCCTGTAACTACGGGACCCACGTAATGGCCCGCCGTGAAGTTGTAACGTCGGACTAATGGCGGCGATTAGTAGAAGTCAGTACGTTTTATCCTGCGGCGCATAGAATTTCAATAAACTCCCTCTTGGGAGTGCCACGGTGAGGCGAGTCGCGGCGGGAGAAAGGTGGCGTACCACCGACGATTCTCACATAGTTATAACCGTAGACGCCTCGAATCCCATTTATTCGGTCTTATCTAGAGCGGACGTGTCCGTTCGCGAATAGCACGCTCCCACCGCGAGATAATTAAAATTAGCTTATCTCGCCGGCGAACGGCTCGCACATGCGGATAGGATCGGCAATAACGTACAAGCGCCAGCGTGCGAACGAGGTTTTCTTTAATCATTGGCTCTAAAGGATGGGCCGGCTGCTCTCCTCCGTCGATGATAATCGCCGGGCGGACGTGCAAGCGCGTTATTTCACCGCGCTCGACGTAACTTATTGTTAGGATCCCGTTACAAACACGCGTTACAGCAGCGGACGCGCGTCCGTTATATACCAACGCCGGCGCTATATCCAGTCATCTGAGAACGTACATTAAAGCCGTGCCAGATAAAACGTCGTACTTGTCAGCGATTTTTCAGCGAAAGATACCACGGGATTGGAGTAAGAACGTTACGTACAATTTCCATTTATACTTTTTAGTGTCATCGCGATATTTTTTGAAACCGCGCGATGTGAATTTTCGATTATTCACAGCCCTTCCCATTTACAATTCTCTATTTTCGAAGCAAGTATCTTCGTTAGGTTAACGATGCGCCCCGCCGATATCCCATTACGAAACTTGATGCATAATTCGCGGAAAGTTCGCGCGGCGCGTGTATCAGGGGATATAGTTCTGATTAAAGTGGTATCTGCATACACTTTATTCATAGTATACCGAATAAAGTGTTGCGGCTCAAGCATATCGATATTTAAGTGCGTAAATGTTTTCAATGAATTTTAGTTATGCGTAACGCATTGTTTCATTGTAATGTCAATTATTGTTTCGATTTTATTCTGGCAGGCCTTATAGTAGCAACACTGATTCACCAATTCTACGTATATTCACACGTTTTTGTGTTTATCTCTCTGTAATTCTACTGTTACACAATAAATTAATAATAATAATACCAGCATTTTTTTACTTTATAAGGCTTTTATTTTTTAAATTAGCTTTTTCTGAATAAAATATGTTATAATTCATTATTTCATTTCTCCTATTTCATTCACTTCTTACTTCAAAATGTGGCTAGAGATAAGAATAGACTACAACTAATAATGATTGGATTTAAAATTCAATATCATAGGTAAGATAAAGGCATAGAAATCAAGCGCGATAATTGATGTGCACAAAATTAATTTAATACAAAACGGTTTAACAAATAATCTTACATGTTTCGGTTCAATTTTGAGCCTTGACTCGTATTATGCTTATCATTAGAGATCCTATAATAAAAGTTTAGCCAAAACAGACAAAAATAGATAGATGGGTAGGTAGCTATGTCTCTCCTTCTTTCTCTAACTTTCCGAAAATGCACGAAGTTATTCGAATTATATATACACATATACAGGATGTCTGGTAAGTTTAGACAAAGCGCTCGTGTGTAGATAGAACGGATTAAACTGAGTCGAAAAGTCTTATAATTACTATAATACATTTTGCAATTTTCGCAATAGTTAACAAGATATTAATTACTAAAAATCGCTGAATATTGGTCTTTAATAAATTTTTACTCAAATATTATCAATTTTACAAAAAAACAGCAAGGGACAAAAATTGTTTATTTTCTTCTCATAAAGTTCTGAGAATTTTTTCAAAATTTTTTAATACCATATTTTTATTAAGTTGGTAAAAATTAAAAAATGCAGTACTAAGAAGTTGATAAAAAATTCTGAAAAAAATTCCTAGAGTTCTATGAGAAAAAAATAAACAATTTTCGTCTCTTGCAGTTTTTCTGTAAAGTTGGTAGTATCTGAAAAAAATTATTAAGGATCAAAATTCGGCAATTTTCAGTAATTAATATCTCATTAACTATTGCAAAAATTTCAAAATGGTAGAGGACTTTTCGACTCAATTTAGTCCCTATCTACACACGCTTTAAAACTTACCAGACACCCTGTATATATGTATACATATGCTGAATGGATCATAAGTGATAATCCAAAAGACTAGTCCATTTTAGTCAGACTTTTATTATAGGGTCTTTAAATATGATATTGTTTTATTGCCAATAATGGTTTCTTAATCCTGTAAAAATTAACGTTTTCCATGCTAAGTGTAATAAACGCTAACGTGCATATTCTGAATTATCTTGCATTTTATCGCGATTCGATGTATGTACGCATTCGCTGTATTGAGCAAAGGTGTCGCAATAGGCTAACCACAATGCGGTTGCCGGAACCAATGCAACAGCTGATATTCGACAAATTGATGGAGGAAGCTGTCAACATAGTGACAGCTACATATAGATACGTTAACAATCGCATTTATCTTCGACCGGATAATAATACGACCTTCGTGAAAGCCACAAACAAATGAAATAATGATTATTGATTGATAGAAACACTGAACAAACTGTTATGGCTACGTTCGCTTCGAACGCTCACATGCTGTAAGATTCAATGTATTTTTATCGCTCATTACTGCATTACATGCAGAAATAAGATGGAATAAAACTTAGCGCGTGAGAGCCTAAAAGCCACAGAGCCCAATCTTTCTTCAGGAATCTAGTTGCAAAAGATAAATGTTTAAGCGTTGCAGATGTCTGCTTTATTTTCCTAATTTTACGTAATTAAGAAAAATATGTTAATTTAACAAGTATATTTGTTTATTATTCAATTATTAAACATTATGAGTTAAACACTTATCGTAAGCATTTATGTATATATCACAATCAAAGTATTAATTCAGTAAATGTATACACTTACTGTAGCCAGTATATATTTACTATACGTAAATATATACAATGACTTGTAAACGTATACATTTACTAAAGTTAGCACTTTGCCTGTGACATAAAATATATAATAACATTATGCAACCACTCTGAAGAATATATAAGGTCGATCTCACTAATTCCGATTAACTTAATCGATTGATTGTTATATTGGAACTGATCAATTGTATTTGCTGTTCAGCAGAATTGACCAATCACGGTTGACATTTAATCGATCGATTAGGTTAATCGGAGTTGGTGAGATCAGCCCATAGATGTAAATTTAACATCATGTGACGTTTATACATATGTATAATTCTCATCGTGTTAATATAAACATCTACGATGATATAATATTATAGTCATTTTCCAATTATGCTATTTAGTTTAGTATACAAAATGATAAATACAAATATTATTACTAACATTATAATAGCAATATAATAATAATAATCTATAAAATGGAGGTTCTAACCATAATTATTTTACGTGCAATTACAGTCACAAATATCAAATATTTTTCTCTTAGTATAGTAGTAGTATCTTGCAACAGATTATGTACATATTGGTATAACTCATTGGAATAAATAATCAATATTCAATAACATTATTCATTACAATTCATAATATAATATATAATAATTAAGTAATATACAATAATTAATAATACATAAATAAATATTAAAGTAACGAAAATTGCTTTCTTCACATAATAGTTCATAATTTCCGAAAACGATAATTGAATTCGTTGCCAAATATTGATCTACAACATAATAATTCCCTAATATTCTCAACCTAATAATGTTCTCTTTTATCATAAAACGTTATTAAGCTCTAATTGATAAAATACCAATTTGCTTTCGCTGAATCATATTTTGATATGCTGTTCCGAAAAGAATATTTGTATAACAGACGTCCCATGAATGTCCATTTTATATCACGGATGTGCGGACATGTGAATTGGATTTAAAAAGGACGTAATTGAAATGTCTATCAGTGCTATCTACATCCATATTTTTTAATGAATCTATTAATACATCATATTTTCCGTAAACAAAATGTTGATCATATTATAAATGGCAACGTAAATAGAGTAAGATTACATTATCCAAATATCAATTCGCTCTCTTTCGACGTAAGAGAATTAGTACAAATTCCTCTTGTTAACGGATGAGCAACAGTAATTACAAAATCGCAACTGCTATGTTATTATGATGGACTCTGTTAAGATAAACTTGCGAGAGAGGTCCATGAATCTCTTCAAAGAATCCTACAAAGTTCTTTCATGTCTATTCTCCATAGGATTCGTGGCTGTTCTTTTGTCGACGCGTATTCGGGGATAAATGGACATAATCTCTCTGCTGGCAAAGAATTTTAATTCATTTGGATTCATTCGGAGCTTAAGTATGTTTGAACATTTAACCGAATGGAGAAGTTGATAATGCACATTTTAATGCATAGCAATGCTATTATACATTATGATATGGGCGTATCCTGAGGGTTGATTTTGGGAGTTTAAATTCCTCCCCCCCCCCTCGAAATTGTTTATTATTTCATTTATTTTATTTTGAGAGGGTCCCGTTAGTGCATATTCTGATAGCACTCATCCATTCACATTGGTTGGTGTCTATTAATCTTTCACTAATCTTTTCTAATGAGAATATTTTGAATTGACGATGTACAGCCGGTCACAGAAAGGTTGCAACACTTTTTTTTCGATGGGGATGTTTCGGAATTTAGCCTGGCCCATAGAGTGGTTGAATGTAAATGGTTAGATCCATAGGTAAGAACTAATCGCTCGGTGAGCAAACTGTATTTCAAAACCCATCGAAAAAAAAGTATTGCAACCTTTCTGTGATCGGTTGTACAAGCTCTATCAAACTCCTCTCTTTTATTTTTAGATGTAAAAAAAACATACAACTTTTGATTTTGTGTGAGGTTTTTGCTGTTACATCAAATATTTTTTTCTTCTTGTTATAAAATTATATAAGTAATTTTTAATACTTCTGTTCGTTTGAGCTTTGACAAAATATGCGATACGTAGAGAAAATTTTCGTAAGGTTTTTGTACCACGCGAAAAACAGAATATACGCTAAAAGTGATACATTCTTGTAATAACTGTATTGTTCTTCTTAAAAACATTCTTTAAAAAAAAGAAGTAAAAATTACAGATGTACAAAACGTAATATTTTTTTCTCTTCAAAATGAGGAGATATTAAATATTGGAAAAATATTCAAATGGAATTCATTAAAGTTAAAAATTATCATATTTACAAATTAATGTTTGTAAATTATAACAACAAAATGGGTGCAGTGACGTTTTTTTTAATACAATGGCAAAATTCTTTTTTTTTTTTTGGTTGTCATTCCGATGGGTGTACAGTACAACCGGTTACAGAAAGGTTGTAACACTTTTTTTTCAATAGGTTTCAAAATGCAGTCTACTCATCGAACGATTGATTCTTATTTGTGGATTTATGAATAAGAACTAATCGCTCGGTGAGTAAGCTACATTCCGAAACCCAGTGGCCGGCTGTACATCCCTGGGTTGATTGAAATCCCTTCCCTCCCCATTCGAAAAAAATTCCACAATACGTCCATGCTTTATGAGATTATTTTTTAAGATACTCTTGAAGGTATTTATTTGTTCAGAGAAAATTAATGATTTTTTTCTTAAAGATTTATAATCTATTCCTTAAGGACATAACGTACTTTTTTTATTTCTGTTAAAAATAGGATATTTTTTAATCATAATGCGGCTTTT
The DNA here is from genome assembly GCF_001594115.1 of Trachymyrmex septentrionalis. Classification (NCBI taxonomy): domain Eukaryota; kingdom Metazoa; phylum Arthropoda; class Insecta; order Hymenoptera; family Formicidae; genus Trachymyrmex; species Trachymyrmex septentrionalis. The sequence continues at coordinate 662,919 of NW_017305386.1, read as the reverse complement.
TTTCGTAGCGTAATACTTTGAATTGTATGTGTAAAAACAAGATCCTGTAATGGCATCTTTTAAAAAGCGAGTACAACGTCTGAAACTCGTGCGAAGTTTCCGCAAAGTCTCGCGAACGTGCCGATCCAGTGCGCCGCTACGAATGTTGTTATCTCACAAGTTTGTGACTTCAGAGTGTATGTAGTTAGAGCAGGATACAAGCGATGAAACAACGAAATTTCAAAGAGAGATTTTCTTTCTTAGAAAGTCTTCGTAGAATATACGCTTCTTTGCCGCTTCAGAAAATGGAATATAAACGGAATAAACCTCTCATTGTAAAACAAAACATGCAGAAAATAAAACAAATTAAAAATCTACACTAAAAAAATGTTTTTGCTTATATCTAAATTATATCTAAAAAATTAGCTACACACTTATTGATGCAGACCTAAAAATAATTTTGTTAAATTACCAAAACAGTTATAGGTTTACATAACATTCAAGCTGATTTGACTAGAAAGTCAAATTTTTTGCAGCATTATCACATTTGTATGTCCTACATACACTGAAAAAAAATCTTACTTTCAAGGAAATGTCTCTTTGCTCGTATTAAAAAAAAATTATTTCTTTGAAGCAATGAAAATTTTTTTGAAAATAAGATATTGTACAACAAGATATTGTACAATATCTTATTTTAATATAAAATAAAGTATTATACAAAAATTATTTTTAGATCTGTATCCAGCTAATTTTTAGATACTATAAGCATAATTCATATTTTACTGATATGTAATCATTTTGATGCTCCAATAAAATTATTTTTAGATTTGAATCTAATTCTGTATCTTAAATTTCATATTTCAACAAGACCGTTCTTTCTGTGTAAAGACATCTATCATCATATTTATTTAATCATATTTGTTTAATTTTTCAATTACATACTATTGAAAATAAAATTTTTTATTTTTTATACATTAATTTTTTTAATAGAATAGTAGAATATAAGACACTGTGTGTGTGTGATGAATTAGTATACAAGTAATTTAAGATGAAATATTAATTTTTATGTCATATCTATTTATAAAAATTCTCTCATAACATTAATCAACAAAGGAGTTGGTGCATTTTAAATGATTTGGGGAGCACGCAGAGATTGTTGTGCTCACTTTTTTCAGTTAATATTACTTGTTGAATTCGAAAATCATAGCTAAAATTGTCTTGGTATCCAGAAAATACTATTTTTTTTCACATTTTGAACAGAAGAAAGCAATGGTTGATTGTATTAATTTTTTGAATCATATCTGCGAATTTCATTTTGTTTTTATTTAATAAGGGCGCTTCTCTCTCAGATGTACATTTTGCACATTTTGTACATATGCGCGAAAGAGAGGATGCACTACAATAAAACAGAATACGTGACTAAACAGTAAGAGTCTTGTATATGTAATATAAGGGAAGTCCGGGCAAAGCAGAAATGTTAAGGTTTGAGAAGAAAAATGACACAGTTAAAAGTCTGTGTCGTTCGTACATAGTAATGAGTCTTTCTGGCGTTGATTTTTTAATCTTTCCAACTTTTCTTTTCTTGGAATTGATTAACGTTTTAATGTTACGTTCTCCCATTTGTAATCTCGAATAATATTAGCAAAAAGACTAAAAATGACTCACTGTGACTGGTCAACATATCAAGAACCTGTTTTTAAATTATTCGTAGTAATGTTTGCGATATGGTGATCACGGTGAGCGTCCTTATTTTCGGGATAATTAATTATAATCTTAAAGTTTTTTGATAAATTAGTTTTCCATAGTCTCTATTTTGATATTTCCTTATTTTCGTTTATTTTTCTTTTTCTTTTACTCTTTTTAGGTTTAATTCTGACATTTAAATTCTCGTTGTAGGGGTGCTCACTATAATAGGATAACTTTTATTCACAGTTTATATATAATATGTTAGTTTGTGACGTCTCTGAGGAAGGTTCAAAAGTGAGCCGAAACATGTAAGCGCGTTTAGTAGAATAAAGAAGTTTTATGCTTTATATTATTTGCGCGACATCTTCTGCGCCTGACTCTTAGTGCCCTTATTCTTCCCAATTTTTTTTTATTTATGAGGAGTCTTTGTTAGTTTGATTTGTTATACGGATCTATTAATGAAATCGCAACTTTGAAATAAATAAAATTAAATTAAAAAACTTGAACACTTAAATTCTTTTTAGTCAAAACGTAAAAAAAGAGGAACTTCTCTGGGTAAAGTATCACTCGAGCAATGAGAATAGAATTAAAATCAGTGTCGCCAGTTAGCATAAAAATAACTGCCAAATATTCTGTATATAGTTTAGCCTTCATGAGCCTATTGATGTACTGAGTGCACTGGATCCAGTCTTTGGACAGTGAGTCGGTGTGTTCTTCAGAACACACATCATACTGCGTTATGGAAAAAATGTGAGATGTAAACAATTATGTGCCTTTCGTTCACTCATCGAAAGCTCGTCTGTCCCTCCGTTTTCTCGGCATTTTCAGTGTAATCACACTAAATCGGGTGAAGAGGATGGACCATTCGTTTTGCCCTTATTTATTTTGTCCAAAGAACTTATTTGGCGTTAATTTGGAAAGGTTAGAATAAAAAGCAACAAATGAAAAATTTTAACCTTAAATACACGTTTAAAGACAGAGAATTCTTACAAAAAGTCACACTGATTAAGAAATAATAACTGCTAATAATTAAGCTACCTTAGTGAAAATCGTAAGAAAACACACAAATTCTTTATCAAACCCAAATGAGCGCAATCATATATTGTTTCACATTTTCATGGCGTTGCCGGTCGGTCATTCTTTCGATAATTACAAACTCATAGTATTATTTTAGATAGACAAGCGAAAATAAAAAATGTTCGCTTTGCTTAAGGCGTTAGATTTGCCCGGACTTTCCCTACAAGTATATACATATACACACGTATATTTATATGCATATTGTGACGTGACAATTTTTGTCCATCACTCGCGGAGTGTCTGCGGGGAATTTTGCGTCCTCCCGGCTCGGAGGACGAGCGTGCGCTATTTATTCATATCTAACTTCTTTTTACTTCTTTTGTTAAGAACTTATTTCTTCTAGTAGTTAATCGCATTTAGAATCGTCGACAGAACGTGCTCGGTGGCTAAGATATTGTTTTGTGATCCCATCCGTCCAATCGTCTCATCCGTCACGGGAAGAAGGAAGATCACTACGCCAAGAAGGACACGATGCTGGATTGGAACCTGCCTCATCCGGAAGCCCGGATACGCAGATCGTACAGTTTCATATATGATTTATAATCCGCTGCCGCCCTGAACTTTGTTATATCGTGCGCCACTTACTGAACGGAGCGATAGAAGGCGAAAAATTCGGCCGCCAGATGACAAATACAAACGCTAGTCGTAGATACAGATACCCCGAGACGGACCCGGTGGAAGAGCTGCCAGGACATTCCGTGCCAATCCGAATAATCTAGGGGCTACAAGCGACGCAAGAGTCCATGGAAATTTGTATTGCGCGCTCTAAGACGTAAGGATTCGCGGAGGATCTATACGATACGCGGGACCGCGTGATTGACAGGGGCCAATCGGCGCGTGATATGGCCCCAATTGGGCGGGAAGAGGTCGAACCTGCGTGAATCTGCGGAAAGTTCCTAGTACTCAGGAGTCTGCGGATATTGTGAGAGGATATAAGCTTCTCTATCAACGAGCTAGTTGAAAAGGCGAAGTTTGGAAGGCTACGATCCCAGGCTATCGCGACGAAAACCAAAGAGGACGAGGATAGTGTGTGAGATGAACATCGCCACCGTTGTAAAGCTGCCGATCATCGGGTTCGTAACGTTAGGTGGATCGCGCGTGAAAACTCGCGTGGTTGCAAGTGGCTGGTTCAATGGCGATCGTCTGAATTCGTAGAATTACGAACTACGTGCCATCTGTCCGACAGCCTTATCTCTGGCCACAGTCGAGTTATTTTTCGTTCTTCTTTCTGTATCTTTTGTGCCGTGCCGAAACAATTATTGTAATTGTATCGTGTGTTCGAGTTAATGTTCAGATTTGCGTCGAAGTTACCCTCTTGGGTAACGTGTTTTACTAAGAATACGAGCTCTTATATGTCGACAAATACGTATCGTTGACAGATTTCGTGAATATTTGGTTGTTGGAACATTAGCCACTTCCTAAGGTAATCGCTCGGAGAATTAAGATTTAATGGTATAAAGTACGATCGTCGGCGTTAGACCGTTAGACCCGGCGTTAGAAATAAGTCATCGTTGTCGCCCGCGGATGTAGATCTTATCAAATGCGGCCTACGGAGACATTCTCCAGACATTGATTATTAGACATAGATAAATTCATTGAATATAATATAGTTATCTATTTTATTATAAATTTGTGTGTGATTCTTGCAACATATCTCTCTCGTCCTCCGACATTTTCTCTACTTTTAACGATCCATCCTTATTGCCGTCGCGAATTATAATTGTAAGCAATTAATTTAAAGTAGAAAATTATTGAAAGAGACACGCTTTATCGTGCCTGGCGCCAAACTCGTTTAGTGGAAAGCTCTGAATTAGCATTAAAAAAAGTACATAAGAATCAGCTAAAATTCCATTTATCAAAATATAAAATATAGGTATAAGTATAAAATAAAAAAGTTTATCACTTGGAAAGGAAGCGTTTCTGAACTCGTGTTTATATGACTTTTGTTCATTCTTACAATGAGTGGAATATGCTTTTAAAATTTGGCCAATTCTGAAACACCTTGTATACACAGGGTGTTCCATTTTAATCGACTACTTTAAATATCTCTTAAACAGTGCATTTTAGGGAAAAATGTTATAGATAAAAGTTTGTGAAGAAAACATAAGATAGTACCATTGGTTTTGATTTTGGATGACAAAGGTCAGGGCTAGATCACTTTGAATTTTTTAAATGGAATTTCCATTTTTCATTATATTGTATATTCTCGTAGCTTATCTGAAAAGTTACTCAAAACACTATAATAAAATATTTCTTCATTAAGTATTTTTTGAATTAAAAGGCTTGAAAGTTATAATATCGTTGACATCAGCATTATCCAAGATGTCTGATTGACGGCTAAAACCTCTTGAATGTTGTTCAGAATGAGGACCTAAATAATATTTGTTAAAATTAAGGTCATTGGAGATTGTTCCTCTTTCATTTTTGCATTAAAAATTCATTTTTACATAAAAATGAAAATAAGGAATCTCCAATCGTCTTGACAAATGTTGTCAAGGTCACAGCCCTGAATAACATTTAAAAGGTTTTAGCCGTCGGTCAAACACCTTAAATAGTACTAATGCTTACAGTATTGTAACTGTCAAGCCTTTTAAATCGGAAAAAATATAATAAAAAAATATTTTATTATAAAGTTTTTGAAAAGCGCTTGAACATGTAATGCAGAGCTTTCTAAATGGTCACGTGTCCCCACCAAGATTTCAACGGTAAGCAGGACCGTCTCAATTTTACCCCTTCTAACTACCTTCTAGTCTTCCCGCCACACGCATTTAAAGCTGTTGCAAGCAAGTATGCAAGTATGCAAATATAACTCTTAGGATTAATAGAGAACGAAAATAAAGTAAATCATAAATATGACTTCTTTTGCTTTTATCTCTTTCTCGGTGTACGTATTAATCTTTCAATGAAACCGCGTCTTGACTACTATACGAAATGATACGCCGCGTCACCGCACCGGTGCACAGCCACAAATAGAGGAAAAGCATTTGATTCATGATGGGAGATAAGCACGAGCGGCGAGAGGCAAGGGGATTAAGAGCTTGCGGTGTCCGATTTGGAAGGCTCTGATGTAATAAAAAATAGGAGTTCTATTTAAAAAATTCAAAGTGACCTAGTCCTGACCTTGACAACGCCATCCATGGTCAAATTAGTGGTATCATCTTATCTCCCCCTCGAAGTGAAAAAGTTTTTTATCTAAAGTATTTTCCTCTAAAATGTATTGTTCAAGAGATATTTGAGTAGTCGATTAAAATGGGATACCCACGTATACTTACATTTTACATATATGAAAATGTATATGTAAAATGTAAAAATGTAAATAAAAGAATATAAAAGAATTTATGTTTAGGTCCTATTAATCCACAATATAGTATTCCGCTATAAACGCTCTATAATACGCCCTTATTACAAAATCTTATTTATTACATAGTGCAAGTAAAAGTTACGACTTTATTAACAATTGATTTTTATAAAAATATAGAAAAATTCATAGACATGGTTCAAGAAAATAATAAAATTAACTGTTATTTTCTTGTGTTCAAAATGTGAAAAAAAAATATTTCTCGGATATATATACGAGGACAATTTTAATTACGATTTTTAAATTCAGCAAGTAAAATTGAGTAAAAAAAAATGTGAACACAACGATCCCTGCGTGCTTCCCAAATCGCATAAAATGCACAAACTCCTTTCAATAATATTAATAAAATCTATGTTTTGTGCTTTTCTGTTTTTTGTGTTTGATATAAAAAAATAGTAGTCAAAAACAGGACCGTGAAGTAAATTTTTTACATGTGTGGAGTCATTGAGCAAAGGAATTCTAGTTGGAGTTAAATAGTAATAAATTTATA
>NW_017305386.1:650401-656229 GCF_001594115.1 Trachymyrmex septentrionalis | reverse complement strand
CTTCAAATGTGGTCCTTTTACGCAATTAATTAGTTGTCCAGAGAAAAAAAGGTTTCGCTAAGAACCAATCAGAACGAGCAGCATTGTTTATTAAGATGTAACCAATAAAAAACCAATAGATTATTTGTTAAAAGTTTATATTAAATGTAGCTCGACACATGTGAAAATTCAGTATATGTCAAATTCGCATATGTGGAATATTCCACCACTTTATACATGGATTTTCGGCCTTGGTTAAAAAGATCTGTTTGAAAATCTAATATGTAATATTTAATATGTGACCTAAATATAGTAAATTTTTTTCGTACATTTTATATAAACGCATAAAAAATAAGTTTCGTTATGTATGCGGGTATTTTCATTATTAGAGCCACAAAAAACAGATTGCTTACAAAAACTTTGAAGAAAGCTTATATAGTCAGGGTGTTTGGTAAGTAACGATAAATTTTTCGCACGTGGGCAGAATGAAACTGAGAAGAAAAATTCTCTACAATTTTGCAATTTTCACAATAGTTAAGAAGATATTAATTGCTAAAAATTGCCAAAAATTGGTCTTTAATAATTTTTTACTCAAATACTATTAACTTTACAGAAAAATTGTAAGAGACAAAAATTGTCTATTTTCTTCTCATAAAGTTTTGATTAAAAAATCTGAAAAAATTCTTAAAGCTCTATGAGAAGAAAATAAACAATTTTTGTCTTTACAGTTTTTCTGTACCTAAGTTAATAGTATTTGAGTAAAAAATTATCGAAGACCAATATTCAACAATTTTTAGTAATTAATATCTTGTTTACTATTGCGAAAATTTGTAAAATGATAGAGTACTTTTCTTCTCAGTTTAGTTCATTCTACTCTTGTGCGAAAGATTTGTCGTTACTTATCGAACACCCTGTATATTTCAGTGTCAAGTTGAAAATTAGAATAAAAGTTTGGTTCCACGTATATGCTATATACATTGTTATGTATCTCTCTATATTGTTGAAAGGGAAGAAATGGAAAACTTTACATTCACATTGCGATATAAAAATAATAAGTATTTTTATAAAAAATTATCCTATTTTAGAAAATCATTTATTAAAATATGTTCCAATAAATATTGTAATAACAAAAAAGTTGTACGTACTATAATATAGTTATTATTAATATTTTTTTATTTAGTAAAGAAAAACGATTAAGAGCCAAATTGATAACAATTTTTATCCTATTGGGGAAAATAAAAATTTCATGTTATAAAAATTTTTGCCCTATTGAGGTAAAAATTTACCTATTGTTATTCGCCCTATTGATATTCGCAGATTCGCGGTGAATCCAAACATTTTTTTCAATAAAGTTTTTCACAATCATAATTTTAAATTATATAATCTTGTTTCTTGAATTTTGATCTTCAAAATGAAAAAAAATTGTTCACATATTAACTCTAAGTAAAGATACATTAATTTAAATTACACTGAACCCGCAATATATACCAGTTAAGGGAATTTTGGAACAAATAGGATTAAATTTATATATTTTAGCAAATATTTCAAAATTATCCATACTCAAAGATAGACATCCGAGTAAGCGTTCCATAACAGATTGAATAGAGCATTCCATAACAGATCGCGGAGTAGCGCAACATAACTTCGTTCTGCGCAAGTAGCAGTCGACCGAATCCGCCGCAGGTGGCACTCCGCATTCCGGATCGTCCATATCGCGGAAGTCCGTCCAGTGCCAAAGTTAAATTACGTCCAGAGCCGCTTCGACATCTTTCCACTTGATCCACGAATATAACGAACAAATTGCTCGGAAGTTAAGACGATTTTAACTGATTGCGGTGCCACTTATCCAGGAACTGATACGGAAGGGTTTAAGAGAAACTTGGATAAAATAGGGAGAATTTCTGTAAAGACAGAATGAAACGGTTCCGACAAAACGCAGCGTTAAGTTGAATCATAATATTAGCATAGCAGGAAGAGATACGAATTTGACGTTGGAAAAATCTCATTCCATTGGTCGTTTAATTACCGGTGGCAAGCGTGGCACAATGTGTGAAAGTACATTTCCATTAGTCGAAATTATCGGACTGCGTACTGCAATTTTCGATATTTCACGTTGTAATACTTTCGCATGCGCTAATTTGCCGCTGTAATGACGCCATTATGAAAAATTTTCCAATTATAACGTATGTGTCTGCTAGGTGCTCATCAGTTGGATGTTCTCTCTGAAATATCGTCCCGCTGTTGAAACGGTTCGCTTTGATATTGCGCCGTTTACACATAGTGGATTATTTTGCAAACGGTTTATAACGGTTTATAACCTGAAATCAAGAAACGTGTACGTGTAATATGCCGAAGAACAAAGTAACAGGGGAGACTATCACCACTGTTCGGAATCGGAATTTTTAATTCTCTTCGAAAGATGTTGTTAAACACAAACATTTAAGAAACGCATTTTTTTATATCAACCCAATTTTAGATTTAAGGGTAATACTTAAAAATTGTGTTCTGCTCGCCGATTTTAATAAAATTAGTCTTATTCGATGCGGTTTTGCATGAAACGAAAGAGTCTGTCAAAAAAAGTGTCGTTCTGTCCCGCGAACCGAGATATTAAGTGTTAAAGACTATTCAGGTTAGGAAATCTGTTACATCGACGGCATAGAGAGACATGGAAACATGTAAGTGAGGCTACAATAGTGAATTAGTGTTTTATAGCAAAAAATTTGAAATACATTTTTTGCTATAAAACACTAATTCACTGCTTTAAAAACACAAATTCACTACAAACAAATTTATCACTTCAAAAATAAATTATTTTATAATTTTTTGTTTTGTTGTTAAAGTAGTGAACTTGTTTGTAAAGTAGTGAATTTGTTATTAAAGCAAATTTGTTTAGGCAGAGAATAGCTTATTTTTTTAAATTTATGCCTTCGTTTCTTTTAATTTAAATCCAGCATTTCTTTAAAATAAGTGCTGTAATTACAAACGCGATTCCGCCGTTGTCGTTCAAATTCCTAAAACTTTTCAGTTACAAATTCAACATATTACTTTATGATTTAAATAAGTAAATCTGTCGTAAATCTCTCGTTTTTTTTTTTGACTTTTTGTGTGTGTTTTTCTCAATGTAAACGATAAAATATTATGCAAAAAATGTTTTGAGATTGTATTTATAAAAGCAAAATTGACTAGTATCATTCGATTATGGTTCGTTAAATTACGATCTGAAAACATTTTTCGAATGAATTTTGGTCACGAGTTTGCATTTCCAATAATATCCCCTTGGACGCCGAGTCAAGGATTTTTATTTATCTGCTCTATCGAACAAATCATTTTTCAGTATGATCAAATGAATCCGCAGCAAAGAAGGATCTTGATTGCCTACAAAAACTTGCTCACGTGATTATAGCGCATGCTGGTGATACATGCGGTCTGTAGATTTTCCTAACCTAAGTAGTCGTGAACTTTAATGTTTAATATTTCGGTTCGCGGGGCAGAGCAACATTTTTTTTTGTCAAATTCTTTTGTTTCATGCAAAACCACGTCAAATAAATAAGCCTAATTTCATTAAAATCGGCGAGGACACAATTCTTTAGTATTACCAATTTAAGAATTGAAATAACCTCAAAAAGCTAACGCTTTCATATTTGATTCTTATCAATTATCAGCAAAACGGTACACTGAAAAATGTTTTAAACAAAACTTTTATGGCTTTTTAAATATAATTTATAACTATATGTTTAGAGTTGTTAGAATAACAGGATAATAAAAGCCGAATAAAAATATCAAATTTAGAATAAATAATTAGAGAGTACATGTGTTGAGAAAAATTATAAGTTTCATAATTTGTATATTATATTCACATAACATGTTTTGGTTACGAGATTGAGCTAAAGAGCTTCAGATATATGACATTCTAAGAATTTAAAAAAGAAGAAACGTAAAATGCAGTAAAATTAAACGAGAAAGTTGTCAAAAGATCTCGAGAGGCCAAATAAACATTTTCCAGAACAATAAAAATTGTTTACACGGTTGAAAGACCATGTGGAGAGGACATTTGGATATTCTAATATAAATGTAATGTGTATTTATTAGAATCATTTAAAAAACAAGTTAATAAAATCGTTAGTTCGACAAAAACTCACCCACGGCTGAGGCCCAAAGGTTTATCGCAATTGTTAGCATATTATCAATCGAATGCACGTAAAAAATAGTAGCAATAATTAGATATAGTCAAACGTTGTAAAACTAATAAATTGAGCTGATTGTCAGGTGGTAAATTTTTTGAAAAAGAAAGTCAAATTACTTATTATGGGATTAATATTAATTTGTGTGACTGTTGCGGCGGACAGAGTGTAACTGATAGAAGGATAATAAATAGTAAACAATTATAATGCTACAAAGTTTGTTTTTGATAGGTATGTATGTTTTATGTAGATCCTTTGTATCTGTCTAGAGCTTGAGACTATTATCTTTTTTTAATGTAAAACAATTAAAAAACGATACAAATAGGCTCTTGGAACATAAATTCAAGCATATATTTAAAAAATGAGCTATTAGAGCCGCGCTAGTTGTTAAATGCAATTTTTGTGACTGGGATTGATGAAACAATCAATAAATTTTTTTGCCAAATGTTTCAACCCTTACTGTGGTTATCTCTTTAGTGGGTATTATATTTAAAAAATTATGTCTACAACATGGGCTATCCATACTATAGAAAATGTTTGATCTCGGAAATGTTTTATATTAAAAAATAAAATAAAAGTCTCAACCTCCAAACAGATACAGAGGGTCCACATAAAATATATATATCTATCATAAACAAAATTAACTTTGTAACACTATAATTATTTACTATTTATTATCCTTTATTAGTTATACTCTGTCCGTCGCAACAGTCACACAATTAATATTAATCTACGTTATTTGATTTTCTTTTTTACAAAATTTCACTTGACAATCAACTTAATTTATTAGTTTTACAACGTTTGACCATATCTAATTATTACTAATATTTTTTACATGCATTTGGTTGACAATATACTAACGATTGCGACAAACCTTTGGCATTACGGATAAGTTTTTGTAAAAAGTAACGATTTTGCTTACTGTGCTTTTTAAATAGTTCTAACAAATACACATTACATTTATATTAAAATATTCAGATGCTCTTTCTCCACATGTTCTGTCTTTCAACTGTTTGTGAGCAATTTTTGTTGCTCTGGAAAACATTCATTTGGTCTCTCAAGATCTTTTGACAATTTTTTTGTTTAATTTTACTGCGTTTTGTTTTTTTTTTTTAAATTCTTGAACTGTCATATATCTAAAAATAGCTCAATTTCGTAGCTGAAACATGTTATGTGCATATATGTAAATTATAAAACTTGTAATGTTTCTTAATATATGTAACTCTCTAATTATTTTTATTTCAAAATTGATATTTTTATTCAACTCTTATTGTCCTGTTAATCTAACAATTCTGTTTAATAAGAAAAAAATTTGTATTTTAATTAATTAAATTTGGGCTATGTATTTAGATTTTTCAAAAATCTATTATTTTAAAAATATTTTTATCCTTATTAATTTTAGTGACTGTTAAATCTGATCGAGTTAATGTAAAAAAAAATACATATCTCTTAAATTTTTAAATTTAACAATATATTTCAAAAAGAATCGAGTAGGTTCCAAACAGAAGCTTCCTGAAAGTAACAATCGCCACAAAAGTTGTTTAACAAACTAGCGTTGAGATTCTGTAATGCCTAATGCACAATTGAAAAGCACAAGCAATAGAAAGAGGAAATAAAAGATTTTAACCAATCAGAAATTGTGTATTCTTGTATACACGGTTTCTAATT
>NW_017305386.1:648456-650346 GCF_001594115.1 Trachymyrmex septentrionalis | reverse complement strand
GTGTGAACTTACCATACTCTATACCAATAATACGCGTTTATTGGACTACAGACGACTAAATCGAAATGGCGATTGAAATAGCCAATAGGAAGATTGTCAGCATTTTGGCTCAGATTAAAAGAATGCGCTACTTTGATATACATAGAGAGCTTTAGTGTAATGTGTATTAGGCTTTAACTCTTAATGACAAGATCATTATATTATCGTTGTGCAACTTCCTTTTACCATATATAATATCTGTGCAATGATATAGATATAACGATACTGACACTAAATCTCTGTTACACGCTTATTCGGGTTTAATAGTATTCGTAGTTATGAAATTGGCCAATCATAGCTGTTCCAAAGAATAGAATGACTGTGATTGGCCAGTTTCACGATTACGGATGCTATTAAACTCGATTAAGGTCGTGTAAATGTCATTGTTGTTAAAAGTTACAAAGCAATTCTAGAGCAGATAACGTTTTATCGACGATTGCAATTTCATGATCGTCTGTAGATCGCTTTTTATTATCCCTCCGGTGGACGGCCGACATCTATGGTATTTCATTTCGAGTTCATTAATATTCCCGTCCGAGAACGAAAGCAGGCGATAGATGAAGCGAGAGAACGAGCGCGATTTTATATGTCGGGACACGTGGCTCACCTGATGTACGCGCCAAGTTCGTTGCGCGTTCATTGCCGGAATCGGTAACACATCGGCGTCCTGTCTGCCGCCGCTAAGTGAAATTCTTGAGAAGTTTAATTTAATTATACGTGACTCGGCCGCGCGAGGCGATTAATTCTGTCGTACCAATAATCTCTCGCATAAGGTCAAATCTCCCGCCGCTCTGCCTCTCTCTTGCTCTCGTGCCACTCTTGCTCTCCTTGATCAGCCGGTATTCCATTTCGTCTTTCACGCCGAGCGATGAAAACTTTAGTGAAGAATATCTTACTAGGAGTAATGATCCTCTTAAAGAGAAATAACTGAATCGGACATTTTAGAAATCCTATAAGTCAAAAAACTTTTGAGAACTGAAAAAGTGTTCTAGTTTTTACAAATACAGTACTAAAAATAATTAAATAAATGTCTCATTATCTCATACATTAAAGCTGAGTTATTTCACCTTTTGAATAATGATAGAGAATAAACTTTAGTTTATTCTCTATCTTATTCTCTTACGTTCTTATTCTTTTACTCTTTTGTTTATCCATTAGATAAATTATTACATAGTTTAGTGAAGGTGGAGCAACTCTACCGGCTCTATGTGAGTAGAGTCCCTAGAAGTAGAGAGTCTGGACATTCAGGATTCCATGTGATTGGTGCACGTGACTTGATGCTCTCATAATGGCAGCACCAATACGGAACCTTGCTCACTCAGCGCGAACGGGAGGAAAATTAAAATTGAAATACATCATACTCGAAATTTATAGTGATATTACAAAAATAATGATGTATGTGTATTTCCTAAAAAATTGAGAAATATATTCTTTGGCGAAGGTTCAATGTACACACATACATACGCTATGTATGTAATGTACACTGGCTGTGTTTTAAAATTTATTATCACTATTAAAAGTCTATAATACACATAACGTGAATTATAAGGCTTATTTTAATTCAACTTCTCGTATTTCTCGCATCTCAGTTCAACATTTTTCTTTTTCTCTTCGTATTGTATGAAACAAATGAAAAGTTGAACCGTGTCATTATTGTTTTCATTACTTAAAAAAAGTTAGGAAAAATTGTTACAAATAATTATAGATAGACACATCAAAAATATTACTTATTTAATTTTTATAATGAATTGTAGAGATATTGTTATTATTTATCACAAAATTGACGTGTTATATTAATAAAAAAATCATATTACACGACATAGTAGTACACGGCACAATCAACCACACACA
>NW_017305386.1:644799-648356 GCF_001594115.1 Trachymyrmex septentrionalis | reverse complement strand
CACACACACACACACACACACACACACACACACACACACACACACACACACACACACACACACAATCAACCGCGCGCGCGCGCACACATATACATACACACATATATTCGTCGCCATTTTGAGAGCACTTCCGTTGAATGTCCAGACTCTCTACTACTAGGAACTCTATATGTCAGATATATATGAAAGATGACAGTTATAAAATTTATTTTCAAAAAGAGAATTAATTTTAAAAATATTATTTCTAAAGTAAATAAGTATTTTCTTATATACATAACATACACATATAGAATTTTTTTAATTAGAAAATTCTGTAAATATAATGCTAGACTTATAATAATATTATAAAATAATAAGACAGAGAGCATGTAATTTTTCTCTAAAGCGGAAACGTAAAAAGTGAAAAATTTCTTTATTTTTACCTTTAATAATAAAAGTTTTCACTTTTTACTTTTCCATTTTAGAGAAAAGGTTACATGATTGCTACCTTGATACTTTTTAAGCTTGCAGCTTAAAAACAAGCTATTTAAGTTTATTATTCAAAACATATACACAATTCATAACAAAGCAAACTCGTAACATTGAATTTCAATTTACTATTGAGTGCATTTTTTATAGAGTCTAATGTAAAGAAAACATAAGTCACTGTAAGTTACTGTTTCTCATGTAAATGACAGTTTTATAGATCTGATATCTAGGAAAGAGAAATGTTTGATTAATATGGATTTTTAACAAAACTGTATATCTACTTTTTCTGATTCTGTCTCTTATCTCAATTTTGATAAAAATTGACTTATCGGATTTCTGAAATAATCGATTTAAATAAGATAGGGTCGCACCTATCTTATTTAAATCGTTCCATTTTACGCTTACAGCACTTGTAAGAATCATTTGTCCTTGTTTAATACTTAAGTAAGATTTTACTGTAAGAAATTTAGAATGTAGTGTTATGAAGATGAATATTAAAAATGATTGCATCGCTTACAAATTAGAACGCAGAAATGTGAAGCGTACTTTTAGATTTACGTTTTAGAGACGCTACTGATAGGAAAGCACGAGCAAAGCGCATAACGCGCGGCGCATAGACAGTTGTCATTGTCCGAAAAGCTCGCATTAGAATGTACAGGTGCGATAAATTTCGCGTACGTTACCGACTCGCAGCTTTAATACGCGTGACAAATGAGTGATATTATATTAAGCCTAACTGTCTTAAAATATTAAGTAAACTTTCCAGTCGAAAATCTGGCAATTTGTCACCCTCTTGCAGTCACGTCGACTCGCGGCCATTGTCTCGACAGAAACCAGTCCCAATTTTTAACATAATTCACCGGACATCTACTGCAACCGTCGCGACCTGAAGTCAATTTTGTAAAGGTGGAGAGCCCTTACGCTGAGTTTCAAGAGGCGTCCAGAAAATAACCGCGACCGCAAGCGCAACATCGTTTGGATTTGAATCCAAGAAAGAAAGAAAGTTCTCAAAATTTCAAAACAAACCATTGCTCTAATATAATGTTCAACGTTTCCGTTTCTGATGTTTTTCTACGATCAACATATCAAGTCTTTATTTGCAATGTG
Source organism: Trachymyrmex septentrionalis (assembly GCF_001594115.1). NCBI lineage: Eukaryota > Metazoa > Arthropoda > Insecta > Hymenoptera > Formicidae > Trachymyrmex > Trachymyrmex septentrionalis. The sequence continues at coordinate 646,781 of NW_017305386.1, read as the reverse complement.
TAATATTTCTGAAGCACCGTCCTTTCAATTTGCGAAGAGAAATAAAAAATTTGTAATTTCAATTAATTTGATTTACGATTTTTTAGAGATCGTGAGAATCGAAATAAAACTACGAACAAATTTATCTTTTAATAAGGAGATTTGATTTTGAAACGGTTAAAGAGAGCGAGGGAGGAAGGATAAAGAAGGGGGGAGGGGGAGAAAGAGGGAAGGGGGGATTTGCACAGCTGAGATACGGTCAGCATTCGGGATTTGGTGCGCTCTGGTTAGGCAGGTCGTGCACACATACGCCCGTATGGAGTTTCATCAGTACCTTCGCACATGTCCCAGAAAGCCTCATGGTATCTCAGTTTGACCGTCAGTTCAGCAGTAAGCGATGTTAAATGAGTTAAGCTCGTTCATCAAGCGAAGCAGCTGAGCCTCGCTCGCGCTCGCGCCATTGCGTCGTTTAAAGCCGTTTACAAATGTCTATATTCTATCCGAAAACTCTACTCCTCGACGCGGTCTTTCATAGTGTAAATGTGCTAGAATTTTCGTGACGAAACTTAATTCAAAGCTGGATCTTACTTTAGTAAGAATTAGATGTTACCTCGCACATTATGTTTTGCTCGTTTTACAGTTACAATATATTTTATAGCTTCAGATTTTACATGTTATGAACTAGAAAGGATACGGGCAGTAAGAGTCAAGCGCAGAAGACGTCGCGCAAATAATATAGCTATGAAATGTGAAACTTCTTTATTCACTAAAACGCGTTTACATGTTATCTTAAGGTTTTTGATAAAGTTTTTCATATCCTCTATTTCGATATTTCCATTATTTCCTTCTTTTCATTCATTTTTCTTTTTTCTTTTTTCTTTTTCTTTCACTCTTTTTAATTCTAATATTTAAATTCTCGAGGTAGAGAAGCTTATCATGATAGGATAATTTTTTATTCACAGTTTATTTATGTTAGTTTATGTTGTCTCTGAGGACTCTGAGGAGGGCTCAAAAGTGAGCTGAAACATGTAAGCACGTTTTAGTAAATAAAGAAGTTTTACACTTCATAGATATATTATTTGCGCGACGTCTTCTGCGCTTGACTCCTACTGTCTGTATCCTTTCCAGTCCTTTGAATTATAAAGAGTCTTGGTTAGTTTGATTTGTTATACGGATTTACATGATATGTTTTATCTCTCTATATTAGCGTATACTAATCATTATTAATTTAAATTAAAAAATATGAAAATATATTGAGACTATAATATTGTATATTCTTCGAATTATAAACAATCGAACTTATGCAACTAAATGATATCGCATAAAAAATATGCGCTCTCAGATCCACCAAATAATTATTATGACTAATCAAAAATATTACTCGAAATGCTATCAAATTTCTTGATTTACGCTCATATCCTATCTGTCTATATTAAGATTTATCCTAGTCTGTCCTATATTATAATAAGATTTATTATTAATTTTTGTAACTTGGATAATATTGATTTTTACATGCAAATGTAAAGGTTTATCCTTTGTAAAATAAAATTTTGAATTAATTACTCCAAAGAATTAAACGTATTATTTTCAATGTAAAAATTTTTAATTGAAATATGTATATAATAAAATTTCCTGTTATTGTATGATTCTATTATAAAATGGAAATTAATTTATTATTTTTAAAATTAATTTTTATCTTAATATATTTTTATGTCTTGACAGAAATTACGTAATTACAAATCAAAGACTTAAAAAAAATCATCATTTTTTTGCTTTACAATTTAATTTCTTATTTTTTATTTATTAAAAATTATGCAAATTTTCTTTATTTAAGTCGTACAAAATTATACTCAAAATGTAAATTTTTAAGGAAAAAATTATATGTAGTAAAGCGGGACTAGTTGAGTAACTTTATATTTAAACGATTATAAGTCTTCACATAATTGACTAATTGAACGAACTTACTGTGAAGTTTGATTCCAATTATGCTGTCTCGTCCGAAT
>NW_017305386.1:640191-644699 GCF_001594115.1 Trachymyrmex septentrionalis | reverse complement strand
AAATGTGTTTTTTTTCCCATGATTAACAAAAAAACATCTTTCCGTCGAATATGACCAACCCTGTATGTAGTATGCTTTGTCACGCTATCCTTAAGGATCATCAAAGGTTTAAAAAAAGGTTTGTTGTCATTCGCTCCCTACTGCGCCCACGCGCCTGGGTCTTCATATCTTCAAAGCCCACAAATCTGCACTATACGGGAATGAGCGGGGATTGTTTATTCGGACGAGACAACATAATTGGAATTGAATTTCACAGTAAGTTCGTTCAATTAGTCAATTGTGCCAAGTCTCGTCCGGATGAGTATGTAGATTTTCATAGCTCAGATTTGTACACCATCTAAATGTTACCAAAATATCCTTTATTCCTATACGTTGAACCATAATATATCATTTATAGGTACTACAAAGTTTTCATATATTATAATATTAAGAGTTGCAAAGCATTGAAAAGAAAGAGCTTTAACTATCGGCCGATTAGAAACACGAGAATATTGCTAAGAATTCACTTCATCCCGCGGTACGCCGAATTTCTTTCAAATTAATCCCCTTATTAACTGTAAAGGAAGTCGAAGCATGTCTAGTCGAATGAACTGAGAATATAGAAATGTCGACACCTTTACCAAATTCCATTTTGACTCACCGACCTAGAGTCTGGGAAGAAACTAGACTGTATGGGGAATGAAAAGAAATGAAAAAAGAACCGCAATCTTTCTCTCGGAGTCTCTGTGTAAGGTTAAGGTAGAGCTTACAATTAGTTAATGAAAAAAATGCAGAGTTCTGATCTGCCTGCAAATGGCTTGAACATAATTATAAGTTGAGGTCTCCCAATGCCAGAGGTTTTGAGGAGTCTCGCCGGAATCTTGATAATGAGGCCGTCCGCGAGGCTGATTTGAGAAATCTGTATGACTGCTAACATTTGCATCTTTTGGACGGTTACAAATGCCAGAAGAGTTATTAATTGCCTGGAAATGAGCTTCAGCCTTCATGAGGGTATAGGGACGCCAGGTGCGAAATGATTAGTTGGATATGGATCCTAAATCAAATTATAACGCGGCCTCTGTGGCCTCACTGCTGCAACTCCCTTGAAAAACGTCCTCATCAGTGAGTGAACCGATTTTTTTTGTTTGCAGAGAGAAGATAGAAGAGAGAAGGCTGCGCGGTATATATTCAGAATCGAGTAAGATTTTGTACTCGATAACATTAATAATAGAAACTCTAGAAACGTTAATACTGGCGGGAAAAAGCAGTTAATATTTTTTTTCCTGCAAAATTGCTACCATAGTTTGAGAAGCTTAGTGTATTGTGTTATTGTAAACCTAGTCAAGGATGCGAGGTAGCCTCCATCGCTGTGGCTGACGTTTCTGTGATTAGAAAGGCTTGGCTGATAATTTGGCGACAGCTAGGAAAATCTTGCTTCATTCGAGGTGGATCTTCTTGAAAGGAGATGACAGCATATTACAATCCGGCTGAAATTATATTGGCTGGCCAATGATGAGCCGTTTGAATACAGATTTGAACTAAGATTGAGCTGGCCATCAGGGAACGACTGCAACTCCCTCTACTCTATCTATAATGATCTTTTGCAAAACTCTTATTATCAGAATGAATAGAGGAAACACGTAGAAATATTATTCACTTCAATCTAATGTAAATGCATCTACTGCATGAGCCAGCGGATCTGAGAGTCAAGAAACGAATTTAGGACACTTCGTATTAATTGACGTGACAATAAATCAATATCAACACGACCGAAATGTCCTATGATTATGTTAAAGTAGCTCTGGTCCTGGACCCATTCTGTTTCCTCTGAAAATCCAAAATCTGCTTCTACATATTGTGCGGAAGGAATATAGGCGGCATATAAAAACAAGCTGCGCTCTTTACACCAATGCCAGATTTCTCGGATATCTCGACAAGTGCGGATATTTAATTGAGCCCGATGTGATTGATGATGGACAGGACCGTAAAATTATTCATTTTCAATAAACTGTCGCAACCTCTCTACTGAGAGACAAATAATCTCAGTGTGTGGAAAGCTGCTAAAAGTTCTAAATAATTGATGTGATTTTGTTTATCCTTAGGTGACTAAAACCCATGCGTTCGTCTATTATCGCAAACTGCGCTCCATCCCGTTAAGCAGTAAAAATCTCGAGTTCGAAGCGACCTAACCTAATAACGTTGCTTTGTGTCGGATTAGCAAAAATGGCTCTCCATCACAAGAGGTCTTCTCTAATTGAAATTAGCTGACCATTCTTGAATCGAAATTTACGTCAGCTATTGAGAGCGCTAAGAATTTTTCTCTTTCCAAAATTTTATATAAAATATATAAAATATAAGTATATAAAATTCCGTATTGCATGGCTGGGTAAACAGAAATTCGAATAATCCGATATAGTTTGCTGAGAGACGAAATTTACAGGACCTCTTGTTTAATATGGAGAGTGTTCTTTGGAATAATTTTTCTCTTTTATCTTGTGGAATCGAAATCGAAAATTCTATCGTGTTGAAAATAAATCGACAAGCTGTCGACGGGATACGTTCTTCTGTTTGTTAACCAAAAAGCCTAACGAGATTAATAGTGACTCGATGACGCTATAACATTTTGTGAGCACTGTCTGAATGAGGATCCAATCAAAAGAATGTCGTCACAATAAATGATTGAGAAATATTTTTTCTTTTCTTTCTCCCTAAGGTAATACAGAAATGGCTTCAAAATTTTGATAAATATATGGAGAGTTGATCGAAAGGTAATATTCTGAACTAAAATAGCTGACTCCAAAAACGAAAAGAAAACCTTCTATAATCTTTGTGAACCGGAATAAATAGATACGCGTCCTCGAGATCGACTGAAGCTAAGAAGTTTCCCGGAGAGAACATGCGAATTAGAGCTTTCCAATCTTCCATTTAAAAAAAGGGGGGGGGCAATAATAAACTCATTGAGCTATTTTAAATTCAGAATGAATCTCCAGCCCTCTGAAGCTTTCTGAATCACAAAAAAATGCCATAGAAATTGGTCCTCACAATCGGATAAGGGCCTCTCGAGGGCTCTTACGACTGAGTCTGACAATCATGTGCCAGTAATGTCTTCCTCCGTCCTAGTTAATCGAGGGCTCTATGGTCTGAGGTGTTGATTGATTGTGGAAAGTTTATACTCAGTAATGGCTTCGAGAATCATTGGATCTGAGGTGATTTCTTTTCAACGAAGCAAGAAACGCGATAATTCTCGATAATACTCTGGTCGTCTTTTAGCGTCTCCTCGAGGATCTGAATCGGCCTGGATGACTGCTGTTTGACGCCATTGCTCTCTTTGATGACGCCGATTTTATTTTCCATGGAGAGGCGCAAGTTTCCCGCCTTAATGTGAACAACCTGCGTCGGTTGTTTAATAGGCTGTTGCATCTTTCTAGACATTATTAGAAGTGTCCTAACGATGTTCTCAGAAGATTTTCCCATAATCATTGCTTTCTTCTTTCATCTCTTCTCCGAAGGATCTTCCAAAGAGGAGACCCAAGCAAAACAAGTCACGATAACATTGAAATAACATTAAAATGAATTGGAAATCACTTTTAATGATCAATTTGGAGTTATTTTGACATCATTTTGATATGATGATTTATTGTTCTGCTCTCTTGAGGATCGTCTGCCGGAATGGCATCTGCCGTACTTTTAATAAAAATGTTAAGAGCCGGTTTGATCTGCGCTCTCCTATATTAGAAAAGTCAATAAAAGAGGTCAGCTAGTAGCATCATTCCTTCGTTGACCTTTGGCACCACTAATCTAGTATTTGGACTAAGCAATTGCTGTATCTCAGGCGCAAAAAATTTCGAAATGGTTTCTCTTAGAGCGCATAAAATTATACCCACATGGGTTTGGTCCTTTAATTAAAACTCGTCTCTTTTGACAATCGAGTTACTCCTTAATGCTGTCCTGTATTCTGAATTTAGTTTGGGGGCTCTTAAAAAAACCATTACCTTGGTAGGAGAATATTTCTTCATGAGAGTCTTTCGACTTTTTGTCTTCAAGCCGTTATGAATGAAGTTACGTCACTTCGACGAAACTAGAGATCGTTCCAAGGTTGGGATTCCTTTCCCAACTCGAACCGAACAATTCCTTTGTCAGAGCATCTGCTGTGTCCCCATCTATCTTGCACAAGAGTTTCGGACAGTGTAACTGCTTGAACTTGTGCGGGCGTCGGGGAAAGCCTTCGTTGCGAACTGAGTCTAGAAAACACGAGAAAATATTCCGATTATACGGAAAAGGCTGTGTCGACTTCCCGCCTGTATTCTGCAAATATAGACCTAGTAAGATCGTACACCTGTCTCCTGGCCCTTCCTGATCTGCAGGCGCTGCCAGAAAATTCTTTTTATCGGAGTCCGAGCTGGACCTTCTACGAATGGAGATTGTCTCTACTATCTGATTTACCTAATCCTTGATCCTTATAGTCTGCTCGAGAGGGGCACGTCAATATGGACGAGCAAGACGAACGAGAGCCCCTAACCTCACTCGGC
>NW_017305386.1:636688-640091 GCF_001594115.1 Trachymyrmex septentrionalis | reverse complement strand
TGTCTCTACTATCTGATTTACCTAATCCTTGATCCTTATAGTCTGCTCCAGAGGGGCACGTCAATATGGGCGAGCAAGACGAACGAGAGCCTCTAACCTCACTCGGTATCGGAACGTCAATTAAGCGTGCTACCTTCGCTTCGAGGGTTGCGATACGTTTTTTAGAGGATGAACTTTTTCTCTTCTTCGACTCGCGTGCTGATTTTTCCATGTCGTATGGTTGTTCTTGACATTTTACCTAAAATTGACACGCTCGATTATTGAAGAATCGCACAACAGGAAAACAATGAAGACCTAGGCGTGCGTGAGCAGCAGGAAGCGAGTAGCAACGAGCCTTTTTTCAAACCATTGAAGATCCTTCTCATTGGGAATAGTGCAACGGAGCGCACTGCATATCCGTCCGGACGAGACTTGACATAATTATGATAAAAATGAGAATTGCTTTGCATATAAATATTGCATATTTAACTAGCTTAATAATCAAGCGTGTATAGATCATTACTATATTTTGTAGATAAGAAAAGATTTGTATTAAATATAAAAAGCTAGAGTAGCTTAACGTACTTCACTCATAAGACATATTGAGACCCGAGGAATAAGTTGAGACATGAAGATTAATTGTTTAATAAGGTTACATATTATATATTAAAAAAGTAAAAGAATTAGGTGTGTTAATCGAATTTATATTAAAGTTTTAGCTTTTATTTATATAATAATTTGTAATAATTTTATAATACTTTATAATAAAAGTTGCATGTAAAATATATCTTTAATCGTTATCGTATCATAAATATATATTAATAAGATATAGAGGGTATTCTGAAATTCGCACACAAATCAAAATACCACAGTATTCTCTCAATTTAAAAAAAAAAAATTAAGTAAAAAAATTATTTATATGCTTTTACTTTAAGTAATAGAAGAGTCTATGAAATAATAAAGGTTTTAAATACGTCGTATAGCCAATTCGGATTACGCGTTTAGATGGACTGTGTTTAAACATTGATAATGCATGCTTTATAATACTATCGAATACGCAATTCATGGAAAAATGGCCGCCTAAACATAATCTGTAATTGGCTATATTTAAACTCTTATATCTCAAAAATGACTGCTCGAAATAAAAATATATACATAACTTTTTTACTTAATTTTTTGAAAATTCGTTGCAGTGTTGTTTTGATTCGCAAATTTTTACACTTTCTGACAAAGTTTGTTTCTGTAAACCTATTAGACCAGACAAATAAAAAATGGTTCCTTAATTTAACCGATAAAACTATCGCACCGATTGTCTCTAATTTATTGCAAATGGGTAGTAAATTTAGCTTTCCGGACTCTCACAATAAGGTACATACAATAAAAGAATTCATCGAAGATATTAAAAGTTGTTTGTTTCAAAATAAAATTATTTAATTAAAATTAGGAATATCGCTATCCCAGAATTTCATCGCTTTCTCCATAATAATCTATAGATAAGAAATTCTGAAACAAAAATTAATAAGATAGTTAACTACACGACACACTGGAGTGTAATATAAATGAAGATATAGTTTTCACACATGCCAATAAAGGCAATGTAACTGTAGCCATGAAACTATCTCTTTACAATCACAAAGTACATGAGCTCCTAAACGAGACCGACACATACTCTGTAATAAAGAAAAATCCGACATTAATGATAGAAAGACAACTAAATAATATGTTAAAAAATTGGTTAAAAAAGAATTTATTTCAGACAAAGAATTTTGTAGTCTCCAATCTAGTGGCTCAAATCTGCCAAAAACTTATGGGTTACTTAAGATTCATAAAGACAGTATTCCGTTTAGGATCATTGTATCTTTCATAAATATATCCTTATATCCAATAGCTAAATTCCTACAAAACATCATTTCGGAAAGTATTCCTCCTATAAAAAGTCAGATAAAAAATAGCTTTTGAATTTTACAAATCTTTAGCTGGAATGACAATTAATTTATCGAAGATGATGGTTTCTTTGGATGTGATTTCTCTCTTTACAAACATCCCGTTAGAATTGGCGATAGACAATCATAAAAAGATGGAACTACATAAAACGGGCCACAAAAATACCTAAGGATGAGTTTATAAATGCGATAAAATTTATATTGACATCTACATATTTCACATTCAAAGAAGTCATTTATAAACAGACTCATGGTACGCCTATGGGCTTCCCTCTATCACCGATTATTTCCGTTATGATTGATTTAGAAGAGAAGGTTTTGAATTTTCTCAGTTGTCATATCTCTGTCTATTATATTGTATTAGATATGTTGACGACATATTTATGATTGTTCCAATTGATACGATTCCTCACATTGTAGACACATTTAATAATTAATATGAAAAACTAAAATTCACAGTTGATATGTGTTTCAATGTGTAATTTCACAATGAATATGAGGAGAATTATATTGTTTAAATTTTCTTGATATATCTGTCAACAAAGATAAAATTATTATAGACTATCACATATATAGTATCACGAAAAAATATTTTTAGACAGATACTTATCTTTTTCTTCAAATCATTCTACATGTTATAAAGTTTCAAATCATTAAACATGTTAAAAACTATATTGGGATTAGTAGATAGAGCGATTTTATTATCCAATTCATCTTTTTGTAAAAAGAACTTAGAACTTGTTATTGAGATTTTATTGAACAATGGTTATCCTCTGAAAATCATATCAATAAAAGGATTAAAAACTTAGTAGTCAACAGATCTAATTTGGCAATTGAGACTAATACTTCACATATCGAAAATGAAGATGAAACAATAAGGTACATGATTATATTTCCTTACATTAGACCGTATCACAAACAAGATTGCTAATATAATAGATAATCAAAAACTATGATAGGGTATCGATGTCTCAATAAATTAGACAAATTTATAAAGACACACAAAAATAAAAACCAACATCAAGATAATAATAATGTAATCTATAAAATTAATTGTAATGATTGAGACGTCTCTTATGTCGGACAAACGAAGAGATAGCTTCAAACGAGAGTAAAAAAGTATTGAAACAATATAAGATTAGATCAATCCAAATATTAACGAAACACATTATTAGCTCCAATCATACTTTGACTGGGCAAATGTTGAAATTTTAAATCATGAGACTAATTTCCGGAAAAGAATCATTTCGAAAATGATTCACATAAAGAGACAAAAAAAATGGCAAATTTAATAAAGTTAAAGATACTGAGTTGGATAAATCTTATTTTTACATACTTGACGACATACGCGAACATAGTTTTTAACATTTTCGAACATACCTGTTTATTTCATGACTCATCGATATATATTCTATGACTTATAATATCAGTCCATTTCAAAACGTCAATTTTATAATTAACTACAATTGCTTGTTTGTAAA
>NW_017305386.1:630943-636322 GCF_001594115.1 Trachymyrmex septentrionalis | reverse complement strand
AATATAATATATAATCTAAATAAAAAATATATTAAAAGTAATAAGAAATTGAACAATATATTTTTTAATTAATATTTCAAAATAATTATTAATTGTAAAAAGGAATCAAAGTAAGTAGAAATTTAAATTATAATATTATCTCATTGCGATTTTTACGGGCAATGAGCGTAACTTTAAAAATATAATAGGTTTGAATACATACGTCATATATAAAAATTTTCGTAATTTAGATGTAATTTGCCGACTGTTTTCCTGTCGAGAACATCGTAATAGTAATATACATATAAGTTTTTACAAGATACCTCTACTGCACAATAGCTCGACTTCGGTTATAACTTGAAAAATATTATAGTTCTTACATGTTTTGGATCAAGATTCCGAATTATGACAAGTCTTTATATTCTGTACATTTTATTAACCTTTTGAAGACGGGGATTTTTCCTTTAAAATTGATACCTTTTTTTCTAGAAAAAATTCATCTATATATTGAATGTACGTATGCTGCTAGAAAAGTTTCTGCAATCTAGTACTTCCAGTGGCGCCAACGTTCTGCTATTATCATATCCGTAAAATTAGACGTTTTTAACCTATAATTTAATTGACAGTTTGTACCTAAGCCAATTAGTTTTGTTTGTATAGTATTTTAAAAGAAGTTATTTTGTAAGAAAATATAGAAATTTCACGTGAAAATTTTCGGGCAATGATTTTTTACGATTACAAATGTAATCTAACTCCGAAACAATGCATCAATCGACTTCATTTGGCTTTTGGGGATGAAGCACCATCCAATAGGACTGTTTATAATTGGTTTGCCGAATTCCAGCGTGGCCGTACCTTTCTTAGAGATGAATTCCGTGAAGGTTATCCATCCACGTCTGTTGTTGCCACTAATGTTGATGCTGTGCGTGAAATGATTGAGCGAGACCGGCATATAACATATCGCGAAATTCAGGCATCCTTAGGCATTGACATGAAAGGAATACATACGATTTTGCATGATCACTTGAGGGTAAACTTTGCAGTCGTTGGATCCCACACAATTTGATCGAAGCTCAAAAACAGGCTTATGTTAAATAGGGCAAAGAAATGCTCAAGAAATTCAACCGAGGTCGGTCAAATTTGGTCTACAATATCATTACTGGGGACGAAATATGGATCTATTCGTATGAGCCCGAAAGTAAACAACAATCCACTGTTTGGGTATTTCAAAATGAACCGAAATCAACAAAAGTTGTTCGTTCACGCAATGCTGCCAAGCAAATGATTGCTTGTTTCTTCGGTTATACCGGACATGTGACAATCGTGGCTTTAGAGGATCGAAGGACTGTAAATACTGATTGGTATACAACAATTTGTTTACTAGAAGTCATAAATGAATTGCGTAGAACAAACCGAAATCGTCGCATCATCCTTCATCATGACAACGCCAACTATCACACAACACGTTAAACCGTTGATTTTTTATCCAGTAATAATGTCGAATTGATGACTCATTGTCCGTATTCACCTGATTTATCACCTAATGACTTCTTTTTGTTCCCAAATATTAAAAATAAGATACGTGGTGAGCGATTGTTGAGTCGCCTGAAGCAGCTGTTGAAACATTTCGTACACTGATTTGTGGGGTTAGCCTTAGAGTGGAAAAAATGCTTCGAAAATTGGTTCGAGCGTATGCAAAAATGTATCGATCTTAAAGGCGAGTACTTCGAAAAACAATAAAGCCATTTACCGAATTGTATATGTTTTTTTTCATATTGTTTGCAGAAACTTTTCCAACAGCCTACGTACATCTCGCGTAGAGTCGCCAAGTTTGTGAGTGGCCAGAATACTGGCTAGTCCCGTCCAGAAGAAAAAGTTTAAAAGAAAAAATTTTCGTAAATCGCGATAGAACTACTTTTAGGTATTTTTAGAGTTCCGTATCTTAAAAAAAAAAGCGGAATCCTTATAAGATCACTCACGTGTCCATCCTCATTTGTCACAGTCATTTTTCTCTGAAACCGTTTGATGTAGGAACTTGAAATTTGACATAGTAATGAATTATATTGACTCACATATTTTTCAAAAGTAAGCACTCAAAAATATCTACATGAAAATTTCAAGGGGGACAAGTTATGGTACTCACAAAAATTTTCAGGTCCGCCATATCAGATCTACCATATCAAATCCGCAATTGTAAATTTTGATTTTTTATAACTTGTATATACATATTTATACTTTGTATATCTATAAAGCAATTTCTAATAGGTATTCCTCTGCCTTTCAAGCGTTTTTTTTCTCTTCCTATCTTCATTGTTTACTTTCACTTATTATATTTATTTATTAATATTAAACTCGCGAAATGCATAATCTTTACATTTATTTATTGAAATATGATTAATTATGATTGTGCGCGTATTAATTAAATCTGAAGGATGTGTGTGTGTGTGTGTGTGTGTGTGTGTGTGTGTGTGTGTGTGTGTGTGTGTGTGTGTGTGTGTGTGAAACGACTTTTCATTAATGCGACGAAATTCAACAAAATAGATGAAACTATTAATATTCGTTATAAGAAACTTTGTGTTTGTTCAAATGCTGTTATATTAATAGCTCATGAAACATAAATAAGTTTATATATCTTTAATCGAAAAAAGAGATAAAATATTACTTAAGATACGAAGCGCCATTCCGGTCTGAATGTTAAGATGTTGAACTACTATATATTATATATTTATTTTAAAATGAATTAATTTCAGAAATAATAATTGCATGCCGATATGGTTGTCAGACTTTCAACGCAATCAATCTGAAATATTAATAATCCCCCCAAAATTTCCCAAATCTTAAAAAACTGTAATAAACTTATTGCGGAAAATATTGCCTCGGCCGGGAATCAAAAACGGATCTCTTGCATTTCGTGCTCTTGCAAGATAAAATAAATTTTTATACTTGACCACTATTCTGGCAAGTCCTGTTCTCAAAAGGTTAAAATATGCTAATAGAGTATTGTACAATGATTGTGAAATTAGTTTCAAATGTAAAAAGCAAAAAAATTTAGCTTTTTTTTAATATGTAAAATAATTCGTTGCAACAAAGTTAATTCTGATATTTGTTATTCCGATGATTTGTTATTACAATATGTTGTATACAGCAAAATCGTCACGCTATCATTCATATTTTGACACTATAGAAGTAATGCGAGCTATTCCATAAATCAGTGAATTATTTAAAATATGATTTAAAGTATAACTTATGATTGATTGTCAATTATTATCCCATACCAATTAATTAAATTTCTTGATTAAAGATATATAAACTTATTTATGTTTCATGAGCTATTAATATATATAACGGCACTTGAATAAACGAAAAGTTTCCTATAACGAATATTAATAGTTTCATCTATTTCGTTGAATTTCGTTGCATTAATGAAAAGTCGTCTCACACATCCTTCAGATTTAATTAATACGCGCACCATCATAATTAATCATATTTCAATAAATAAATGTAAAGATTATGCGTTTTGCAGGTTTAATATTAATAAATAAATGTGCAAAAGTGAGCAATGAAGATAGAAAGAGAAAAAAAGGAGCTTAAAAGGCAGAGGAATAACTAAAAGTTGCTTTATATTTATATTATACACTTATTATTCGTTACAAATTCTTGCAAATTAATTTCTCGACAGAAATTTCTTCTCCATAAACTACTTGCTTCTATTGAAATTTTCAAGTATCTACTTTTTGCTAATAAATCTACTGCACAAGAATCTATGCAAAGATATCGCTTATTTGCTTCAATGATGTAACAAAAATTGCGTAATTGCTTAGACAAAAAAAACGAAAACATAAAAAAATGGAGAGAACATATTTTAAAGGAACATACTTTTTTTCTACAATCAGTTATTATTGCATGTATTCTCTCTCTGTCAGCAACATGAATTTTAACTCTTACGTCAACAATAGGGGCCTGTTCAGCTGGTTCTATAATAGTATTGTAAGCCGTAAGCTGTAAAAAATCGACTAACAACAGTTAAATGTAAGAAGAATAATTGACTATAATTGGTCCATTTTTTTATGATTTTCGAAAGACGTCTTACGATACTATTTGATTGTTGAACTGGTCATTGAGAAACGTAGTAAATTTTTTATTGTATATTATTGTATATAAATCTGAAAAAAAATCTAATGTATCCATCAAAGTTTTTTTTAACAATGAGTTTTACATCATAAAAATCAGATTGTATCTTATTTATTTTTTACAGATTCAAATTTAAACTCAAAATTCACAATCAATGGCCTTTAAAGAGTTACCAGTGAAGAGTTATTATTACATTAAAATTGTATTTTAAAAAATTAATATTTTATACAACAATTAATTTAATTATATAAAACATTGATTTTCCAGAAAACTTTGTTTGCTGTGTCGTAGCAAATGAGTGATACATTATCACGGAATAACAATAAACAGGAACGTTCAACAACGAATGATTGCGAAAGATTTACCGTCATTCTCCACCTGTCTCGTGCCATTTAATTCCGTGGGAATTTGACTAGCGGCGGATGTAAGCGTTAACTTTAGTGCTGCTCCACTACGCTCCTCCGCTAAAGTAAACGATGACGCGTATAACGTAGTATAAATTTCGCTCTCCGTCTTGGGCGCGTCAGATGGAGAGAAGCATTTCCGCTGCAATGCGGCTGAAAACTCTTCCGCTGCGTGTTTGCACTGCTGAGGTGTAGCGAGACGCGAGCCATCTCTAACGGTGTTTATTTTAACAAGTCTTTCCAATGGCGCGCGAATTCTCGGACGTTTTCGTATGACAACCCTTTCTCCTACTTCCTCGTCTCTCGCAACTCAAAGTTATTAGCAAAATTACGCCAAATAAACGCGTTTAATAAACCGAGATATACCTACACATCGATTGCCGATTAGTTTACTCGATAAGACTCAATTATACATCGCGTAATCTTGCGTCGATTGTAAATTGATTAACGCACCGTGCACATTGCGTGTTGTAATATTCTAATCTTTATCCAACGCCGTCCATTTAATTCCAAAGCAATGCTTAATCTTTTATTTAGGATTTGTGCCATTATCAGTACTGACTAAAAGACACAAACATTCATATGTGCGCAAGTTAGGCGGATTATCCAGATCACCATATGTTTGTAGATTACAACTGGTAGTTTATGTCGTTTTATGCGATACGACTAGTCTACAGCATGTAATTCACGTATAACGTTGCGGACGATATTACGAGGCGACACAATGACCGCTGATTAAACAATGTGCACCACATACAGCACGAGTCGTGCATGTTTATCACATGCACGTGATTATTTATCGTAATGCAGTCGCATGGCCAAATTGTTATTATAGAAAATTAATTTCTCACCATCGCGATTCCTT
>NW_017305386.1:610637-630843 GCF_001594115.1 Trachymyrmex septentrionalis | reverse complement strand
AGAGAGAGAGAGAGAGAGAGAGAGAGAGAGAGAGAGAGAGAGAGAGAAACTATATTTTGCTACATGTCCTAAACGGTCCACTCAAATTTTTGTATTAATTTAATATAAGATGAGTATGTAAAAAGTAACAAACATTATGTATAATAATTAATACAAAAATGTAACACTGACACAATTTGCAAACAAATTGTGAAAGCATACTTTTTTGTAAAATTGACATTTATAATATACGATATTAACACGCATTTTATTTATTTTGGATTTTACGGTTTAAAATATTAATTATTTTATATTATCATTTATTTACTCATAAACTGTGTTAATACCAAAAAATATTAAATATTAATGTGTTATTTTAACATAAAATATTCAAATAACGCAATTATGTTATATTAAATTAACATGCAGAGATGTTACAAGTTCAATATAAAAAATTTAAAAAGTACTGGTTTTCATACAAACACAATATTTTCTACTATATTGAAAAATTTTTATTAAATTTAATATACATTTATATATATAATTTACATATACAATTTTATGTGTTCTGGTTCATTTAAATTTTTGTGTTATTTTAAAATAAATAGGCTAGTAGCACAAATACGACGTAAAAAGAATACAGGATGAGTAAAAAGTATCGGATTGGTAAAATATCTCTAAGCATTTCCGAAAGAAATATTTTCTACAAAAGTTGTAAGGTTTTAAATGATCTATTCACTAATCTGATCTGACCTTGGATACGTCGCTAAGATAAGGTCAAAGTCACATCGATTTTTTTAAATGGCACATCCTGTTTTTGATTCCAGAATCTAATAGCCAACGTGGAGCGCTTTCCAAAACATTGTAATAAAGTTATTATTCATTGAGTACTTTTCGAGTTATGAGGCTTGAAAGTTACAGTAACGCCGACATTTAGCATTACGTAAGGTGTCCGATCGACGACTAAAATTTCTTGAATGTTGTTCAGGATCATGTCCTGGATAATATTTGTCATGATTTTGGTCATTGGAAATTATTCCTCTTATTTTCATTTTTGCACCGAAAATTCATTTTTATATAAAAATGAAAATAAGAAAAACAATATTAAAAAAAAATCGATGTGATCTTAATCTGATCCGACGCTACCCAAGATTAGATTAATCAGATCAGAATAGATCATTTAAAACCCTATAAATTTTGTAGAAAACTTTCTTTCGGAAATGCTTAGCTTTCAAGATGTTTCACCGATTCAGGACTTTTTACACACTCTGTTCTTGGTTAGTTAAGACTGTATTATTTAGGTTTTAATTTTTAATTTGGTACAATAGTTTTTTTCAAGCAGTAATAATTTTTGACCGAGAATATTAAAACTATTATTACTTGAAATAAGGGAATCTTCAATAAGAATATCTTTGAAGAACAATCAAAAACTATTTTTACTTAGATTGGAATAAAAATAGTAAAAAGATATGTAACGTTATCATTCTATATTCGAATGTTATTTAAAATAACACTACTTATATAAATAAATCAACTAAATACGAGAGCGTCAATTACTATTAAAATTAAATATTTAAGGTAATTAATATTTTTGTATACATTTATCTCAAAACTTTGATTACATGTCGATTATATTCGAACTTGCAACAATCTGAGATATTAATAATCCTCCTCAATTAAATTAAAATTTATAAAAAACTTATTGCAAAAAGTATTTTTATCTGTGAGAATGCTAATCTCTGAGGACGCTATAGTATGATATAAATCCGAATTTGATTCTCGACCTAGGTAATATTTTTTGCAATAAGTTTTGTACAGGTTTTAATATAATTTCGGGGAATTGTTAGCATCTCAGATTAATTAAATTATTGTACAAGTTTGAAAGTAATTGATGCACACAATCATAGTCCTGAAATTAATTTATCAATATATCAATATATATTTAAAATACATATATATAAATATACCTATATATATATATATATTTAAAATACATAATATATCAATATGTATTTAAAATACATATTGTTTGATCTGAATTAATCTAAACATCTAACTTCGACCGTAATTGGCAGTCTCTTAATTGATGTATTAAATCACATTGTATCAACCCAATATAACTTACACATTTAGTAACGCGATGTACTATTAACAAATCCATATAACAATATCATTACTTAATAATTGCTCAATTACTAATGCAATATTCATTTAAATCTCAACATTCTCATCATGTATATTATAAGGAAGTTATTTCTTCATTATCTCATTTGAACTAAATAATTTTATATGAATTACAAAATTTTTAGAGGTGGCTTAATAAAATACAAAATATAAATAATAAAGAGCATACAGCCACAATGCTAGATGTTTTAAGCGAAAGTCATATATTATAATATGATAAAGTAGATGTTTCGGTCAAGATTTGACCATCATCAGTACAGTAAAATATAAAAAGATTACAAAAATTAAAAGGATATTGACATCAATCTAGAAATGATGATGACGAAATTACATTCGCTTGTGAAACGTGTTGATAAAGTTATAAGTCCAGAATTGATGCTAACAAATTTGCAGTCGCCTATGAAACACATTTCTATTGCGATATAAATTCCTTATTACATGAATTTATGTGAGACTTCGTGAGAGAAATATGGAATTTCCAGATTCTCTCAAAATTAAACAAAAAAAAAACAAAATTTTTTTAAATATTACTTTTTAATATATTGTTGATAATAAGAATCGATTTAGATTAATAGTCGAAATCGCTTACCACGTATTTTGTGACGCTAGTTCTCGCGTAGTGTAATTCGGAGTTTATAGTGTAAATTAACAAATCTTGGAAAACTTTTGATAAGAACAATTTTTGACAAAAATGTAATGGTACATAGCTAGCGATAGATTTTATACATTGTGTAAGAAAAGAAATTATAATTTTTAAATACAATATATGACTATAATTTTTAAATGTATAACTTTTGCTAAAACATCTAGCATTGTGGCTGTATGCTCTTTATTATTTATAAATTTTATATGATTTGAATAAGAAAAAATACTTTTAGAGAAGTTCATACAAAAATACGAAAACGTTAGTAGTGGAAAGTAGTTTGAAGTACCTTTGGGGAGAAAAGGGGGCAAACAATGTATGTTATGAATATTGGATTCGACGTCTTTTTATAAAAACACAAATTATTTTCTATATAATTTTTGTTTTTACAGTAGAAAATTTGCGCATATGAGAAAGCAATATTTGTTATCTTTTTAAGACAGAGAATTTGTGTTTTAAAGCAGATAATTTGTGTTTTTAAAGCAAGTAAATACTAAACAAATCTCTGCTGTAAAAATAAAAATTATATAGAATATAAATAATTTATATTCTTGAAGCAGAAAATTTCACAGCAGAGAATTTGTGTAATTGAAGCAGAAAATACTTATTCTAACTCTCATTTACGTGTTCTTCTATGCCATCGATATGATAGATTTTCTAACTTGAATAATCATCAATTTTAACTATTAATACATTGGTATTCACGTGGCAGAGCGACACTTAATCTTTTGTCAGATTCTTTCATTTCGTGCAAAAACGCGTCGAATGAGTCTAATTTTATTAACATCGGAGATAAGGAGGCTAAACTCACCAATTACCTATTTATTATTACCGAGGTAAAATTTATTATTACCCAGATTCAAACCGACGATCCTGTTGTTTTGAACCGACCGAGACACTATCGTACAAATCGCAGCGCTTGCTGATTATGTATTATTTTTTTGCGAAAACGCATCGACTGAAAGTATTTTTATCAATTTATAAGGTAATAGGGGTATTATATGTAGCTTTAGTTACAATTACACTTATTCAACTTTTCCGCGATTGCGTGTCCATTTATAATTTCTGCAGAGTGTAGAATGTGTAAGAATAAGAAAAATGTGCAGAGATCAGATTGCTCGCTGACCATGTATTATTAGCGCCATGTATTATTTGCCTCTTGCGCCAAATATTCCAAAAGGACATTTTTCTCACTCCGTAATGGCGACGATGACGACGACATATCTTAATATTAAAAGTTTCAGATTCGAACTTTGCGTCAAAATATCTCCGCTTGTAGGGCACGTAGAGAAAAAATAAAAGTACGTACGATACGACCGGAGTGTATGCTATCGATTAAGCGTATAGAACGCAATCGGTCCCTTATTGAGATATGATAATCTCGGTCTTCCACAATTCACCGGCTCGCGTAAAAGTACGTGTTGATGGTATCGCTCGTCGATATACAGCTAGAGATCTTATAATCAGAGTTTGGTGAATGTGGGCCAAAAATAGCTAAAAATAGATAGAAAGAGATAACAGATATTGCATTCTCGTATGAACGCATGCGCAAAAAGTGTTAGAATACGTAACAGACAATACATGACGAAAGAGCCTGAAGAAATCAATCGAGATGATCAATTGGCCGAATTGTGCAATTGTAATTTGTTAATTTTCTCTTTGTCCGAAATCTCGGAACAATTTCTAACTTCTATCAGAGCCTACATTAGCTCGGATGCACAAAAATTCTTTATTTTTTGTGTGAATATAACAAAACAAATAAAATGTAGCTGCAAGAAAACGCTTACATGTGAGTGGATACGAGGTCTGGCTATTAAATAACGAGACTGCGCGCGCAGAAGGTGTCCTAGAGGGGTAGGGTGGGAAACGAATGCAGCGTTGGATAGCTGGAAGTGTCTACTATTCAATTGTAGAATAATTTTTAAAATAAAACTCTTTTTCATAAGCAGTCTCGTTATTTAATAGCCAGACCTCGTATAATAGAAAATTCAGGCACAATGATTTTAATAATTCTCTAATTTTCCTTTCGTGTTTCTTTTGAATGACTACACAGCAAATCTGACAATTTGATGAGCGATGTGACTCTATGTAGTGACGCAATGCATGTAACTTTGATTTTACTTTATGTAAGTTTTATATTATTATTGCATAATGTAATAATTTTGATAATTATTGAGCTATTCATTACATAGTTAATTTGGCATTTAGATAAAGAAGAACGAACTAATTGTCGGGAATCATCAGCTTGGAATTTGTGTTAATTATGTAATTTCGATTTATATTTTATATTGATAAGGACCCGAATTGAAAGATTAAAATGTATATTTTATTTGTGTTTTGTTACATTCACACAAAAAATAAAGAATTTTTGTGCATCAGAATAGCTGATGTAGATTCTGATGAGCTTTTTTACATTTTTCACTGATAGATTCTTTTGAGCCTCATTATATATATTTGAATTTCTAACTTCTTTGACACAGTTTTATTTATCTGCTTATAGCTATCTATTTCTTCCTTTTCTTCGCATTCATTTTCCGACACTGAAGCTGTCCGAACGATATCGAGAACCAAGGTGGAGAATTAGGAGTTGTGTCCACTTCCGCCAAACTTTGATTATAGGAACTCTAATATTCAGCGACAAATGAGTCATGTGATTTCATATGTCGCTAATCTTGAATGTGGCTCATATAAAGGGTTAGCAGTGATAAATTTTTGACGGTAATTATATTAATTGTGTTAAAACGGTATTATGATTAGATCTGTCAAGTTGATGCGATTGTGCATAACAAAAATAAAGCGAAACTATAGCAAAATAGACTAATAGCAGCTGTAGGCATTAAGGGATGTACAAATTTAAAAAGAAAATATAAAAAAAGAGATTTTGGGTTGATCCTTTATTTGAAAGACAACGTGAACATGGATCAAAAAAACTTAATATTAAAAAATTATCAATGAATAACCGCAATTATATGCTTCCATACGTCCATGAGTCGAAATGCTTTTTTCGTATTTTATGATCATTTCACATATGCAACAAGTATGTACAACAGCTATCTGAAAATTTTATGAAATTATCGCAAATAATAACAAATAATACAATTATTAAATAATAATAATAATTTAATAATACAATAATTAAATTGGTATTGTTACGTCCAAGTTCCGATCATATGTGTGTGGATAGGTTTAGAGAAAGAAGAAATAAGAAGGATGGAGCATAGGAAGGACGTTAGAGTAGACACTTTGTCTCGCATGCATCCGTGGGAAGGGGATGGAGCGAGACAAACGCATCTTTTATAGCTCTGGAATATAGGTCAACGTCCTGAAGGGACGCTATAATATGTATTTGTTTCCAACGAATAATGCAAACGTCGGTCCGAATTTTGAGTCAAGGAACTTAACTCTTATAACTCGGGACCGGACCATATGCGATCTCTGACGAGGGAGTAGATACAAGGTCTTATGATTCTAAAATGAATGCAGATTGAGGCATGTCATATTAAAAGTATAATTTATTATTATTCCAAATATTAGTATTATATAGTGTACATCTTATTGTATAAATTATTATGCTGTTGTACTCGTACATTGCAACGCGGTAAGTAGCTTAAATCATTAATCTAATTAATTACATAGAAGACATTCTGTCGTGTGCGTGCGTGCGTGCGTGCGTGCCTGTGTGTGTGTGTGTGTGTGTGTGTGTGTGTGTGTGTGTGTGTGTGTGTGTGTGTGTGTGTGTGTGTCTGTTTAGGACTAGATAGTATTCATCTTATCTCATTAATTGTGCAAGAGGAGGGGGGAAAGAAATTTAAAAAAATGCTATTGGAACTAAGAAAGGATGGGGGGAAAGAAGACAGGTATAAGGGCTTCTGGAGATTGTCCAGTTATAGCACTTCTGATATGTTCAGGATCTTCGGTTGGGAAATCTATGGTGAAGGTGTATGGGGGAAGGAGTTTGATGGAAATTCGGAACTGGGAAAAAAGGGAGGTCAATGGTTGGGGATTACCATGATGGAAGTAGTAACGAGGACGGGGAGGAGGGACTTCGACTAAAAATTCCACGCTTGACGTTGAGTCAGCGGGAGAAGCGGGACTAGAAGAAGAGGGAGTGTCGGTAATATCCATTGGATTAATTGCGAAGAGATGAATTCGGCGGGGGAAGGAGATCGAGAGGGAGGAGTTCCTACGAGATGAATACTATCATCGTCAATATCATTGTTAGCTATAATATTAGCACTAGACATATTGCTATTATTATCATTGTTTAATGCATCGAGGTATGCCCGATAAGCCTCATCTAGGATCCGACGGGCTTCCTTGCGGCGCTGGATGCGTAGCCGTTTAGCCGCAAGAAAGGCCTGTACGTGGCTGACCACTCACTATGATTTTAAGAAAAAAAACTATTTGTCAGGCTCTGCGTAGCAAGAAGGAAAGGAGAGAGTGAAGTTCGCGGATTAGGCGGAATCTAAATAAGGGGTACAGATTCCATCGAAGAAATCGATTAATGTGGAAGAATAAGGACGATAGACGAGTTGTGGGAGCGAAAAATTAAGAGTGCAGAGACTGATAGGGAAATTGTTTAAGTGGTTTTCCTACAGAGTGAGCTAATAAAGTTCCCGAAATAAATATTTAAAACGAGAAACTTACTGGTATTCTGCAAGTTTAGATGTTGAAGAAGATTCAACAGTCCGATTTCCTGTTCAAAGACTCCAAGGGGAGGGTTGACTTAGGGATGTGGAGGCTCCGGTCGAATCACACTTATTACTTGACTATAGTGTAACTAGTAGATCACTCGATCTAACGGATCCCGGCTCATCACTTTGACTACGTGTCGCGAATCGATGGAATTTCGGAGATAGAGTTGCGGCTGTACTATGTGTAGTCGCGACAGAGTAACGTTTTGTAGTTGAGTTTTTACAGACTGCGGATTGGCACAGTAACGCTTTGCAGCTGAGTTTTGACTAGCCGCTGTTCATGAAGGGCCTCCTTTTTAAATTGGCGAGTTACTAGTGCCGAGTGCAGAGCTCGCGTGTGTCTAACTGACCTAATCTAGGATTAGGATTAAGGATATCGGTTGTGAAATGGGATACTGAGATATGTGTCTAAGACAACTTCCGTCATCGACTATTTGCCGAATGTCCAATAGTTTAGAGTCACATGTGTCATCTATTACAGACAACTGCTGTTTCAGTTTATAATTCTTGATCTATTTACTTCTCCCGTTTCTCGGGATAAAGTTCGCACTTGATTCAAATATCTAACCCAATAACTTCGTCGAGTGGATTATTAATTTAAAAAGGCAAATGTTATTCCGTTCGTCACTATTGTAATCTCCTATGGTAGAAACAAATGGTCTACCGGTGTTACTTGTTAACAATTTTTATGGTGATAACGAAAATTCTAATCGAAGAAAAGAACTGTGAAGTCTGGACGTAACAATATAATGCATTGAGCAATCATAAAGAAAAATCGGTATAAATAAAATTGGAAATAAAAAATAAAAAAAATAAGAATTAAATGAAATAAAAAATTGTTTACGTAAAACAACAAATTTTAAAAGCAACAAATTTTTTATTAATAAAAAATAAATCAATAAATACAAATTTTTATTAATAAAAAATTTGTATTTATTTATTTATTATTTAGAATACGGGCATCACTACAAAACTTGATAAAAATGATAAAATATATTTATTTGACATATTTTCACTCAAAATGAAAGAATCTGACAGAAAAACGTGGTGATATGCTTCACGAAGCAATTATTAAATGTTAAAATTTGTTCGGAAACATTACCCGAGTGCTCCCCGAGTGTATCATTTTATTCTTGTGTTTAACATTAGATAATAAGATATAATATACGGGGACATTCAGGTGACATTTACATTACGCACTCTAATAACTCTAATAACTAGTCAGGCAAAGAAAACTCATTTTCTTAACCTGAATAGTCGCTTCGTAAGGCAGACTCGCATTTTTCTACTACATTCTCTCATTTGGAAATTCAATGGAAATATATCGAATGAGTATATTTTTATCAAGTTTTGCGATGACATACATATTCTAAGGCTATATTCTAAAATGTCTTCTCCGAGGAAATACTGTAGCATACGTTACATGGTTTATATATTTTCAGTAAAATTTTCCTCGGAAAGGATGTTTTAGAATATAGCTTAAATTAATTTATTTGTACCTTTATTATTACATTCTGCTGTTCCATGTTTAAATCTTTGCGTAAGAGCGATGCCGCTAAAAGTTGGATTAATCCAACTTTTCAACAGTATTGCTGGCGACAAGAAAGTGACAAATTGAAAGAGATTTCAGTCATGTCAGCAATCATTTATTGCTGCGACAATCAACACCATGAAATTGTACCTTAAAGGAGCCACGAGAGTGTCTCGCGCTAGATACGAGGGCAAGTCAATAAATTTTTAGAAAAACATAATAAAACACTTTTTTTGATCGATTCATTTTTATTTCTCAACATAGTCTGCTTTCAGCTTGATACACTTGATCCAACAATTCTCCAAATTTTTCAAGCCGTCCGAATAATATTGTATGATTTGTCCAACCTTTTAAAATAAGCCTCTGTTTCGGTGAGCTGCTCTCTGGTGGTGAATCTCTTTCCTCCGAACCATTTCTTCAGGTTTGGAAACAGGAAATAGTCGCAGGGAGCTAAATCTAGCAAATATGCTGGATGGGGAAGCAATTCGTAGCGGAATTCGTTGAATTTGACCATCGGTGCCCGGCACGTGTAAACCCGTGCATTGTCTTGATGGAAGAGCACTTTCTTCTTGAGGATCAAATGGGGATGTTTTTTCTTTAAAATGTTGTTGAAACGGTCCAATAAGGCCGCGTAGTAATCGCCATTGATCGTTTGCTTCGACGGAAGGTAATCGATATGAATTATACCGCGTGCATCCCAAAAAACTGTGGCCATCACCTTTCCGACCTTCCGGTCTTCGCCTTCTTCGTCTCGGGAAGAAATGGAAGTAATGGATCCATGTTTCCACAGTAATGAATCGACGCAGAAATTCATCTGGATTACGTTGAAACATCTCCAAACATTGCTTTGAAATCGTCACACGGTCGCGCTTATGGTCCGCAGTGAGCAAAAGCGGCAGCCATCTTGCCGATAGCTTTTTCATACCCAATTGTTTATGCAAAAATGAAATCACTGTGCCATGTGATATGTCTGTGACCTCAACAAGCTCGCGCACTTTCACTCGTCAATCAGTCAAAACAATATCGTGGACTTTATCGATGATTTCTGGCTTAGCAGCCTCAATTGGACATCCCGAACGAGGTGCATCACATGTGGATATACGACCATGTTTAAATTCATTCACCCAATTGTATACAGTTGCAAACGCTGGTGCAGATGTGCTATGAACATTATCCAACTCGACTTTGATTTCTTTCAGCGTTAAATCTTTCATATGTAGATGTCTGATCACTGCACAAAACTCGTTCTTTTCCATTTTGCATAAAATACAAAGATTGTTCGCTTTAATCGTCTACAGAAATGAAACCACGCGATGAATTCCGCTCAAAATTTGACAGTAATCAGCTGAAAGATGCTACTTGTCAAAAAGTAAGTGACATGACTGTGAGTACCCTCTGACAGATTTTCTAAGAACTTGACTTGTCCTCGTAGTATGCTGTGTTTTAGCGCCGAGACACTACCGTGTCTCCTAATTAATACGAAGAACATAACACTGACATTATTTCATGCTGGAAAGATTACATGATGTGTGTGTGTGTGTGCAGTTCGGCCAAACCACGCCTACTTTTACTTCGCATTGTCAATAGAGTTTAAGGGCTACCAACTATGAAATGCGAAAAACATGGGGGGGTATTCACAGTCCGTTCTTATTTTAAAACAGTCTTAAATAATGTCTTAAGATGCTAATACAGTCCTCGGATTGACTTACAACATTTTAATTTTTTGTACTTAAGACTTAAAGTCTTAAGATTCGACTATGAATATCGGTCTGTTTCGCGTCGTAAAGTTGGTATTGAATCTTTCCTTGTACAAGTCCATAGATGACGTTCGAGAGCGCGCGACAAACACAAGTAAAGAGAGCAGACAAAGAACATTGTTGTAACGTCACTAAAGAACACATAGATTATAAATTTATGCACAATTATGCACAATTCATTCAAAACTCTATTCAACACATGTAATTCAATTTTTAGACGGAACGCATTCTCAAAAGAAAATACATGAAAACTTTACAGCACGACTAGAAGTTTTATTTCTGTTTTATCTCTGCGGTTTTCTCAGCGGATACTAACTAAGACAGAGCTGTCAACGGCTGATACGCATTTTTATCAGCTTGGCGAGACAGAGCTTCCTTCTTAATTGCCAATGGAAAGATTCCACACATTAAATTTTGAGGTGACCCTTGAGCGCCACTAGCGATTGGCAGTCCAGGACCACCTTTACGAAAAGGAGCTTTTTGATCATGCGCGGAAGAAAATCAGCGAGCGCGATTGGTGGCCAGATACATTGTTTAGTCGGTGAAGTGCGCTCTCACTGTCTGTCGTTAGACTCGAATAGCCATTCCAGATAGCTGGACGTTTGTGTAAGACATGAGCTCTTGTTTTTTCTAAGAAGAAATAAACGCGAAACAAACAATTATTGTAGATGTCATCGATGGTTATTAGATTTTTCTAGAAGCCATATCATAACACGTACAAGAAATCAAGAGAAATAATTTTTCGTATTAATGATAATTTTGCAGATTTTCTCTACCGGCATATGACTCGGGAGACTATCTTTCAATCTCAAACAGATAGAGAGAGTAGAGATTTAGAAAGAGACACTGTCTAATTGCACACACCATGTTATCCCTTACACCATGCATTATTTGAACAAACAATCATATCTCTTTATTAAATTAACATTTGTATGTTAAATTAACACATTTCAATAAAGCATAGCAGGATAAGTATGTGTATGCTGCCTCCGCATTTATCTGAGATTTTTATCCTAAATTAGCAGCGATGCAAGAATGAATTTTGCAAAATATTATTATATATCTTGAAAAAATTTTTTATGGGTTATGGGGGTAAAATTGAAAATCGACGAAACGAATTTTCTCTTTAATGGATGAACCGATTTTGACGAACAAAAAATGTTATAGGGTTTAATGGTGCGATGTTAAAGAAAATTATGAATATCTTTTTTGAAAAAAATTCCCAAAGTTCTTAATTTTTTATAGATATAGATATGTTATAGATATAGATATGTTGATGATATATGTACCGCGGTGCCTCCCTCTAAAATCGACGTTTTATTAGAACAATTCAATTCTTTCCATCCGCGCCTTCAATTTACTGTTGAAAGAGGAAGAGATAAAATTAATTTTCTTGACATCACCGTATCCATCAACAATAATCGTTTTATTTTTTATTGATACCGTAAGCCGACTTTTTCAGGAAGAAACTTTTTTAAATTTTTATTCTAATTACCCTTTGGCACAGAAAAAAGACACAATTTTTTCGTTAGTTGACAGAGCTTTTTTATTATCTGACGTTATGTTTCATACAAAAAATCTGACTTTTATTATTAATATTTTACTAGATAATGACTATCTATTGAATTTTATTTTTGACACTGTTAATCAACATATTAAAAATTTAATTAAAAATAGATATAAAGTACATAATGATCTGACTGACAAAGTCTGTGTGAATAAAACTGCTTCTTGGCTTACGGTTCCATATATTCCTCGTCACACGGAGAAATTTAGAAGATTTAATAAAAACGATATCAGGGTATCTTTTCATAGTCTCAACAAAATGGGTAAATATAATACATAAACGTACAGAAGGACATTTGTCCTCATACATCGAAGAGCAATGTAGTATATAAAATATCATATAACGTTTGTGATGCGTCTTATGTTGGATAGACGGGCAGACAATTGAAAACTAGAATTACTGAACGTAATCATATTAGGCATAAAACTTCTGTCCATTCTGTCATCACTGAACATAGACTACAATGTGATCACGATTTCCAATGGGACAACGTTAAAATCTTAGATGAAGAGCCTTGTTATAGGAAACGTTTAATTTCCGAAATGCTGAACATCAAGAAACAGAAAAACAATCTTAATTTACAAACGGACACTGAAGGTCTTCATAAGGCATATTTATCCATTGTAAATAAAGTTTGACTTTTTTGATACTGACTGCCTGTCTCCTCTCTCAGTACGTGGTGATTCGTTTCAGCGAGCGCGAACATTAGTCGACACACAATGTCTGTTTTTTCACTGCATTCCAGTCTTCTTTATGCTATTTTATTGTTATTTGTTATACTTATATGGATACATTAATTTTGATCTTTTTACATATGTTTGTTGGTGAGTGTTTTTTATCATAATTACGGTTGTTAATTTATTTAAGTTTACCTTTTTCATATATACGAGTATATATATAAGAGGTCTTTTTGTTTTTTCTTTTTTATCAACTAGAACTTTCCTAAGAGATATGACACATTTTTTACTTCAATCGTGCGAATAATGTCAAGTTCTACATCGAGACTCAATCGAACTGTATTCTTAATTTGTGAACATTTGTGATAATTATTTTTTAATTCTGTTTCCATTATATTTTAACGTCTGAAGAGGGCTCAATCCGGTAGCCAAAACTTGTAATGTTATATGTTTATTTTTTCACCGTTATTATTTCTTAGTATACATCTTTTCTTCCTTTTTTTATCTTTTCTGTACTTTTAATTTATGCCTTTAATTATATGACCTTTTAAAGAAATGTGCTGACTCTTACTTCGCCCTTCATTTATTGTTATTTATTTTATAACACGTATATTATCGTTAAGTCAAACCGATGAACCGCAAATCATTGTATAAGAATTAAAAACTGTTAACATTATTAAAATTGTAAAATAAAGTATTAAACAATAAAAAAAGAGAGAAAAGAAAGAAAAAAGAATTCAATAGAAAACATATTTTGTTAAAATTGTTATATTTTCGTCAACTAATAAAAAACTTTTGTCAAAATAAATTAATAACTAAAACTTTAAAAAGGTTACTACATAAGTCAGGAGAAATTTTCAAGCTGCATAGGTATAACGCAGTCCTTCTGTATCTGAACGTAAATTAAGGTTATTCTTTTGCATGTATATAAATGCCATTTCCAAAATCAATCTTTTGTTTAAAAATTTCTCCTTGTCTAAAATTTGGACGTTCTCTCAATCGAAATCATGTGAAAATTCAATACGATGTTCAGTAATTACAGAGTGAGTGTCAGTGTTCCAATTTATATGTCTACGATATTCAGATATTGGAAAGTTTCCTGCATGTTTGTCTCACATAAGATGCATCGCATTCTTTACAACAAATCTTATAGACCACGTTCTTACTATTAAATTTTGGAAAAGGGTCTTTTTATACTTTTATGAATTTGTTTAATTTGTTATCGCTGAAAAACGTTAATTTTATGTCGGTGTGTCTTTACAAATCGACGAAAATTTCTCTGACGTAGAATCAATATATGACAACAATAACCAAGATACACGATCACTATCAATATCGTCATTTGTGGCATTGTTACTAAGAAATTTTTTGTTATACTAATATTTTAGACGACTATTGATCGTATCAAAAATAAATTCTGCCGGATAGTCATTATTTAGTAAAGTATAAATAATGAATTTAATGTTGTCATAGTGAAATTTTGGATCTGAGAGTAACATAGCTCTGTCCAACATGCACATTATGACACCCTTTTTATGGGAAGTAGAATGTGACGATAAATAGTTTAGGTACTGTCCTGAGAATGTTGGTTTGTGATACCAATCTAGCTCTGAATAGTTGTTGTTCTTAATAATGGTTACATCTAAGAAATTAATACTATTGCCTCTCACTTTCAAGGTGAATTGCAATCTTGGATAAAACGAATTAAAAGTTGTCAAAATAAAATCAATCATATCAGACGGGACAGCCATCACGATATCATCAACATATCTAAAGTAAAACGATAATTAAAAGCCTACTATTGCTATGGCTTTAGTCTCTAAATCTTGCATGACTAGATCTGCTATAATAGGAGGTAAAAGTGATCCTATTGGCCAAAATTTTGTTTGTATATCTCTCCATTAAAAGTGAAATACGTCGAGTTAAGTACTAATTCTAGTGCTGTAAAAAATTCCTTTTCACAGGAATAGTCGTTGATTTTTTTATATAATTCCATCTATTCGCCACACTCTCAATCGTTAAATCTAACGGAATGTTAGTGAACAGAGAGATGACATCAAGAGAAACAAATTAAAGAAAAATTATTTTCCAATCGCCTACCTCTTAACTTCTGTACAAGATGAAAACTGTTTTCGATTTTACTAAAGGATTTAGGAAATTTTTCAGAAATAATAACATGTAGAAATGAAGCCAATGAATATAAAGGACTGTCAATTGAAGAAATGATGATCCTAAATGGGCAATTAGGTTTATGCACTTTTGGAAGTGTATAAGCACGAGATAAGTTACCTTCATTACATGATATTTTTTGTACGTACTGTTTGAAATGTAATTTTTATTTTTCCAAAGTGATAATAGTTTATGAACTTTTTTTGTAAGAATATTGATAGGATTTTTTATAACTTTGGTGTAGGTGTCTCTTTTTTTATTGTTTAATTCTTTATTTTACAATTTTAATAATGTTAATAGGTTTTAATTCTTATACAATAATTTATTGCGATTCTTATTGGTTTGACTTAACATCAATATACATGTATTATGTTCTTTACAATTGCAAATTTGCCTTAATGTTTACTGTGTGACCTCTTATTTCGAGAATAGTTCAGTAGTTCTTTTGTGTGACATATCGTCATACACGGATGTGTTCTAAAAATGTGTGATCCTTATATTTGATTTTAACAATTCTACTTTTTAAGTTTTAATATGTTTAACAAAGCTTCAGTGCATTGTTTCATGTTCCGTGATGGTAAGTCATTTAAATTGTTTACGCATATATCACTCTAATAAGATTTGTTTAAAAAAAAAAGTCAGATTAACAACGCTGCATCTTTGTCAATTTGCGAGTGATTTAAACATTATAGACATGTGAGCTAATTATTTTTGTATCATTCTTGCTGAGGAGAACTCCAAAGAAAGTCGAAACGTTCAAAATAAAGAAGACATCAATCCAATTTCTGATTATTGATTGTTCACTGAATAATTGCGCCGTTTATCGATGCTGACTCTCATAAATCAATTATAGTTATTTTTTTTGTTATTATTTATCATTTTCTACTAAAATGATCTTCGACTTATCTAATATAATATATTTAATTTTTAAAACAATCGGAAAGATAGTACATAGCTTAAAAGGTATTACAATACCTTTAATAGGTATTATCTTTTAATAGGTATTATAATACCTACATTAGGTATTAAACTCAGCTGTGTACACTGCTTATGTGAGAATAACTCGAGAAAAAATTGCGAACGGTCCCTCACATTTTTAAGTTCTCTATCCTACTGTTTACATGAGATATTTCCACGTTCATAATAGACGTACTTTAGTCTTTCGCGCTCTGTGTCGCGTGAATCGTTATCAGTTTCGATTATTAATATTGACGGTTATCATTATTTAATTTGATCGCTTGATTGCCTTTTTTTGCATTTGATTTGATTTGGTGCAATAGAAAATGTCTACGTCATTAACGAATCGTAAATGCGCGGGGTGCGATAAGTTTTTGCATACAGTACTTGGTCAAAAGATGATAATTAAAACTAAAGATGAAGCAATTCATTCTGGTAATGAGTTTCAACGACCAATTGTTGTTCACGACATTTTATGTGAAAAATGTCGAATTTTCCAGTTTTTGCAAAAAAAGCAAGTTTGATATTGAAAATGAAAGTGATATTGAGAATAAACAATCAACTTCTAGTGATGACAATCAGTATGTAGTTTAAACCTAAAGTAGATGAATCGAATAATAAATGAATTAAAGTTCAAATCCAGCAAACCGTTTCGACTCACAAGTACTACTGTATTTGTTCTGCAGTAAAAAATATCACTATCATTCCAGAAGAAGCGCGTATGCAGTCCTTCATTGAGATGAAACTTTATATACCAGTTTCTTCTGGAATTATCTTCTTTTGAACAGGTACTTTAGGCAAAAACTTATCGCACCCCGCACATTTATGATTCGTTAATGATGTAGACATTTTCTATTGCACCAAGTCAAAGCAAAAAAAAACGAAATAGCAAAAAGGAACTAATATGGCAAGTATTTTCAGATAAATGTTACTCATATAAAGACGCGTTGTGAATGAGCCTACTGAAATAGTTCATCAAGCGATCAAATTAAATAATGATAACCGTGTTAATAGAGGAAAGGTCCCTATTATGAGATACCGAGTTCATTTTGGGTAAATGCTAGAAGTCTATAGGCAGAATTTAAAAAAATACATCATTTGGAAGGAATTTAATAAGCTTTAAGATAACGTTACATAAAATTTAATTTAAATTCTATCTTTTTTTAAATTAAAGAAATGTAAATGTGAGCAAATCGTAAAGTCCAAAAATTGTGCTCCTAATATAAAATGCCCTGAGAAATCAAGGTAAAACGTAAAGTATATTAGTATTGCAATTAAAAAACTTTATTTAATGTTTCTAAAATACAAATAAACACAGCCAGCATGCACGAAAAATGAGCATGCGACAGATTATACCAAGAATTCATTTTCAGGTAGTTGGAATCAAGCATCGTAGATATAGACACTCAATGTTTATTCCGGTTGTCTTTTTTATTATTATACAATAACATTTATACTTTAGCAACGACTTCCACTATACATAGGAGCATGGATTATTTCATGTTAGGAATATCTTGGGTATCTCATATTACGATTTCCACGCCTTCTGGTTGTACGATTATCAAATCTAATTTCTGTAATTAAACAATTCAGCATATTTCATATTTTTTTATTAATATGACCTTACTCTATCACTACATGAAGAATTTATTGCTAAATATTTGTTTATTAAATAATAAACAAGGTTTAAATGGTCATCTCAATGAAAAGATTGAAGATATTCAAATTCTAAAATCTTGTTTTACAATGACTACATGCATGATCTAATAATGAATTTTCTACTAAATAGTTTTCAATCCAAGAGCAATAAATTCATGGTGGAACCAATAGATAGCGTTTATATTAGTTTAGCAAAAACGCCGCTATCTCATATTAGGCGCCTATATCATAATAAGGGGCTTTCCTCTATTAATAACCAAAGCTGGCGCTCCACGGCAATTCACGCGACACAAGCCGCAGAAAACTAAAATATGTCTACTATGAACATGGAAATCTCATGTAAACAATAGGATAGAGGACTTGCTGTCAAAAAAATTAAAGATGTGGGGGACCGTTCGCAGTTTTTTTGCGAGTTATTCTCACACAAGCATGTGTACATAACTGAGCTTGATACCTAGTGTAATATGCGTAGCCGAATCTCATGCAACACCCGGCCGTATGCCACAAGCTGAAACTCTTTATTCTTTTAAACTATGTACTACCTTTCTGATTATTTTGAAAATTAAATATGTTATACTAGATAAGTCGAAGATTATTTTAGTAAAAAATGGTAGTAGTGTCTTAAGTACATTCTATTTAAAAAAATACATTAAAAATTTCGGGAATATTTTTTAACTGGTTTTTAAAAAAAAATTTTTATAATTTTTTTTAAACACCGCATTATTGAACCCTATAACATATTTTTTTTTCGTCGAAATTGGCTCATCCATTAAAGAGAAAATTTGTTTAGTCAATTTTAAATTTTACCCTCATAACTCTCATAAAAAAATTTTTTCAGATATAATATTTTGCGAAATTTATTCTTGCATCTCTGCTACTTATGGTAAAAATCTCGATTAGATAAATGCGAGGGCAGCGTACACATACTTATCCTGCTATGCTGAAATAGAGTAATTTCAGTTCAGTTTCAACGATTTTTCAGTATGTTAGCTGAAAAATTCACTTTCAGTGAAAATTCAGCAAATTTTCAGTAATTTTGCTGAAATGTTCCGAAACATGGAATAATTTTAGCAAAATTTTTTTACCAGGGATTGCATTGCTACAAGTGTTTTTAACTACATAGTCAATTTTTTTTTTATTTGTATCTATGTTATTAAATATTAAAAATTAAGATTTTTTATCAGTAGGTAAATTGTAACAAATTACCTCACTGTGGGGCAAGTTGTTACATTTGCAATATTAATTGAAATATACAATATATATATATATATATATATTTTTTTAAAAATACTTCACAAGGAATAATTATTTTATAATATAAAACTTAAAAAGTATATTATTATAAAAATGTTTTCTTTAATTAGTTATTAAAGTTAACGTTAGAAAGTTATAAAATTAATATTACACGCATTTGCTGCTTTTCTCACAGACTATCTTTAATTTCCTTTGCCACTGTTGCATACTCATTTCTATATTTAAAGATTCTCTGTTTGTCCTTTTTTTATAAGATCGCACCATTCTACAGACTTTTATAATTAGACTGCTGATTCAATACGATAGAAAGAGATGAACTTGATTCCGAGCTGTCCTTATTTCAGTTCACATGTGCGTATGTATGCATCTGTGAACTGTCATCACATAAATTTATGTGAAAGGACTAATATTATTATCCACGTGATTTATACAATGTGAGTGAGTGAACACAAATATGGCGCTGCCCACTACCCAGCTCTGTCTTCAAATATAGAGACGAAGTCGGCAGTCTCTTTATAGAAGTCTATACATCATTCTGTAGAAGAAAAAAAAATAATTTAATAGGGTTACACTGTAACAACCTGCCCCGATCGAAGTGTAACAACTTGCTCTGGTCTCCCCTACTTAAACCTATATAGCGTCCAAATGTGTGCTGCGTAAAAATGTCTAACATAAAAAAATTATACAAACTTTTCAGAATATAGTACTACGTGGAATAGTTAATGTTCCATAGTACATACGAAACCATGATATATACTGTGTATATTGATTTCGTAGATGAAATTAAAAAAATACAACCAAACATAATCATAATATCTTTTAATACATGAAAACATTGAAATTAAATCAGTACTTCCTACTTTTCATGATTTGCGCAGGCTTAAAAGGACAAAATCTTACGAACTTGCCAAGATAGCATAAGTTAAGCTTAATTATTAAGGATTCTTATTCATTAATAAGTCTCCTCTCATGTTTACCTATCAGACAGATAAATCATTAGACAATTACAGCTAGTTATGATAGCCTCTATTTAAATAAAAAAAAATTTATTTACTTTTTATCTTATTTTAACACTAAGAAATGTTGAATATAAATTTAATACAAAATATTTAAATAACACACTCATGTTAAACAG
>NW_017305386.1:608013-610537 GCF_001594115.1 Trachymyrmex septentrionalis | reverse complement strand
CTAAAAAATGTTGAATATAAATTTAATACAAAATATTTAAATAACACAGTCACATTATGTTAAATTAACACTTGGATAAGTTAAAAATTTAACATAAAAAT
This sequence comes from Trachymyrmex septentrionalis, assembly GCF_001594115.1. Classification (NCBI taxonomy): domain Eukaryota; kingdom Metazoa; phylum Arthropoda; class Insecta; order Hymenoptera; family Formicidae; genus Trachymyrmex; species Trachymyrmex septentrionalis. The sequence goes on along the minus strand of NW_017305386.1, from coordinate 610,436 downwards.
TTAAGCAAGGATTGATTTTAACATAAATATAAAATATTTTTTACTGATTGAGTACAATTTATTATAATACACTGTATATATTTCTTCAAAATATTAATGTTTAAGCGCCATGACATCCCTGTTTCGTAAACCCGAATCCTCGTGCAGATACTGGCGCGGCGCTTTGATACTGATCGTGATTGGTGAAAAAAGGATGATGTGAACAAAATTTATCCTCATCATCTATTTTTCAGCAATTACGTTCAGTATTAAAGCACCGGTGTCTGCATGAGGATTTCAGCTAAAAGTTAGCACATTTTTCAATTTTGGAATATTAGGGATAGAGAGAAGGGGGGGAAAGAGGGGGAAAGGGAAAGGAGAAGGGGGAGAGAGAGAGGGAGAGGGAGAGAGAGAGAGGGAGAGAGAGGGGAGAGAGAGAGAGAGAGAGAGAGAGAGAGAGAGAGAGAGAGAGTGCAAGCATACTTATAATATAATGCAAAGGATCATAATAATGAAAAGGATTATTATACACAATTTGTTTCGATATTCATGATGGATCGAAAAGTAGAGAGTCCATTAATTTATAATAGTATAGAAATATTTTTTTCGCGAATCGTACCTTTCCATTATATTTTACGTAATTCATCTGATATGCATGTAAATCATGTAAATTTGTGTTTGAAATAGCAAATCCCGGCGAAATAGAAACGCCGTTAAAACACGGCAGGATTCGAAGGATCCCGGTACACATTTTTTTGACGTTACAACGTGACTTCGCGGTGGCCCGTCTGAATCGTTGAAATTGCATTTTCGCCGCTCCGCGATTCAGCCGGGAGGAGCAACGTATTGCCGACCAACGTATGCGGTACCGGCGGCACGGGCACGTACGCGCAGCCCAGCGTGAACATGACAGAGTCCTGGCGGTATAATCTGACATCGACGCAAAGCGCGAAACAATACCGCTGCACGCCGGACTCGCGTGACGAGGGAGTATCGTGACGTGCGCTGACGTGACGAACTGCGTGACGTGTACCGACGTTCGCGGGATAGCCTCGCTTTCGCTTCGAGCGTTTTCATCGAGATTTATAATCAAAACACGGAATGATCGGATATTCCCTTTTCTGTCGATTCTCTTGTTTGTTCTCTCGTATGCTCGCGCGCATGTAAGCGAACATATTGCGCATATTTAGTCGAAGAAAATCGAGTATTTACCACGCCGTATTTTGTCGACACATACAATGATTTTGCTGAAATATTTAAAAATTCAGTTGGGTACAGATCTGAAAATAATTTTGTTGAGTCATCAAAATAATTATGTGTACTGAGAAACTTATTTGATGAGTCAAACAAAATTTTTTTGGGGGAGGGGGAACAATTTTGTTGATTAAATTTATAGGATGTTTGTATCGACAAAAAATTATGATATCAGAAATAAGTAAATTTACAATAAAAATATTAATAAGCAGGCAATGAGCGTTTACAACGCGATATTTGGAGCGCAAAACATATAATTATAATATATTCAACAATAATTTCTACATTACACATGTTACAAGAATTTGAACGTTTCAGTATAATTCAAATCATCTTTAGCATATAATTTTCTATACAATTCGCAATATTACAATCTACAATATTGGATATAATCTTTGCGTTTAAACAGAAGATGAACATACTTTTTTTCTATAAGTTGAGAAATGCCGTGAAATCTTCTCATTATTTACCAAATGATTAACTAAAGGGTATAGTGGTGAAATAACAATATTAGTTATATTGAATTTTATGTAGGTTCTATTTTTTACTCACCCTCCGTCTTCGCAGATCACAATTCAAGGCGCAACACGTCATACTATAATAAGTAAATTTTTAAGATAAAAATATTGATAATGATATTATCCATATAAAAATCAGATATGTAACAACAGTCAAATTGTTATTTATTTAAAAATCCACGTCAGAAAAAAACAATAAATACTTTATAAGTCAACCTGATATCGTATGTCATTTTTTAAAAACAAATAGTCAAAAGCTAAAGGCAAGTACATGTGCCACTATTTAAATTTCTTTAAGATGCTCACATATGTATGAATGAAAACTCTGTATCCGATTGTAAATTCAAACTATTGGTTTGTAATTGAATATTTAGCATTTTAGAGATGAGCCTTTTACTCGATTGTCTTTCTATATCTAAAATTTTAATATTCTCACAATTAAATTCATGAATATGCTCCAACCTATGCTGAGTAATAATTAATTGGCAGGAAGTTTTTTCCTGTTAATTTGATTTCTGTGTTCCTTAATACGACATCTTATAAACAACGTTCTTATTGGAGGGAAGTCTGTCTTTGTGGACTTTTATGCTCTCTAATTTATTAAGACTATGATAACCAAGATTAACATTCATATCCTTAGTTATATTTTTAAATTTCTCAGAAATTGAAGAT
>NW_017305386.1:606884-607913 GCF_001594115.1 Trachymyrmex septentrionalis | reverse complement strand
ATTAAGACTATGATAACCAAGATTAACATTCATATCCTTAGTTATATTCTTAAATTTCTCAGAAATTGAAGATAAGGAATTTCTCAGTCTCATTCTCCACATCATTATTAACTTGTTTTGATGTCACTCTGTGAACCAATGATTTCAATCTTAAGTTGATCGTATTAAAAAAAATATCACGTGGGTAATTACCTTAAGAAAGATTCCAACTATTAGTCCGATATTCTATGCATAATGCCTAGAATGCGATAACAAAACAATTCTATCTAACATGCCCATAATTACGCTTTTCTTTTGCGCTAACGGATGGAGAAATGGAAGCTGAGACATCTACCAAAAAACGGTTTATGGTATCAATCAAATTCTAACCGTTGTTCTTAGTTAATGTTACATCGAGGAAATTCAATTTTTCCACTTTTAATGAATTGAATTCTTGTATGCAGTGAGTTAAAAATATTAAGAGTTCTATGATTGATTCATACGGAACTGCCATCGCAATATCGTCTACGTATCTCACGTAAAAAGGTAGTTCAACTCCCAGATTCTCCAATGCTTTTTTCTCCAAATATTCAAGTACTAAATCCGCCATAATAGGAGAAAACGGAGAGAATTTGGTACCCTATGGAGGTACTAAATTTCTGCTTATAGATTTTATTGTCAAATATAAAAAAGGTGGAATCTAAGATCAATCGCACCATCATTAAAAATTCTTTTTCAGGAATTTTAGTTATTTTGTCAATATGTTCCCATTTTTATAACTAACTGTTGTTTTACCACTATACCCTTTAGTTAATCACTTGGTTAAACAATGAGGAGATTTCACGGCATTTCTCAACTAGGAAATAGGGATATGCTCATTCTCTATTCGAACGCAGAGACTATATCCAACATTGCGGATTGTAATATTGCGGATTGTATAGAAAATTATATACTAAAGATGGTTTGAAATAAACCGAAATGTTTAAGATCCTTGTAACACGTAATGTAAAAATTATTGTTGAATATATTATATGTATTTCATTGTGAACA
>NW_017305386.1:598527-606784 GCF_001594115.1 Trachymyrmex septentrionalis | reverse complement strand
TGTTTAAGTAAATTCAGTTGATTTAATAAAATTTTGTTTCATTCAACTAAATGGGTTTCTTAGTGTACATTTGTTAAATTCATAATGTCAAATTATACTCAATTTGAATTATTTTTAATTATTTTTATATAAAAGAATGACTTTTTTGATAGATTTAAAATTTTGCTGCGTATAGATCTGAAAATAATTTTATTGAATCATTAATATATAATTTTATTAGAAACATAATTGATTGTCAAAATATAAAATTTTTTTGCAATATTGCTTATTATTATTTAATTTTTAGCATAATTATTTTGATGGCCCAACAAAATTATTCTTTTCATATAGGTCGCCACTGCTTCTACTTTTTATTAAATATTAATTTAACTAAAACAATGAAGTTGACCAATTTAACTCAAGAGATGAGTCAAATTTAGTTCATTACTTACTAAATACATACATTAATATGGGCATTGTTTACTTTGATATTAACTGCAGAAACGAATTGATTTACATTTTAATACATAAGGAAGTAAAAAACAACAAAATGTTATTTAAAGTAGTACACTCGCGACAATTCAAAAGTTAAATCCCACTGCGTGCTCATTAGCAATTCTCCTACGCACATGCGGAAACAAAATAGGTATAGATAGGGTAACTGTTCCTATTACTGTATCTGTCCCTATTAGTATGCTTTTATATTTCAATAAAGAAAACTAGCACAAATAAATAAAAAACAATATTTTTTGGTTAAGTTAAATTATTAATTATACAAAATCAAAGATAATATTTTATTTTCGAACTGTTAAAGTATCTAAACATTTTTCGAAAGATATAAGAAATTTATATGAATCTTGTAATATGTATCGCAAGATTTTAAGCTTATTTCTATTAGTGTGCCCTGTGTATTGGAGTTGAGAATATTGTGTTATGAGTACATTGAAATAAACAAGGTTGAGTAAGTTAATGTTCTTTTTAAACTAAATTAAGTTACAGTTAATGGTATATAAAATCAAATTAAAATTTGAAGGAACAAAAAATTAACTTAATAAAAGTTAAAACTTAATTAACTTAAAAAAAGTTAATTAAAAAAAAATTATTTTTGAGACTAGAATGTCCTAATTTTTCTTAAAATAAGGTTACTTTAAATAACAATTGAGGGGATGGACAAAATAAAGACACAATTCTATTTAGGCCCTTTTTCCGGCAATTAGCTTTTTCATGTATTGTATTATTGATCGTAATAGAAAAGTATTGTAACATGTAACTTCTTAAAGATATTATATAAATTTATTTGATATTGTATATTTGTGTATAATAAAAAGTAGCAAGTTATTTTAATTTTTATTAATATCAAGATTTTATAATTAAGCCTTTATTCCGCCCATCCCTTCAATTACAATGTAGATTATAAAGTAAAGTTTATTTTTTATTCACATATAAGTTATTTACATATAATAAGAGTCACGCTATAAGGCATTTTTGTTAAAATCCTGCGAGAGAGAAGAGTATATATTTGCACTATCTTTCTTTCTTTAACTTAGTCTCTTCTGGAATGTTCACACTGCTCTCACATGTTTATCTACGAACACTATATGCAGATATTTGTTACAAAAAATGAACATAAAAATTTAGAAAATGAGTGAATGTGCAGCACTGTTTTACAACAATCCTTTATCTAAGACTTATTTTATATTTATGTTGCTGAAATATAAAATATATTTATGATATGTAAAATTAGTGTGATTTAAATATACCTAAGCGCGGAAATTGACAAAACCTAACGAGTCAATTAAATCTGGCTATCATATGGGATGTGATTTTTGTTAAAGGACTCTCTCTCTCTCTCTCTCTCTCTCTCTCTCATCGCAAAATCATGGAGCTTTTTCTAAATTAATTCTCTAATGTTTAAGATCTTATAGAAAAAAATATTGTCATTAAAAGAGATAAAAACATTTTAATTTAAAAAAGTTAATAAATTAAAGTAACTAAAAAAAGTAACTTTAAGTTAAAAGTAAGTTTAAAAGTAACTAAATTAAGTTAAAAATTAATGCATTTAAAATTAACTAAGTTAAATTAAAAGTTATTAATTTTTTTAATTTTTTTTAATTTTTAACTAGTTGCTATCCACAATCTAAGAAATAAATATAATAATGATTTATGTAATATTAACTTAAAACAATTAAATTTATTACCTATTTTAGTAACTTTATATTTAAGTAACTATACTAAAATTTAAATATCACGATTCCCTACTTAAAAGTACAATAAAGGAAATAGAAGGGCCCGAGAGAATAGGCGCTATTCAAAATGCGCTAGTTGTTCAAAAATATCTCTCAATACACAAGTTAAATTTATTGATGAGACGGAAGAACAACGGTAATCGTTAAATTATTATCGTTTAACGATTATCGTTGTTCTTCCGTCTCATCAATAAATTTAACTTCTGTATTGAGAGATATTTTTTTTTAGGGCGCCGAGTGGCTCGCCGCTCAGTGCAATTGACTCGCGATTTGTGAATCCGGGTTTGATTCTGCGCCCCGTATATGCGAGTTTTTGTGTTCGTCGTTCTTATTTGTTGTTAAACTGTAGGTCCCCTCGATATTGACAAATTCTAAAGAGTAAGAATGCAACTACTATTAAGTGCGAAAATATAAGCGAGTCTCTGTCCCTGAAGAAGCTCTAAAGCTAAAACTGATACGCATAGTACTGTGACCCAATAATAGAATCAGAAAACCAAACAGGGGAATTGATATTTTTGAACAACTAGCACATTTCGAACAGCGCCTAATTCCTCGGACCCTCCTTTTTCCTTTATTGTACTTTTAAGTAGGTATGTTTTAATAACTATATGCTTAAATTTATTGCTTGTTTTAACAACTATATGTTAAAATGAGTCAAATGCGAATAGATACACAAATTGAGGCACATTAATAGGGCCATCGCCGCATGGAGGATTTACTAAAATCTATTCTACAATGTGCTTTTTGTTTCCTGTTTTTTGTTTTTTACCTTTTGCTTTTAACTCCTTTACTACCATTTTATCGACAATTGTATTTCTTGCGATGTATTTCTTGTTTCTTTCGAAATTCGTTAACTCTTATCTCAGGCGATATAAAACAAAAAATCAATAAGAAGCAAAAAGACAAGATATAAAAAAATAGCAAAAAGTAAGAAAATGGAAACAAAAAGCACATTGTAGAATAGGCTAATAGAGACAAAAACATGTTTTTTATTTTCATCAAAAACGTTATAGAATACTGATATTTTTTAGATTAAAGAAATATTATATGAAAAAGAAATATAATTTGAAAAACCAATATTAATTTCAAGCAGATAAAATTAAAGCTACAATATTTAATAATTAATTCAGTAATGAGCAAATTGGCTAAAAAGGTACATTAATAGACTACAGAGTAACTTAGTGCTGCCAGATGCTCACTAGCCGTTCCCTCTGCTCGCTCCAATCACTTTCATATGTCAAACAATCGAAAATTGTATTCTTTTCAAAGCTCTATTTTCCTAACTAAACGGTCAAAAATTATGAAATTCAATTTCGATCAATCTGATTGAATTATATAAGCGTGTCAAAGTCTTCTAGTTCAATATATAGTTTAAATTTTAAGAAATTCTGACTGTTTTTATTTTGCGAGTGTACCTTAACTAAAGAGATCAGGTTACCATTGCATCTCTGATATCTGACAAATTAGAATGTCAAAACTTTTTGTAACATTGCTCATTATGCTTGAACATTCTACATAATTATTTTAATACCTGGTGAAAATTTTTCTTATAATTTTTATATAAATTGGAACATTTTTCAGAAATTCTCAGAAATATTCGGAAAGTTTACATCTTTCCTCAGAATTTTTTATACATGTAAATTTTGAAATATTTTGAGATTTCTCATTTAATATTTTTAAAAAATATTTAAAAATTTTTTAGATTTTATAACATTTCGTCAGAAATTATACTTACAAAAAAATTTTAGAAATCTTATGATATTTTATAATTAATACATATGGAAAATTTTTAGAAATGTAGATTTTCTGAGAAGTATTCCAATTCGTATAAAAAATATGAGAAAGTTATAAAATTATATAAAAATTTAAAAAAATTATATGAAAAATTCTGAAAAAAATTTTCACCAGGGTATAGTCCAACAAAATTATTTTCAATTCTATATCTAACTGAATTTTTAAACACTTTAATACAATCATTCTTTCCACATAGGAATATTTTATAGATAATAATATAACACTTTTGAAACTTATTTTCTATGTAGAATATTTGTGCTGATTATGTCATCGTATCTTATTATTTGCTCTCAAAGTGCGATAAATTTCTTTGCTTCCCCCACCTCTTTAGCTACCACGTTATGCCACGCTGTCTTTTTTTTATTGTTGAGATTTTGCCGAGCTCGGCACTTTGTTGGTTCACTTCGCATTTCCACGAGATACTGCTTAATGCGTCGACAGGATAATTCAGGGAGCTTACACATCTGCGGCAGTATAACAAGTTCCCAGAACGAAAGTTTCGCGCGATGAAGTTAAGGGGAAATTACTTAGCCGCATTAAATCGCTTTAGCCCGCGAGATGATGGATATTCGGAGCGGACGCGCACTCTTTCCTACCTCGTAAATCCGTGCGATGCACTACAAGACTGCTAGGACGGGGATTTGTTGCATCGGCCGCACGCATTGTGTGCATAAAGCGGTATCAGTACGCGGAGCGCAGGCTAACCTGTTGCGGATTGATGATGTCACGATAGAAAGCTGTGTGCATCCCTAAAAAACAAGAATATCCTTTTTTATCTAAGTCACGACTCTGGCACTGAGTTTTATCTTATGACTTTAGAGAGCACTCATTACTAGATTAAGAGAGATTTAATTGTAAGGAAGAAAAGAATTGTTTACCTTATTTTTTTAACTTCAATTGCCATGGTGCCACTTTTTTGTTAACAATAAGTAAAATTATGTTTTGTAAATCTTGCACGTGACACGATATTTTGGTCAGGTCGGTATTCATAGTCTGTTCTTATTTCAAGACCATTATAAATAATAATTTAAGATATAATATATAAAATAATATGATTTTGATTGATTTATGACTTTATCCCTAGACTGTTTTAAATATAAGAAGAATGGTTTTAAATGTGACAAGTCTATGAATATCGGTCTTATTTCTAAGACGAACGTTTTAGGAGATAGTAATAATATCGAAGTTTTTATTGAATGGTAAATGTACTGCTGTCGCCGAGTGCAACGGTGTTGTCTAAATGCATTTTGCTTCATCCTGGCGGATATTGTATAATGCGAACACTATAAATTGGAACGCGACATGACACGTTGACACAAGGATATAACATTGCGCTTACCCGAAGAGACATTTACTGTGCAACCCCGTAACTTTGTGATAACGGAGAATCCGAGCTTTACCCTTAGAGCATCAAAAATGTGTCAACGTGTTATATACAGAGTGATTCAAAAGGAAAGAGAAATATTTTTGGAGATGATAGTCTATGGGTCATTGTACGAAGATGAATTCTTCTTGTTAATTTTTATAGTTATAGAAAGATAGTTACAGAACTCTTTCAAATTAATAATTTAGAAAAAATAACAAGAACGGTTACATTTACAATAAGTTGTTAAAAATTTCAAACAAAGATATGTTTATACTATTAATTTTGATAGTTGACAGAAAAAGCTCTTTAAATTTAATACATAATTTAAAAAAATAATAACCGATAAAAATGGTTACAGTCATAAATTTTTTAAAATTGCACTGTCAATTTCAATGCACTTTTCAATTTAGTGTTCTAAAATTATAGGTTATTCTTCTGAATTTATTTTGTTCTTTTATATAAGCAATCAGGACAACATAAAAAATGTGCAACCAATTCTTCTCGTATGTCCGGTTTTCTGTGAACTTCACTTTTCCTCTGCATAAATAATTCGATTGATTGAGATTTAAAGATGGTCAAAATGTATTGACGGTTAAATCGAGTTTCTTTTATGGCATTTTATTAAAATTCAGAATGTTTCTCACCAGGAGTTATATCATTTTGCAATAAGCGCTCGCGTATATCGTATCGGAAGAATCCTTCGTAAAATCTCAAAAAAGTATGCCAATCTTCTTTCGAGCGCCATCGTCGACGTGGGTCCTTATGGTCAATCATCCGTTCAATGAAGCCGAAGCTTCCAAGACCGAATATCGATCGATTCTTACATCTCGTAGCTGGAATACGGGATAAGGAATCGCGAAATGGAAAAGCCGCGAGATCGAAAATGCGTCTTGAATAGAAGGTCGTGCCGGAGCGTATCGAAAGCGATGCGACTGGAAGCGAGTAAGTTTACACGCTCGATGTACTCGCGGCTGGGCATGTGTGGATTAGACTGCTTAAGCTGGACACACACAGGAATAAGGGGCCCAAAATGGTCGTGATGAAGTTTATTTATAAGGGGAGCAAGTTTCGGGGCCAAGCACAACACGCGTTGCAGCCACGCTAAGCTCTTTGGCCGGATAAACTTTCCAGACTCCCGGTATCGTCATCGATTGTGGCTTCGTGCCAAAATCTCTTATCCTACATAATATTTTACGAACCTTATTTTGTGTTCTCGCGCGAAGATACGATAGGAATGAATGCGCTGCGTGCTTAATGGCGAGTGCGGATAACGCACAGAACAGGAACAGATTGTTTTTCCTTTTCCGGATCCAATTGACGTCTCAATAATTACGAGTATATGAGTAATCGAAAGTATTTATCGCTTCAGTTTTCGATCGGAAAGTCAGCAACTCGATTGGATTAAAGAGAAAAGGAAGAACATATGGAAATTTGATCGCTGAACTTGAACATTTTTGCGCTCGCATATAAATCGCATGATGAAAGCAGAATTCGCGAAATGCTCGTCAAAAAAAATGTTACATTCGCGAATAAAATGTGAATTTTTATCAACTCTGCGGTAAAAATAGATTTCACAGACGTTGTTATTCGAAAAGTTGCTGTCAAATGTGTGCATGCTTCATTCTCGAGAGTGAAACTTTCAAGTGCTGCAACGCAAGAACCACTATTTGCAGAGCTGGTCACAAAATGTGATATTCGCTGCAACAATTATTTTATTCATATATCATTAAAGATAAATAACAAATATCTATCAAAATTTGTTTTATACTGTTAGATATCAAAGAAGCAATGATAAACTAATTCCTCAAATAACATTTTGTTATTTTTAATTTTCATACTCAAAATGTAAATTAATTCGTTTCTGTAATTAGTTTCCAAGTAAACAATGTCCGTATTAACATATGCATTTAATAAATAATGATGTAAATTTGAATCAAAAATACATTTTCTTTGGTTAAATTATTTAATTTCATTGTTTTAATTAAAGTAACGACACATATTGTGAGTAGGAGCAGAGACGACTTGTAGAAATAATTAAAAATAATTCAATTAAGTACAATTTCATATTATGAATTTCATATTGTATTCGAATATAAAGACAATTCTTACACATAAAGAACGACTTTGCTATCTAATTTGGCTATAGATACAGATCTAAAATAGTTTTATTGAACCATCAAAATAATTATTAGGAAACATAATGAAAAATTTTTACATTTTAACAATCAACTTGAGTCCTATAATTATTTTAATAGTCCGTGAAATTATTTTTAGATCTATATTAAAGTTTTCAATATTTTAGCAAAACTCTTTTTGTATATAAGGATCAGAAAAATCACAATCAAGTTAAATAACGGTAGGATATGTACAAAATGTCGTGTTGACTTTGCCAGCCGGTGGCATTCGAATGTTTCGCACTCGTGTAAATAATGGAGAGTGAAGACACGTAGTAGAATATTCGTACCTTAGTCCAGATTCTCCTTCGTATAGTAGCGACAGTTTACAGTGCGACGCCGGTGTAAGCTCCGCGGATTTTAGTGTCGCCGGAAGTCTCGACGTCCGACCTCTCGTCCCTGGGAACATTCAGATTGTCCAGCCGTAAATGAAACTATCACGGTAGTCTAGTCTGCAAACTTGTCGTTGCTCATGTCATCCGGTCGAATTATCGAGAAAGATATGATTTGATATTAAAGCAAATGCATAGCGACTTCAGATTTATCTCTTGAGTGGCTTACATTGAGTTACCTATCTTAAGTAGAATTTTTTAGATATATAATAACTTCGTATTGTATACGAATTCGATAATGTAGATCTCGCTTTGCGTGAAAAATCAAAGTGAGACATTATGCTTTTAAATTCTTTTATTAATAAC
>NW_017305386.1:598203-598427 GCF_001594115.1 Trachymyrmex septentrionalis | reverse complement strand
GTGAAAAATCGAAGTGAGACATTATGCTTTTAAATTCTTTTATTAATACTAATATTATTTTTAACGAGTAATGTTCGACGGCTAAAACTTGTTGGTCACTCAGCATCATGACCTTCACAATATGTGTCAAGGTCATCGGGACTTAGTCGCCTATAATGAACAATTATCTAGTTTTAATCAAAAGTATATACAGCGTTCCCCTCTTCAAATTAACTTAAACATTC
>NW_017305386.1:583744-598103 GCF_001594115.1 Trachymyrmex septentrionalis | reverse complement strand
GACTGAGTCGCCTATAATGAACAATTATCTAGTTTTAATCAAAAGTATGTATATACAGCGTTCCCCTCTTCAAATTAACTTAAACATTTTATATCCAATGAAAAATAAATTCAAAAATAATAATTTCTATTTCCATTATTTTTGATAATTTTCTCTTAAATTGGTTATTGTCTTTTTTAAGAAGATACAATAAATCGATAGTGCTTTATACTTACGGCCAAGAATACAATATTTAAAGTTAATAAGTGTGTTAGTGTGACTATTAACTAATTGTAAGTTATTTAACTAACTCGTTTTAAAATTAAGTAGGAACAGATCTAAGTAAGTAAATAGAATTTTAGAGTTTATTAATATTTTTATTATTAACATTAATCAAATTGGGTTTTTACCTCGAGAATGGTTTTGTTCCTTATGAGAAAACATCCATGGGCCAAGCAAGTTGAAGTGTATAATAGCGGGAGCACTACCTTCTAAGTGTATTAATTAATCTTCCGCTAATCCTGCTAAGTATACACTGCTTCGAAACTTCCTGACAATCCAGGGCCGGGTTTATGTTTACTGAAAGATTACGCACAGTAGGATGGTAATTGCCTTAATACCATTTTACATGGCAAAGCCAGCCTCAGACTACGACTAGTGCGATATGGCAGTAAAATGAGGCAATAAATTAGACACGACAGGGTTTGTCTAAAACGTGAATAGTGTACATTACAGCGACATAACATAAATACATGTACTTCCAAGTGATAAATTATAATTCTAAGTGTATATCGATGTATACATAAGTAGTTTTAGCAATTATGTTTGATGTAATAATTAGAGAGAAAAAATCTCTCTTTGTGAAGATTATATATTTCTAAGTTTCTCTGATTGCGTTTCATTTTCTTTAAATATATACACTGAGGATGACCTGACGAAACGTATGTCTTTTTAAGAATTTAAATATATGAAAAATTTGGATCTTTTACAGCTTTTATAGCTTTTCTGTTATTCATTATTCATTGTTGTTTATTATTATTGAGCGATTATAAGTTTATCTTTATTCCTCTGATATGTTTATATTAAAACACAACAATTTATATTGTAGCATTTAGTTAACGACTCTTCATAATCGTCAGAACATACAATTTAGCAAAATTACAATGACGAATTTTAGAAGAAATGAAATAATGTAGTTTACGTCATGAAGTTTTATCGTCATATAATATTTAAATAAGCATGACGAAAAAATTGAAGTTTATTATCTAGTTAACTCGTGCTTTAATCAAGTTCTAGTGTATCAAGTTTTCCTTTATTTTTAGAAAATTATCCGCTAAAATGTCCCGCTAAATAGAGATGTTCATTGTGAATTATAATCTTTCGAAGAAATCTTTCGATATTTCCCATTTCGATATTTGGAATTTCGGAAGTAAGCCGGTAAAAAATTATTTCATGCTACGTTTGTGTCATTGCAGGCTGCGCAACTGGTTGAATGCAATTGCGGATATTAATTCGTGCATCATGGAGGAATACTAGCTCACATATTGACACGATCCTTGCTCCGAATAAATTGCTGCCACCGCATCTATATCAATTTACATTGGAGTTTCTTAAACCTGCGGCATAATTACATCGCAATGGTGAGTTTCAAAGCAAACGTTAGAAAAAGACTACGTTAGAAAAAGCTACTGAATTTTGTTTTACTTTTTAATTTTGAAATGCGAGAACATATTGGAATGGAAAATATGACTACAAATATAATAACAATTTTCATAGTTTTTTTCGTATTTTTATTTAACGAACTTACGTTTTAATTTTTAAATGAGTTAGAATGAATACGTATTTCGGGATGATGTAATACGTGCATGAGATCGTGAAATATTTGGAATCTTCAGTCAGCGTGAAATGGAAATGTCAGTCAAATGTTAAAGACGAGATCTTCTTGTTCTTATTGAAATAACGCAAAATTGATTGGATCAACGCATTCAACAAAGTTATTCATTCATATTAAACACAATTTATATATCGTTAGAAATAAAGCATACGATATGATTATATCTTTTGATGAGCGTTTTGTAAATAAAAAATAGATTTTTGGGAAACGATTCTTTTTTTATACAAAGATAATTGATCAAAATGTACTGTCCCAATTTATTTCATACAATTCGGTTATTCTATCCTACGAATGATTGTTCCCGTAATAAACAATATGAATCAGCGCTGTCGATAACGTTATATAAAGAAAAAAATGCAATAAACGCCGATATTACTCTTATCGCCATTCGATAAATTTAAAAAACTGGAACTAGATTTTCTGTTAATAAAAATATCGATATTGCAAACATTTTAACGTTATAAGCAACGATTCGGAACTGATTGGATGAAATTTGTAAAAATTGTTAGTCAGTATCTTGAGGTACACGCTGTAAAATATTAAACAGTTCAGAAAAAAACGGACCGCAGAGCAAAGTGCATAAAATAAAGTTTTTTGGACGTTAACTATGTATCCACCTGAAAATAGTGAAAATTTATTATGCGGTTTTTACCGCCATGCTTCGACTTGTCGGATCGCTGAAAAGAGCTTTCGAGGGAAGTACGAGGTTGCCATTCAGATCAGGTAGGTGGACGGAAAGCTAAGGTTCCTTCGTCCATCGGCGAAGTAATATCGGGCGGTTGCCTGGCGTGCCGGAAGTTTCGTTCCGCGGCGAGAGAATATCCGTCGTGAAAATCGAGAAAGCCATTCTTTTGCGCGCGCGTGTACTAGTACGAAATGCTCGATTGTCATTGTGTCGTTGTCGTTGTCGTTATTGTTTCGATATTCATTGTCGCCGTATTGTCGAGCAACAATAAATTAGAGACATCCGCAAACGATCGCGGTGATCGCACAAAGAATATTGAATATATTGAGAGGAATGTAGGGTATGCGACGCGGACGGAAAAATAAGAAAGCATCTACGGCCGTTCAGTGATACTCGATGATTTACAACGCTAACAGTTCACCGGAAGTTCAGCAGCGTCCGAGAAGATTCATCGTGCGCCAACGGTGAACGGTGGATTATATCGGATTTATGAGATAAAGAAATTAAAATACAAGAATAACGAAATTAAAACATATAACAGAATTAAAATGTATAAGGATAACGGAATTATCATTGAATAGAAAAATTATAATTTGAATATGTAATATTAAAATTATATCGTTATCTTTTAAAGGATGTTGAAGAATTTATATTATCAGTATTATCGGTTAAGATCAGCATTTCTCGTTTAATAAAATTTTATTAATTATGTCTTTTACCTTCTTATTAATTTTTGTTTCTTTCTGCCCAACAAAATAAACTTGGCACTTTATAAATGCAAAAAGAAAATTTGCAATCTTTGCATAAATGCAAAACAGTTTTAGCGAGCTGTTTCATTTATTAGTGTAGGACTGTTGTTCAATAGCAATGAGATTTATTTCAGTTACATTAAGTTAATTCATACCGTTTAATTCATGCAATTTGGCATTGTTTTGTATTTATGGATAAACTTTCCTTAAATCAATGCAAAGATTCTATTTAACCGCCACGCAGGCGAGCTTC
Source organism: Trachymyrmex septentrionalis (assembly GCF_001594115.1). Classification (NCBI taxonomy): domain Eukaryota; kingdom Metazoa; phylum Arthropoda; class Insecta; order Hymenoptera; family Formicidae; genus Trachymyrmex; species Trachymyrmex septentrionalis. Next base: position 594,543 of record NW_017305386.1, on the reverse strand, counting down.
TCGTCTTTCAAGTCAAACATTGCAGACGTCTTTTGAAACCTTACTTTAAGTTTCGAAGGAAACATTCGCGGAATCGCAAATATACGAAATGAAATACGATAATTCTCTTAATACAACGATCCAATGTATCATTCACGGCGGAACCTATTAGAGAGCCATATCGCTACCTGTATGTATCGCGACATTTAATGCAGCGGCGCGGCAGTCCGGATAATACAGCGGATTTAATAGCCCAAGTATAGGATAAAGAAAATCAATTTATCTCATCTGGGCGAGAATGCCGTAGAAAGAAAACATTCTTTTCGGAACATCGCTGCTGGAATACGACTTACTGTGTCTATGTGCCGGCGTTTGCGACGCGGCGACATTGTACACAATGCGACGTCGTATTTAATTTCGTCGTCGTCGTCGTCGTCGTCGTCTTCGGCATCCATCGCCGATGAAATTGCAGTGCGCTGTTTGCCGTGGGCCCAGCGTCGACAGTTGTTGATTTATCGCGACCGAACAACCGAACCGTTAACGCCTGCCTCGACACGAAGCATCCCCATTGCCATCGTCATTCTCTCTGCGTCTCGCGGCCCTCTCTGTCTCTCTCCCGATCGACCTATCCCCGCGGCGTGGCACTCGCCATCGAATTCGCTGCGAAGTGGATTTATCGTTGTTACCGTGGCACCGGACGCTTTTTGCTCGAGGGATCCCGAAGGGCTCCCGAATGGGTTTACAGGCGCCTCCGACAATACCGGAATCGCGACTCAGTTATGCGTGCGTCTACGCGTATGCTCGAATGCATGTGATCGTGCATTAGGAAGCCGTTACGTACGGGACGAGGCAACCTCGAAAATGATGCAAGATTTATATCGTATTGATTTACAATAGAATGACAACGAACACGAGAAGAACAATGAGAAAGAATAGTTTTACATTTTCTTCCAATAATTCTGTTCTTTTTTTAATTTTATTTATATTCTATACGGAAGGAATGATTTTACTAAAGTTTAAAAATTGAACTAGATACAAATTTTAAAATTATTTTGTCAGACCATTAAAATAATTATGTAGGATGCTCAAGTTGGTTGCTGGATTGTCAAAACATTTAGTGGCATTGTCATCAATGCTTGAGCATACATAATTATTAATAATTATTTTAATGATTTAAGGTAGTATACAACGAATTGAAAGTGTTCAGAATGATTTGAATTTGAAATTATATATTGTACTAGATGTCGTTGACATGCTTGTGCAATTATAATGAGATTGACCATTTCAATACTGAGATATAAGTAATTAAAACCTGCACATTTTATACGTTTCGCCTCTACAAAGTTCATAAAAATGTCGCGTTTGTTTTTGTAGGGCCTAAATTACTAATGAGATGTTAACAAAAATCAAATATGTGATAGAGGAACTTAAAACGGATATTATAAAAAAATTCCATAATTTTTGACTATTTTATTTGGAAAATAGAGCTATGAAAAGAATGCAATTTTTTATTTTATTTGGCATATGAAAGCGACTGAAGGCGGCAGTCAGTGAACATGTGGCAACACCGTACTATATCGCGTCCAGTTCGAGGTTTGTCGTATGGTGAGGTTACACGGATAGTGAAGTTACAATCTGACATTGTAATCTATGTATCTTGCAAAGAATTTTTCCTATTTATGATAACCTATTTAAGTAGACTTATATGTCATTGACAGTGCGACATTGCTATATTGGCGCGCCATTAATCTATGTCTTCGCGATTGTGAACAGGCGCAATCAAAAGTTTTCTTTCACAGACGAGAGATCGGCCACCGAGCGCGCGATGGAACCTAACTTTTGGATAGTATTATATTATCGCGAGTGTACTGCCTTAATAAAATTATTTTCAGATTTGTATCTAGCTCAATTTTTAGATATTTCAGCGAAATATCGGTCTTTTTGTGCACATTTTTATTTATTTTTTAATACATTTAGAAAAGTATTTGGAATTTATGATTTCATATTTTTATAATTGCACAGTAAAATAGTTTAGTAATGCTATAATGTTGTAGTAATAATAATTATATTTATAATTGTACTAAAATATAGTACAATATAAGTATAGTACAATAGTTAGTCACCGAAGGTGCTTACAAATTAAATTGGTAATTGCAATCATTTTTTTCACTTAATGTAACCTTATAAAAACTTATAACCTTATAAAAAATGAAATTGTTCAGTTATTAATAAATTATATAATCATGTATTGCGTTATCTTTGACGTTTCGGTTCCTTCATCTTTTGTTTGTTGTACGCAATAATCTCTTTGATCAAGGAGTATAATAGGCGGCTTAATCAGTATATTAAACGGGTGTTCCGCATATAGGAGATATAATCTAGTTGGTGTGAGGTACCATAATGCTGCGCGGTCTATCATGTCGCTCGAAATAGCCGCCGAGAAAATCTGTTCGGAGACCATTTTCGAGTTAACATGCCGCCGCAGTGTCAAACTATCAGAGCGGAACACGCGCTACATGACACAAACGTCGTGCCGCGTTCAATCAAGATTTAATGAAATTATAGTCCGGGTCGAGAATATCGCTCGCCATTTCGCCCGTCGAAATATCCTGTGACCGTTACAAAATTAGTAATTACGACTGACGCAGGGAAAACGACAATTCGAGGATGCGCCCCCGTCGTAACACTAGCAGACGCGTGACAATTAGCGTCCGAAGACGCGTGAGCGAGCAAATTCGACGTTCGCGTCAGCTCTGAAAATTTTAGAGGTAGAAACGGCGGCGTATACGATGCCTCTCGCCGTGACAAATGAACCGTGGAACCCGAAACGCGAGTACATCAACGGTGATTTTCGAGTCAACCATTTATTACGCCGGGCGGCGTAAATCGCAATGAGAGTAATGGCCACGGCGGAAGAAAGGCGGGTCTTAGCAAAGGCGATCTATTTTCGTCAGTGTTCAAAAAATTTATCACGCTACTTTTTTTAATACCGTCTTTCGGCCACTAACGTTTCTTTTTTTTTTTTTTTATTTGCATTTAAGAGATAATGACTTGTCATACAGATCGTGCCTGTTATCACGCGCGGATCGCACCTATATGTATGGACCTCGCGGAGAATGCTTTCGGTGAATTAAACTTTATCGGTGAAAAGTATAAAATAACGCGGTGTAACGCGCAAACAGAGCAGAACAATTCTACACAGGACTCCGCTATCGCGCCGAGAAATTTGTTCTATTTTGTGTGACCGGCGTGGATCCGGTGATATGGCCAGCGGTCGGTGATACATAGCGTTTCCGTCGGGGCCATTTCGTTTCAGCACGCGTATCGCGTGCAATCGCTACTTTCGTCGTCTCGGCCCGTGTATGCGTGCGCGTGTATGCCGTGAGAGCGCATCGGCGTACGCGTACGGACACACGTGACCTGTATATACTTTCACGTGTACCCGTAGCGTATATACATGTATCATGTATGTACGAGTTTCAGGTTTCAGTAGCTGACATGTTCCTTCGACGCTCGCGATTCAGGGGCAATTACTTTAGAAGCATGACTCGACACGCGTGGTCCATTATATTCCCGGCTCGATTTCGCCGTCGGAATTTTATTTTGTTGCAAGATGTTCGGAGTAACTTTCGCGAAAAGACGTGGTCGGTTAATTCAAAAGAATCTCTATAATTATCCTTATATGCCGTATTTATTTGCAACTTTAATTTGCACACTGTGCATAGATTCTTTTTTAAATAATTGCTTAATTCTGTAAATTCATTGATTAAAATTTGAAATTTATCGCATATCGCACCTCGTAAGAAAAAAATGACACAAGTTAAAAATATACAATTGTTCAGGAGAGGGAAAAGAAAATTATAGATTTTTAAATTAATTATTCATAATAGTATTAGAAGAGAACCGCGAATACTTAAGAGGAAAGTTAAATAAAACTGACGATTATTATTCATTAATTAATATATAATAGACTTTAGAAGAGTCTTTATTAAAAAATACTCCAGTTATTTAGCTTTGAATTACAATAATTAATATTTATATATTTATCAATACAAACTATAATTTTAAACAAGAAATGAAACCTTTGCCGAGAATTACCGTAGAGCGAATCGATTTTATTTAAAATTATAGTTTATAATAATATGTGAATCTTGATTATTATAATTTAAAGCCGATAGATCTTTTATAATATTACTATTATAATGTTACAAGTATAAATAGTTAAAATTATCTTCTATAATTGATAAATAATAATCGTCAATTTTATTTAACATTTCTCTTAGATATGTGAAATTTTTTCCTCCTCACACAGAGAAAAATGTTCTCATTATATTATCCAAAAAATGATTATGATAACCAAAAATTCTATTTGGCCGTACTGAAGTACCATTCTGATTATATCTTTTTGTTTTAACCAGAATTTTTCTCCAGTGCGCTTATCAAAATTATCGAAAGCACATAATGATCTTTACCTTGAACATCAATTGCGTTCTATGATTACGTATTATTGTGACGAAATTAATTGTAAGCATATATCGGATGTATGTTATCACCGGATGCGAGAAATGAGAGGATATCACTACTCTGATATATTGTAATAATATCGTTGATTCGAGATTTACCCCATGTTAGCAATTTCCTCACTCTCCCCTAAACTATAGCTAACTAGTTAACTACAATTAGAATTAATCACAAATTACTTGTTTCAAGTTTCAAACTTAGGAATAACATTGATGAATTTTGTTATGGTATTACGTTATATCTTTAAAACCAGTCAATGTTTTGATTTATGTCTTCTTCCAGATTTAATTCTTTTTTATTTTTTATTTGAATTCAACTTGGATCACTCTCTTTCTCTGATTGAAATCCAATGTATTTAGAACATAACCCACACATGATACAAAATTCAAAACATTTCAAATTGTCATTTTTGAGGATATGATATGTAATACATTTTTTCCAATCTTCTTATTAAGAAGCGTAACGTGTAGCAAACTACTTCATAAATTTACAGTATTAGTTCAGCTGTTCGTTTGCCTGTCTTATTATCCATTTGCGAGATTTCTTAAAAACGTCTTAATTTTTTCAAATTCTGTTTTCAGCAGTAAATATAAGTTTCACTGAGGCAAAATAAATGTAAAGGGAGTTCAAGGTTAAAGTCAACGAGATTTTTAGTAATATATAATTTTTTAAATAATTAGTATTTATTAATATATAGTAAATCATAAAAAGTTTAAAATATTAATTTTTAAAAATTGTAAGTAATGCATCATATTTCAAAGTTCTTTCATAGTTACAAGTTCTTTGCTGCTCTATTTCGTTAAACTGTTGCAAAGGGTTTATTGTTATTCTTTATTAGGCATTAGATTATATCAAATTTGATAAAATATTTTTATCAACGGCTAAAACATCGCACTGTCAAAATTCCCCGGTTAGTGATAATAGTAATAAATGCCGCAGCGGCTCCACCAACATTCGTATCTTGATAAATCTATCGAGATCACTGAATTTGAAGGCTCTCTACGGGATTCAGAAACGAAGAGTGCAATTTCTTGCGACAGCAATTTCACACGAAACGTCTGATGCGCCGGTTCGATTGGATTCTTTCGAACCGAAATCAAGTGGCCGGCTACTTCGGCATTGCACCTTCACACAGCGGCGCCGGGGGCATTGCTTCACGTAGCCGACGTGGGAAGACACCGGACCGCACTTCCGGTCACCGCACGTTGTTCGAAATACTCTCACACTGTCTTGCTTGACCTCTTTTATTTTATTCTCTTTCTGTGCTGATCTTTGACATCATAAATGTCGGAATGCACGACATGTGAATAATCGGATACGTCAATAATAAAATATTGGCTGCTATAAAGCTTGTTTAAAGGCTTAGGACGCTTGCACGGAATGCAAATGATCTGAGTTCGACTCCCGGTTCAGGTAATATTTTTTTATTATAAATAAATTTAATTATAGATTTTCAAAATATAAGATTTCTTTAACAGATGCTTATTGAACATCAAAATTTAATTATGATATTATTTTAGTAGTTTAGCCGCGTCTTTAATTTTGATTCGGCGCGCAATTCAAAATGACTACAAGTGTGTGTGTGTGTGCGTGCATGCGTGCGTGCGTGCGTGCGTGTGTGCGTATGTATAACACAATCAAGAAAACTCTATATATCTCTCTGTATATATATATATAACTCTATACGAGGGTCGTTCGAAAAGTCCGTGCAAAGTCACTGCTGATGGCACTACTGGCGCGTATCAAGGTTAGATTTAGTTAGTAGCATCTCTTGGAGGAACACACATCAAGTTACAGCCAGATCGGTCTATTTGTTTGTGTTTGGCATTCATTTGAATCGAGGAAGTCGAGTGATTTTCAATAACGCACCAGCTCACACCTCAGCAGTTGTGGTCGCAAAATTAATGGAATTAGGGTTCCAACTCGTCTCACATCCCCCCTATTCTCCAGACTTGGCTCCCTCGGACTACTATTTGTTCCCCAATATGAAGAAATGGCTGGCGGGAAAAAGATTTTATGGAAACGAGGACGTGATTGCAGAAACAAACCCCCCTCGACTTCCTCGATTCAAATGAATGCCAAACACAAACAAATAGACCGATCTGGCTGTAACTTGGTGTGTGTTCCTCCAAGAGATGCTACTAACTAAATCTAACCTTGATACGCGCCAGTAGTGCCATCAGCAGTGACTTTGCACGGACTTTTCGAACGACCCTCGTATATATATATAGTTTTCTTGATTGTGTTTTTACATGTATTACATCTAATAAGAGATTCTTGGCTGTTATAATTTTTCTGAAGGAAACTTGATTATAAAACTCTTGTATCGTTTCTTATCCGAGTGAGATGTATTTCCTTGAGAGCAAGAAGATGATAAAATTGTCTACAAAAATTAAATTTGATTCACCGCCGAGTGTGCGTCAATCAGCTCGAAAGTAGAGACTCTCTATTAATAAGAGTGATTATAAATTACGTTAAGGTTAGAGACGCCATTTTCAGCACAAGTATTACAATTACGGTGTTATACACTGATTCTTGTTGCGTTCCATTATTTACTACGAATACTGAAAACAAATAATTTCATTGATTGAGAAAATTTAGAGCCACAGTATATAGACAATCAGTTTTCTATATTAAAATAGCAAAGTCGTACCGCTGAATAAAATTAGCGATTACAGGTAATTACATTTGTTGTAATACAAATTTGTTAATAAAATAAAGATAAAATATGACTTTCTACAAAAGTCAATAGATTAAAAATTTTAACAAACATGCTAAGATGACGTATACTTTTGCTACTGTAATGAAAAAAGTTTGTTATATTAGCAATTTTTATTGTAGCAAAGAATTAATTGAATTGACGTATTGATAATTGCGTACAAATATAATTTTTTTATTAAATCATCAAATCTTTTTAGTTATAAATGCTGAACTAGCGTAGCAAACTATAGTTTTACTTAATCATTTTATTTTTTTCCGTCCAGTAAATAACTGAATAACTGATGCAGTCAGCGTATATAGTTCTGTTATAACATAGCTGTTAGTTTGCTGAAAAATGGCGACACCAATCAAAACTGAAGACTAGGTTAATTATTAGAGGGTCCACTTTAAAAGCATATATTTGGAAAGAAACGAGAGAAAAAGGAAGAGAAGGGTCGCGTTACTTATTTTGCGTTTTAAAATGCAAAAAATACAATATGTGTATAAAAAAGAAGATGAAATATACATTAAAATTAAGAAAAGTGTGAAACGGAAAGCGAAAAGAATCGAAGTGAGATAGAAAGAGGAGAGAAAGAAAAAATACGAAGATCATCGATGATGGTAGTGGTCCTGCACCGAGCCTCCATTGAATTTGTCACAAATAAATAGACATTGTATATAACGCTGCCCGCCCTTTTTGCGTCGGATAACGGTGGTGGCGGCGGCGGCAGCGGGAGTGATCGGTCGATGTCGACGGACCGCGAAATCCACGCTGGTCGGCGCGGTGTTGTGATGCGAGAGCGAAACGATTGAGAAATACGGTTCGAGATCGGGAATATAAACACTGAGAGAGAAAGAAGAAGGGAGAGAGGGAAGAAAAGAGAGAGGAAAGGGGGAGAGAGAGAGAGAGAGAGAGCAGGGGAGAAGAGAGAGAGAGTGAGATAAAAATAAAAAACGATCGACGAGCTGCACGTAACAGGGATGCGAGTTTCCTGTTGCTGATCCGTGCTCGTGTATGTCTACCTCTATATTCCCCCTCTTCATGTAGAACTGTACGTTACCGCGATGCCCCTTTTTTTGATAGAAAGAGAGACCGAGCGATTTAATGTTTTAACGAGCTTTTTTCAAGGACGAGTTCTGTTACGGCCTTGTGGCGTAAATTTTTGGCGAATAGCGCGCGTGATTGCAGAAAATATGTAGTTAGCGAACTTGCGCAGAAATCATGGAAATTCATGCGAAAAGAATTTTCCCGCAAAATAACATTTTGCGCAGCGATCTATTGTAGTTACTATGTGTTTAATAATATTAATAGTACTGTCTTTAATAATCAAGAATAAACTAAATAAAAATAAAAAATCTTTGAGCTCTAACTCCAGATGTTGCGTTTATAATTTATTGTATATAACAATAAATTAAATGTTTCGATCCGTGACTAGGATCTTCTTCAGCACTTACATTAAAAACATAAATAAAATATACACAAAATTGATTAAACAATTAAATATACACAATTGAATCATTAAATTGTGTTTAAGATTGCAAAAATTATTTTGTTCGTTTTGTTATTATATGAATTGTGAATAAGATGTATCTGAATGAAATAGTTAACTCGCATTCATATTCAATAATGTCCATTAAATTTTCAAATATATTAAGTAATAAAACATGACAGTTTAAAAATGAGCATATCATGCGATATTGACAACACACTATCATGGATCTAATGAGATCATGTGTCAAGCAACAAGACACTCGATAAATGAAAGAAAAGAGAGAAACTTCAAGTCTTGAAAATTAAAGTAGAATATAAGGGATTTTAAAAATTCCATGTCACTTTGTACGTTCAAACCATTTTTTGTTTATGTATAAAAATCATTTCAAATATTAATAGTATGTTTAAAAAGCTTTCTTTTTATCTAGAATTTCTTATATTATCCGAGTCAAAATATTGTGTGTAACTTCCAATCTATACTCAGTAATTACGGAATGTTGTGTCATTTTTCAATTAATATGGTTCTTAAATTCTTTAATTCTTATTTTTAACATTCTGCTGGTTTGACTCATATAAGATACATCGCAATCCTTGCAATTAATTCTGTAAATAACGTTTGTGACAAAATAAAAATTAGGCGTTTATCCTTGAATACTTTGGTAAACTACATAACTTATTAACCCCCTATATATGCTATTTGTACCATCGAATCATTCTTAAAAAAATTTTTTATTTTCTCAGATACATTAGTTATGGGATAGAAAAATATCGTCGTCTTTCATGATCTTTGTTCCGATTCAAAAATAAACCATTTACAATGAATGTTATAGAGCAGCGAAAACTCTGTAACTATTACAAGAACTTTGTTAAAAATCGAACTTTGACAATCAACTGATTTAATTCACATTTTGTCTCGATGGCTCGACCAAGATCCTCCTTGGATTCTTGGGATTGAAAGAATGACTTATCTTTCAATTATCCCTAGGGTAACTCCGACAAATACGCCGCGCTGGGATTTACGCCACAGAAGTAAAAAAAAAATAGAAGGAGTAGGGATAATTTTCCCGCAATTACCATACATTGTTACATGCCTTTGTGTTATATTAATATTGTGTTATGATTTCAGTTTCTTACTGTTAATATTAATGAAATTATTGAGTTGAATCGATTTGTCACTGTGTTGAGTAGCGCCATCATAAATTATAATTTATATGAAATAATTAAAATAACATGTATCACAAAATAACCAGTAAGTCTTTTACAGACTTACTGGTTATTTTGTGATACATGACTGTAAAGGCATAATAAAGCGTGTTGTATATAACAAAATACGAGTATTTTGCTCTTGTATTCTTTGTTTAGTTTGTTGTCTTGTGTATCCCATCTGTTTGGGATATACGGCATTTTTAACGGGCGGGATTTATGCTCAAAGTATACAAAATACGCAGATTGAATTCAGTGCACTAAATGCAATAAACATGCATTGCATGAAATATGTACCTCATGTCATAACACTTGTAATATATGTGGGAAGATTGTAATTATTATTTGTTACTTCATATACATATTTATCATTCTTATTCTTTAATAAAATTTTATAAACGCATTTTAAGTTATTGTGTCATTTTACGACTTATTTATATGCATTATTTGTAAATTTTTTTATGAGCTGTACATATCCCCCTTTCCCCTGTAAGTAGTCATATAGCCCATCCTTATGGATTATATGGCAAAAATACAAGGGTTTAAAATTGTTTAATACGAAATATAAATATTTCGAATTTCCAATATTTTTTTACAATATTATAGTAGACAGTATAAAGTTTTTACTGATATAGTTCATTTACTTTAAACATAGTAAATAATACTTAATAAATTAAGTTTTTGATAGATTCGACTTATACGAGGTCTGTTCAAAAAGTATCGCGAATTTTGTGTTTTTTCAAAAATTATTTATTTATTCATGAATATCTATTTTGTCCCCTTCAAAGTAATCCCCATCAAATATTATACACTTGTGCCAACGTTTTTTCCAATCCTCGAAGCACTTCAAAAAATTATTTTTTGTGATCTTGTTCAGCTCCTCCTTCGATGCCGTCTTTATCTC
>NW_017305386.1:558807-583134 GCF_001594115.1 Trachymyrmex septentrionalis | reverse complement strand
TATATATATATATCTATTGTCAAAAACAGAACTTGAAGAAATTAAACCGTTTTTTTTTTTAGAAATCTTGCAGACGAACAGTCAGAAGAAACTGATGAACGGAACAACACCGTAAAATTAGAAAATAGTTTACAGTATTTAATAACGGTACCATATGATTAAAAAATTACTGTCAATAGCATTATCTCTTTAAATTAATTAATCAAACTCTGTACGAAAATCAATAGAACACGTGCGCATCACTCCAGGTCGACGTAAGCAATTCGTGACTAGTACTCGTGGGACGACAGTTAGAACTTAGGAATTACGGGAAAAGTTTTATTGACCGGAACGAGCAGCGACGCACGTAATGACGCGACATTAACATCTGCTTTGATTAAGTATCTGCGATTTAATCAAATCGACCGTTACGCAAAGTTTGTCGTCTCTCTGTTGCGCTCTTGAGGATTCGAACGTGGCCCGACTACACGAGTCAACGCGTCGCGATCCACGGCATTCCTCACAATTTACCTAATAGCACGTCGCTAGAATTCTGATGGCCATTATCATCTCACAAGGGTGCCCTCGCCATTCGTGGCTTGTACGAGCGTAACACCGCTCGACCTGTGGCCCGCGTCATAATTAGTAACTGCGTTTAATGCGTTGCACAATACGTGAAGTGTAACAACTGCGAGAAAAGTTTGGATGTAAAAGCGACAAGTGAAATAATGACGTTCGGAATTAAATCGTCAAGCGCTTAATTCACGGAAAGGGTTCGTGTTAACTTTGGTTAGAGGAAACTATTTTTTTTTTTGCGAATGAGGGATGTTAATTTATTTATTTTATTTCTATAGATAAACAAATATATAAAATAAGGCTCGAAAGAATCTATCAGTAAAAAATATAAGAAAGCCCATCAGAGGCTTTACATCAGCTGTTCAGATCCACAGAAAACACTTTATTCTTGTGTAAATGTAACAAAACGAATCAAATATAAACGTTTCGATTCTTCAATTTCGGTCTTTATCAATATAAAATGTAAATCTAAATTACAATACATAAGTAACGCAAATCTCAAGATGGTGATTTCCGACAATTTAGCTCGTTCTTCTTTATCCAAATGCAAAATTAGCTATGTAATAAATAGCCAAATAATTATCAAAAATATTAACTTATACAACAATAATATAAAATCTTACATAAAGTAAAACCGGAGTCAAATACATTGCGTTAAAGTAGAATCATATCGCTCATCAAACTGTCAGATTTGCTATGTATCATTCAAAAGAAAAAATAAACAATTAAAGAATTATTAAAATCATTAATCTGAAATTTTATTTTATTAACTTACATGTAAGTGTTTTTCGCGACTCGACGTAAAGGTCTTGTGGTGTCGACAGTCAAAGATGAAATGAGAGTAAAAATAATAAAGTCACGTAGTTATTGAAATATAAAGTACTAATTGGTAAACCGGATGGGAAAAGACCATTGGGTAGACCAAGACGTAGATGGGAAGAAAATATTAGAATGGACCTTAACGAAATGGGGTACGAGGGTCACAAATGGAGGGATCTGGCTCAGGGACGGGAACAGTGGCGGGATTTGGTATTTGCGGCAATGAGCTTTCGAGTTCCTAACGCCTAATAATAATAATAATAATAATAGTTATTGAAATAAAAATAAAAATAGGAACAAAAGGGGAAAACAATGTCACGATTCAGTAAACAAATTGTACAGTGGGTCTAATAAATACGTATCATTCTGTAAATTCAAACTCTGTTTTTGTTGCTTTATATGGATATTATTTCCGAAATCAGTCTTTTATTAAGCACTTTTTCCTCGTCTAATATCTTGACATTTTCCCAATCGAAATCATGCTGATGACTAATTCTGTGTTTTGTTATTACGGAATGCTGTGCAGTGTTCCAATATATGTGATTTCTATGTTCATTTATGCGTGTCTTCAAACATCTACCTGTTTAGCCCACATATGATGCTTCACAATCTCGACAATCGATTTTATATACAACGTCTGTATGAGATAGCTTAAGACGAACGTCTTATGACTCCCGATGAGCCCCCTAAGATTATTAATCCCCTTATATGTCATGTATTAAGAAGTCTTTTTTTTTTAAATTGTTGAGCTTTTCTGATAAAAATGGTATAAAGGAGTTTGTAAAAAATCTGGGATTAATTTTATCTTCATTATTGTCCGTTGTTTTATCTTTAGGTGTGTTACACTGGTCATTCCATTGTTGTCACACCATTGTATAAATTTCAATGGATATTCGTTGTTTAAAAGAATTTTAATTATTAATTCGAAATTTTCTTCTTTTCTATCTTTTGATGGTAAGTAGGGTGTGACAAAAAAAAAACTCTATCAATTAAACCAATGATTGTTGTCACTTTTTGGCATTATAAATATCTAAAAAAATAATTTAAATAACGACCATAAAAAGTAGATTCATGGTATCAATTGTGAATAAAAGAATTTCCTTTTTTAATTAAGCTGACATCAAAAAAATTTAATTTGTCCCCGTCTATTTCAGTTGTAAATTTTAATCTGGGATGGAAAGAATTAAAAGTGTTCACCAGTGTATCAATGTGTGACGCATTATATGCAATGTCAACATACCTCTCATAAAAGAATGATGAAATTGAAAGATTCTGTAATGCTTTCGTTTCAAGATCTTGCATAACAATATCCGATACAATGGGGGATAATGATGATAGTGTACCCATCGGTACACTAAAGGTCTGTTTATAAAATTTGTCATTAAAACTGAAAAATGTTGAATTAAAAACTAATTCTAAAGCTTTAAAAAATTCCTTTTTGGGAATGCTCGTGTTTCTCTCAATGATATACTATCTCCTCTACATGCCTTCAAATTTTAAATGCCAAGTCAATAGGTACATTTGTGAATAACGAAACCACATTAAGGGATAAAAGAACTTTGTCAGTTGGACGTTGTCAGAGATAATAAAGTTAGAAATGTGTTTAGTCAAATAAAATCTGTTCTTGATAAAACTGTTAGATACTGATATATTTTCGTGTAATGTGTGATTTAAAAAAGAGACTAGATTATGAAGAGAGCTCTCCACTGAAAACATTATAATACAAAGTGGATATCCTACTTTGTATATTTTCGGAAAACCATATGCAAAAGAAGCGCAACAGAATTAGGAGAGTTTAATTTATTATAAACACAATTCTCAACAAAACCGCGCTGCTTCCATCTCCTTAATAACATCTTAAGTTGTGTTAACATTTTACTAACGGGCTTGTGCTTCAATGTCTTATAAGTCTCAGTATCAGACAGTAACATTTTCATTTTTTGTACACATTCCGTCTTGTCAAGTGCCACCACCACATTACCTTTGTCCGCCCTTAAAAAAATATTTGTGCATTGCTTTTAACAAATGATTTCGTAGTTATGATTAAAGAAAAAATTCGTTTCTCTATGTCGGTCTTTCTAGCTTGCTTTATCCCCTTGACTAAAGGAAAAATTCTGTTCCTAATGTCTCTAATATTATTATAAGGTAATTTTAATCTGAACAAATTATTTTCGATGTGTTTAATAAATTCAATCATGATGTTTATAATGTTGAATATTGGCAATCAGAAATTCTCACCTAATTGTAACAATGCTTTGACTTCCTATGGTATAATACCATTGCTAAGATTTTTGAACCATTTATCATTAACTTAAAAGATCTGACAATTGTGTTTAAATTGGGAAACAGATAGATTCACTTTAATCATTTCGTTGTTTATGTTTTTATTTTTCGGTTCTTGAAAAAGAAATTTATGGTGAAATTTATTGCTGCTATCAACGTCGGGTATATTAGTCTCCGCAAAATATTGTCTACTACGTAATAATTAATATCCTCTATTTTTTCTTTATCACAACCATGTCTTTTTAGTAGCCATAAACAAAAATTTTTTTTGTTTAATCTCCGAGATTCACTAATGACAAATCTATGAAAAACATTGTATTGTGTACTAAAAAATCTGTTACAAATGTTGAGCGGAAGATGACTTATTAACTTTTTCTGTACATAATCTGTGATGAAGAGTTCTACGGTATTTAAATCCATCTGCTATTTCTAATTTCAATAATGTGTCAATGTCTTTGTTAATACTATTGTAGAATGCTGTTCATTTGTATTTGTAACAATGAAATTTTATATTAAAGAAATAGTTGTAATTTAGATGTGGGTAGAATCCCAGCACATTAAATGCCACATGGCATATAAGGGGATTAATAATCTTAGGGAGTTTATTAGGGATTATAAAGACGTTCGTCCCAAGCTATCTCATGCAGATGTTGTACGAGTATATAAAATTAATTGTCGAGATTGTGAAGCATCATATGTGAGCCAAACAGATAGATGTTTGAAGACACGCATAAATGAACATAGATATCACATAAATTAGAACATTACACAGCATTTCGTAATAACAGAACACAGAATTCAGTCATTAGCATAATTTTAAATGGGAAAATTTCAAGATATTAAACGAAGAAAAGGTACTTAATAAAAGACTGATTTCGGAAATGATCCAAATAAAGCAACAGAAACAGAGTTTAAATTTACAGAATGATATGTATTTATTAGACCCATTGTAAATGAATTTGTTTATAATTCGTGACGTTTATAATTATTTATAATTGTTTCCCCCCTTTGTTCTTATTTTTATTTTTATTTCAATAACTACGTGACTTTATTATTTTGACTCTCATTTTATCTCTGACTGTCGACTCCACAAGACTTTTATGTCGAGTCGCGAGAAACGTTAACATGTAAGTTAATAAAATTAAAAATCAAATTAATGATGTTAATAATTCTCTAATTATTCGTTATTTGTTTTTTCTTTTGAATGACTACATAGTAAATCTGACAATTTGATGAGCAATGTGATTCTACTTCTTGACGCAATGTATGTTTGACTCCGGTTTTACTTTATGTAAGTTTTTATATTATTACTGTATAAGTTAATAGTTTTGATAATCATTTGATTATTACATAGCTAATTTTGCATTTGGATAAAGAAGAACGAGCTAAATTGCCGGAAATCACCATTTTGGGATTTGCGTTACTTATGTACTGTAATTTAGATTTATATTTTATATTGATAAGGATCCAAATTGAAGAGTCGAAATGTTTATAGTTGATTCGTTTTGTTACATTCACATGAGAATAAAGTGTTTTCTATGCATCTGAACAGCTGATGGAGGCTCTGATGGGCTTTTTTTATATTTTTTACTGGTTTATTTCTATAATTATAATAATAAAATTCTGATATACTAACAAGGGGAGGAACATAAATAGAAATGCGCCTTTGAAATATAATTTATTGTAAGTGAGAGTTCTTTTTGTTTATACATATACTCGAGAGTAGTTACCTAATTTTTTTTACGTAAGCGATCACATGGGGTGCTTTTATACTGTAATTAAAATCACTATCATTAATTGCTACATATTGTACATTATTGATTATTTTCTGTATCATTAGTATTTGAGAACATTATGAATACTGATTTGATCGAACCATAATTTTCTGAAAAAAGTAGAAACAAAACATTAACAAACAAATATTAAATAGAATAAGCACGTTAATTATAACAATATTTTTAATAAAGATTTTAATTAATGTAATGCTTTTTCGACAAAATTGCATAAGTTCATAAAAAATAGTTATTAAAAAAGAAAAAAAAACATTTATATTACATATACGTATTACAACAATTCATATTTTTTGCTACTGAAGTGTAAAAATACCTAAGATAATTCTCGAATTAAAAAAAAAACCATTAAGACTTTAACTTTACTTAGAACATCATTTAATTTTTTCAAAAAAATTATTAATAAAAAAAAATTAATAGTAAGTATAAAAATATTGTAGTTACTAAATCAATTAATTGGAGAGTAACAGAGATTAAGAAAAATAGAAAATAAATTAAATATTATTATACTTTAGGACTAATTAATTTATCATATTACAATAATTTATGCGCTTCTCGCCGTGATGAAGTGAATGACAAGGTTTAAATGTTGGCATAACAATGGATCACGGCGATAACTCGCAAATCTTTCGGCACCTCCGACCAATCAATTTATTTTCTGATGCATAGATAGTATAATTGTATGTATATAGACTTCGGATTAATGTAAATTCTGATCGTCAGAGTACTAGTCAATGCTGCTATCCTGCATTGTCGAGGTATGATATGCATTAATTTAAACGTTTATATCATATATGCATTGAAAAAAGAGAGAGAGAGAGAGAGAGAGAGAGAGAGAGAGAGAGAATCGATTGATCCTGGAATAGCATATAATTCTTAATTGTTTTTTAAATTATCTCATCCTGCTTGATGAATCGTTTTTCATTCTGATTTCAAAATATTTATAGCTAATTTTTAATAGGGCTAAAAGGTCTGAAGGATTTGGAATTTTCTCTCTCTCTCTCTCTCTCTCTCTCTCTCTCTCTCTCTCTCTCTCTCTGTCTCTTAATATGGATATAAGAAATTGCCACAAACCACAATTCCAAAACATGTTTTCATTTCTGATTCTCTCCTAATAAATATTTATTTACAATATGTATTGTGTAAAATTTATTCATTATGTAATAATTTCGATCCTGCGATAATTAACACTTATTCTTTAATATGTGATACATTTATTTAATGCGTGTTTTCTGGACTATATAAAGTTAGATAGAAATATCTGTATAATACGAATGATAAATTTTCTAGACAAAAAGAAAATGGATTCGTTTACCATATGCGGTAATTGAACAGAGTCAATTATCGTATTCGTTAGGTCAAATTAATTTGTATTTGCGCGAAATATTGCAACAGGTATATGAAGTTATTTTTGTGCAATATTTGTTTTATTATCGTTTTTTTTATTTATATTTACTCTCGCAAATGTAGCTCCGTTTACTATGCCATTCATTGTATATATCTCGACATCGCATGCAAATTGACGAGTACAAAAATAAAGATTACTCATATGATTAGCCAACAGCAAATGCGCCTAGCGTGAAATCGAAGATAACAACGTGATTCATTTATTCTCACTCAATCAAAAACTCGCATATATCAATTTTTACGTTCGAGACAACATTCTGATTTCAAATTATACGTTAAAAAATGTATTTTCTATTTTTTTTATTGCAGAAATCACGTCGATATAAGTACGAATGATATTAAATTTCTTTTTCTCACTGAAATTTGTAAGAGAGAGAGAGAGAGAGAGAGGGGGGGGGGGAGTAGGGAGGGAGAGGTTTTTGTATACAACCTTCGTGGGTTAGCAATTTAAGTGAGTCACAGTCCGGCAATCAGGGAACGCTTATATTCGAGGTTCATGATTCGAGGTGTCGAACTTTCGAGATAGGCTTTCGTTTTGCGCGACCCTCCAGGGTTTTGCGGGTATATTCCGCCTTTCTCGCGAACGACCGCCAGCTCATATATTTCACCGCGGCGCGCAGTAACTAACAATTCGTAGTTTGCGGCTCGCCGCTATATTTTCGTCAGTTCATTCCCACGGGGCACTCAAGAACAGCCGATTTATTGCCTAAGCCCCCCCCCCCTTGTTCTATCCTTTTCTCTTTCTTCTTTTCTGCCTCACCGACATCCGAACTCCTGACTTTCTCCGTTAATGCGTAAAATCGTCTGGTATCCGATTATTCAGGGGATTCAGGGATAATCATGTTCGGGATAGATAGGAGAACGGATAAAAATTGTTTTCTCTTTCGTTTGTTTTATTTATTAATTATAATAATATTATAATGAATTATTACACTATTAAATGATGACAGTTTAAATGATCACTTATTAGCGCTTAAGGGGACCTTTACGTTTGAGGGATAAAAAAATCGATTTTTTTTATTGCTTTTTTGGAAAGTTTATAGTTTTAAGAATATCTCATAAAAACATTTTTTGGAAGAAACGAAAATTTTCCAAGATATACGAGGTAAAATGACGTGATGTTTGGGACCACTTCATTGATTCAAATAATTGTGCCAACTAATTGTCATAATCAGCGCTTGCCATTATTCAACCTTTCAATATCATTTTAGAACGTTTTTATTCTATGACGTTTTTAATAATGAATCGTTAAATTTATTGATATGAGTCATTAAATCCATTGACAGGATGTTTGCTTCTAAACACATTCTAGCAAAGCAGTAATAGAAATCGCAAATTTTCTAGCAGTTTATATCTTTAATGACGGTTATATGAATATGATTATGATTTGGCTCTTTCGCGGTACAAAATCCGTCTCAAGCGGAGTATCGTGCGTCCACAAGCTCAAAGGATTGCTATTCGAGAGAAGAGAACAACACAAAATGATTTTTATAAAGTAGAGGAAGATGTCTTGTATGGAATAGATGATGAGTTCAAAAATTTTGACATATTATAGCCAAAAATGTTTCTTATTATAAAACTTAACGCGTTTTTTTCGAAACCGTGTTTTCGAATAGTGATCACAATTCTAAAAAAACTTATAGTCCGACTGATTTCTATTTTTACGGTTATACTCAGAAAATATGTCATTATCGCTTGAACTAGAATTAATAGGCTACGTTAATTTTTTTCTATTTTTTGTAAGGTCAAATAAGAGGACAAAACTGAACAAAATTCGATTTATTTCTTCAAACTGTCACCATTTTGAAAATATGCATACGATATTATTTTAATTCAGGCGAGAATTACAAGTGCACTCATTAAAAAAAGTTCCATTTTTTGCTTTCACCTACGATATGACCTTGATTACCATTTGACCGTGTTCGCGGTATAGGCTTGACTTTAGTGCCATTTCATTACTATATAAAAAATTAACATTACAAAAAATATTTTTTTATATGTACATTATACCCACTTTCTAGAACTGTATCAGCCTATAAGTACATATATACCTAAATTTTTATTTTTAAAAATTTTTTAAAAATGCCTTTAAAATCGGCTCTCAAACGTAAAGACCCCCTTAATTTGTGATAGTAGTGTTTGCATAAACAAAAAGTTGCAAACACGGATAATCTGATATATCAAAACAGAATACGAGGAATTACCTATATAATAGATAGAATACAGCAAGACTTTTTCGTCTATAGGACAAACAATAATGTTTATATTTTTAAACAGCGCAAATTCAACATTTAAAGATTCGTGCAATATAATTAGTGGGCATGGTATTGCAAAAAGAAAAATAATTTACTGTTATAGTTAAAACTTTTGCATTATAACTGAAGTAGAAATTGACGGAATAGCACTGCTCTAATAATATCGTATACAATATAAAATTAATAAAATGAAATTTTTCATTGTACACAAAGAATAAAAGAACGGATATAGAAACGTATTTGACAATGAAAACGCGTAATTTTATGCGTACAAAATAAAGATATGTTTGCTTTTTTCGACGGCAATCGTTAAGTCTCCCGTGAGCGACATTAGTCTGTTGCGGCGTAAGTTTTGGGCGATTGTACCGCCTGGATCTTCGAACTTTTCAATTATCGATGCAGCGGAAGACGTGCTATGTTCTCAAGAGTCATCACCTCCACTTCGCCAGGGAGTATCTCATTCGATGTGAGAAAATGTTGGATTATTTAGAAAAGAGGCTTTTATCGCGCCAGGGGGAAGATAAAGTCGTGGGAGCATAGAGGAGGAAGGGGACAGTAGCTCGTGATCGACCGGCTATAACACCATACCTCTCATTCTCTTGGGAAGGACTACGGTGTGAGGGTGTAAATTACGGCTTCCTCGGCAAGTCTGACGGCGGCTCTCGCGCGGACTTGAAGTATTTGTTGAACCACAGAACCGTCGGCGGCGGCATCTCTCTTTTATACGGCGTACACGCCGCGCGAACTGCTGGAATACTTGAGCATATAATTTATGAGTAAAATAAACTCGCCAACGAGCCATGAATATCTTCGGCGGCATAAATTCCACGCTACCTACAGACATGAAACGAGTGCGACGACTTGCCGTCGTTGGTCATCGTTGTGGTCAGAGACGGTGCTAAGATATTTGGCGCCCCTCGCAAATTTTAAATTAGCACCCTACATATAGGGTTTCTAATTAGTTATCAAATTTCAAACCTACAACTTACGCCTAAAACGAACTTTTTTTCTTACACGATATCTAGAGAAAACAACGTGCTTGTAACTAAGTTTTCTTTTGTTCAGATGTTCAAAACTTTTAAAGCGCGTCAAACTATGTGCGCGATTTGCGATTCAAAAACAGCTGTGCAAGATTTACACTGCTTCGAATATTTGACATGATAATCCAATATCTAATAGAAGAATTGATCTCCTAAAGACAAAAATGTCACTAAATATTGCATATAATGTCTCTACACAGTTATTATTACTTGTGTAAAATATTTGTTAAATATTTTAAAAAAAATTAAATTTTATTTTTCAATTGAAAGAATTAAACAAAAAAAAAGAAAATTATATTCGACTATTCACGCGTATATCTCTATCTTTGATAAATCTCGTGGAACAATTATTTAAAAAAAAACGATGAATATTATGTAAAGAAAAAAAAGTGTTGAAAAAAAAATTGCGAAAATCGAAAGGTATACGAGTATATATTGATATACACTTGATGATTACTAAAATTGAGATTTTTTTTTTTTTTAGGAATTTTAGAACGCATAAAAGGGTCGCAAATCATAAGTATTTGCTTTATAATGCAGCATAATTCAAGACATTTTATGTATTTCGCAATTTATTGAAAAAATGTATTTCAATATCATTCAGTACAATATAGGTACGCGGTGTCAGACGCTCCTAAAACATGGCGCCCCCTACTTCCCTCTTCCCGTTGTACTGAACTCGCTTACCGTGTTCCGCTGCCCCTGTTTGTGGCCTTGTCGTCATCATCGTCGTTGCGACGCGGTAAAAGTGCGTTACGACGTGAACACATTTTTACCATGTCGTGATGTAACCAGTTTCGTTATTCCACAGGGAAAAAAATTAAGCCACAGTATTGCTGAACGTCGTATTGGGTTCCGTTGAAGTGAGAAAAATATCGATACGAGGATTGTAAACCAATTGAAGTAACTGTACCTGGCTTGTCCAAGCTTTGTGGCTTATCTAAGCTTTGCGACTTTTTTCTAATTTATCGTTGAGTTTAAAAAACTGGTGGTTAAATTCAAAAGTAGGACTATTTCAGAACATTAACAGAAAATATAAGATATCTTCAAATATTTGTATGAAGATTATATTTCGGTAAAGATTAAAAAGAGGTATCTATTTAGCATTTAGGTCATACTGGATACACATGTACTCAATATAGTCTAAGTATATGTTTTCTCCTTTTTTATTTAAAAAATGTTTAAGAAACGGAAAATAAAGTGATCTATTATGTTCTTTTTTATAAGATTATAAGTTTATTAACATGTTATTGACATGTTTATTGACATACGAGTATATAAGAGTACACGAAAAACTATTTTCTAAACTTGTTTACATATTTATTTGTCTACTTTTCTTCATGATGTTTTGTACGATACACACTGATGATTTTGTATGTATCTATCCATGCGGTTGATACACGGAATTTTCTCTCTTCGCGATCGGGCGTGGTTGAGAATTAATACTGTTCTTTTCTCTATTTGATTGAGATATTTATTTGCTCGTGGATACAAAGTACGACGGCTTGCTTGCGTAGTGACAAGGAATAGAATCAGAATGGCGGCGTTAATCAGTAAGATGCGCTTACAGCGGAGTCGCCGAACTGTTACGCTATTGCACGAGCGGCTCGACCAATTACAACGCTCGACTCGGAGCGAATCGCGTTCAAGCAGAAGCTGGCGTCAAACGCCAAATACAAATCAAATCGTATTAAACACGCCGCCCCCTTGAAAAAACGTATTTTCAATCAAAGGAACATAACATAAAAATTTACATATAGCAGAGCTGGGATTTAGTTGCACATTTCGGCTCGATTTCGTTGGCGACGCCCACTGTTCCTCTCTTGGCGCGCAATGCCTAGCAACGAATCGGATGCTTGTAAACAACGCACGTATTGTTTTATCTCAGGAGTGTTTTTACTGTTAACTATACGAATGGAACTGATGAATCTCCCTCAACTTAAATAATGAAAACTTTCCTTTTAGAATAATTTTAAATTAAAAATTAAAAATATTTTTATTATTAATATTAATAGTAATAATAATAATAATATAGTATTATTATTATTAATATATGTGTATAGCTTTCAATAATTTAATAATAATATACTTATTTAAAACTTTTAACTTGTACTCTAGAACTTGTGCTCATAATAAAATAATAATAATAAATTAATTTTTGCAATATATAGGGGAGGGTCTAAATCGGACCTATTTGCAGTTTTTGCTCTCTATAAGACATAGATAAAGTCTAATCGTAAAATCGAAGGTGCCAGATCATTCATCAGAAGGTTGGAAAGATCATTTAACTTTTTTCATTTTTGCTTCAGATCATTTTAACATATCTCTCACTTGTGTTGAACTATAATCGAAAATGTAAAAACGCTTTTTCCGGTTCGATTTGGAATCATTCTATCCCCTGGTTCAATTTAAAAATCCTATTTTTATAAATTTTTAGATAAAATTTAAAAATATTTTAATCTATTTTAATATAAAAACGAGCAATTTGACAGTCAAAGATAAAAATTTTTTCAAAAAAAGGAATTACTGACTATTTATATAATTAGAATTGAATGAAATCAATAAACTTAACTAATCTGAGTCTGATGACTCATGATATTTTACTGATTTAATTGCTTGGACCAGATCTGGTCAACTGATCACCAATACTACAACTAGGCCTATAAGTTATTCACTGTACTGTCCGATTTGGACACGGGTCATTTCGAACTTTGGAACAAATTTTATAATAAACCGCAAAATTTTCTTTTTTAAAAAAAATTTCGCACGATGGCTAAAAATACATATTTGCGTCTATTTTATGTCAGAATGTTATGACAGAGAACTGTCAAACTGCTATCACATGTTTTTGTCTTATAAGGACTTTACATTATAAATAGTACGCAAATCTGCTTAACTATATTCATTTAAATTAAAAAGGTCTTATTTGGAACTCGGCCCGAGAAAGACCAGATCACTCTCCCCTATATGTATATACAGAAAGAAAATCGGCAGTATAAGAAATGTACATACATATATATGTATATGTATATATATGTACACAACATGTATAATAATATAATTATTATCTAAAATCATAACAATTAAAAAAATAATAATCTCAATTCCCGAAATAAATAAAATACTGTTAACAAAAAATGTAGCGACTGGGAACTAGCGTTGTAAACGGAATAAGTATTATTTATTCTTGAAAAATTAGACATAATTATATATTTTAATGACATTTATATTTATTGTGCCGTTTACAGCGCTAATTCCTAGTAACCAGTTTTTGTTATTAGATAATTATAATTATTTTGTAATTAGATAATTATAATTATAGGATAATAGTTTCCACGTTACCATTGAAGTACTATTGTTGATGCGTTTTTTTAAAGTGATTTCCCCAGGCGTATTTCATTGAAAAAAAGAATATAAAAGATTTATTTGTGAGCAAAAAAATGAAATTCAAAAGAATAATTAAATGAATATTATCTCGATTTTCTAGGCCGTTTAGACGATTGTACAAGGGAGGATATATCTACAGAAATGCTAGAAGAACTGTTTGCATTAATGAAGATAAGGATTTATCACTTAAAGAAGAACACTTATCTGTTTTCATATTTTTCATTTTTGAAAAGGAATATTTACATAAATATGTGGATCCAAACATAGAAAAAATTCGCAAACCTTACTATAACTTAAAATATTCAAAAATTTTAAAAATTCTGCTCCCTTTTCTGGGTGTGCTTTGAGAGACAAATCACTTTGTAAATCGCAAAGTTCTTCTTGAAATAAGTTCTGTTCTTCTATTTTTGCGATTACAGGATTTTCAAAAAGAATTAAATAAATTAAATATATAAATTGTTTGAAATTGCAATTTGTGCTGTATTCTTCGAAAAGTATCTGGCAAGAAGATTAAAAATGAAGACTGTTTTCTTCTAAATGATTTTTATATAATAACAATTTCCTACGAAATGAGTCAATATGACTAACTAATTGACTTATTGTCTGACTGATCTTTTGAAGCTTTAAATTCAGGATATTTAAATGATTAGTTAAATCAGTAATGAAAGCAAGTTCACAAAGAAACTCTACATCTTCAAAGAGAGATTTAAAATCATCATCTTTTTCAACGGACATTTCTTGCAAGAAAAAGAAGATTTCTTTTCTGATCGCAAAGAACTTCTCTAAACATTTGGCAGCATTAAGTCATCGGACTTCACAATGTAAGGGTACATCTGTATAAATTGCATTATGTTCTTCGAGAAAATTTTGAAATTTTGATAAAAATGAGATAGAAATTTGTGATTTTTATTAAATTGACCGTCTTTTATTAAATTGACGATTTTAGTAACAATTTTCATGATGGAATACAATTTTATAGCTTTCCCACATAATGCTTATTGATGAATAATACAGTGTATAAGGAAATTAAAATTTCGAGGAATTTAAAATTTCGCTGCTTTATTTGATCATAGAAACCTGTTTTTGAACCTAGCATCGCTTTCGCACCATCAGTAACAATAGCCGAATATTTGGACAAGCCAGTATTAAATTTTTGAAGAACTTGTTCAACGCCATTAAAAATATCAATACCTTTTGTCGTACCACGCAATAGAACGAAGTCCAGCTCCTCGACATAGGAGAAATTGTTTTGTACGATTCCAGCAAAAATACTTAATTGGCTCACATGTCGATTATAGGTGCTTTCATCCAAACATAATGAAAAACTACAACTTGCTAATAAACATTTTAATTTTTCTTTTATTGAACAAGCAATACTATGAATACTTCTTGAAGCTGCTGCCTTTTTAGTTAAAGGAATGCTAGCAGCTTCAGCAAGGGTCAATGAATTGCTGAATGACTTTATTGCCTCGATGAGGCATTCCTTTATAAAGTCACCTTCTAATGGTCTAGAATATTTGGCAATGAGTAACGAAATAGTATAGGATGCAGTAATAACTTTAACCGAAGATAAAGCATCATTATTGTTAGAACTTGGAGAATTCAAACTTTCATGATATATTAATTTTAATCCGACGATTAAACTACATTTTTCCTAACCTATGTATTTGGAATATTCATTAAAATGTTTAGAATCTAAAAGAATACACCAAATAGCAGCGAGCGGACCTGCTTCGTAACAATTAAATCTGCTGAACGCGAATTTAAATTTCTCGCACAAAATTTATGTAAATGCTCCTTTTCAAAAATGAAAAATATAAAAATAGATAAGCGTTTTTCTTTAAGTGATAAATCCTTATATATATATATATATATATTTTTTTTTATATATATATATATACACGAGGGCAAGTCAATAAGTTCTTAGAAAATCTGTCAGAGGGCACTCGCAGTGTCATATCACATTACTTTTTGACAAGTAGCATCTTTCAGCTAATTACTGTCAAATTTTGAGCGGAATTCATTGCGTGGTTTCATTTCTAGTAGACGATTAAAGCGAATAATCTTTGCATTTTTTGCAAAATGGAAAAAAAGTGTTTCGTGCAGTGATCAAACATCTTCATATTTAATGCCGAAAGAAATTAAAGCCGAGTTGGATAGTGTTCATAGTATATCTGCACCAGCGTTTGTGACTGTATACAATTGGGTGAATGAATTTAAACGTGGTCGTACATTCACATGTGATGCATCTCGTTCGGGACGTCCAATTGAGGCTGCTATGCCACAAATCATCGATAAAGTCCACGATATTGTTTTGACTGATCGACGAGTGAAAATGCACGAGCTTGTTGAGACCACAGGCATATCACATGGTACAGTGATTTCAATTTTGCACGAACAATTGGGTATGAAAAAGCTATCGGCAAGATGGGTGTCGTGTTTGCTCACTGTGGACCATAAGCGCGACCGTGTTACGATTTCAAAACAATATTTGGAGACGTTTGAACATAATCTAGATGAATTTCTGCATCGATTCATTACTGTGGACGAAACATGGATCCATTACGTCACATCCGTGACGAAGGAATAGTCAAAACAATGGATTTCACCGGGTGAATCAGCTCCGAAGAAGGCGAAGACTGTGAAGTCAGCCGGAAAGGTGATGGCCACAGTTTTTTGGGAGGCACGCGATATAATTCATATTGATTACCTTCCGTCGAAGCAAACGATCAATGGCAATTACTACGCAACCTTATTGGACCGTTTCAACAACATTTTAAAGAAAAAACGTCCCCATTTGGCGAAGAAGAAAGTGCTCTTTCATCAAGACAATGCACGGGTTCATACGTGCCCGCCACTGATGGCCAAATTCAACGAATTCCGCTACGAATTGCTTCCCCATCCAGCATATTCGCCAGATTTAGCCTCCTGCGACTATTTCCTGTTTCCAAATCTGAAGAAATGGTTCGGAGGAAACAGATTCACCACCAGAAAGCAGCTCATCGAAATAGAGGCTTATTTTGAAGGGTTGGACAAATCATATTATTCGGACAGCTTAAAAAAGTTGAAGAATCATTGGATCAAGTGTATCGAGCTGAAAGGAGACTATGTTGAGAAATAAAAATGAATCGATAAAAAAAAAATATGTTTTACTATGTTTTTCTAAAAACTTATTGACTTGCCCTCGTATATTGCAAAAATTAATTAATTATTGTTATTTTATGAGTACATACAAGATCTAGAGCAAGTTAACAGTTTTAAATAAATATATTATTAAATAATTGAAATCTATACACATATATAATATTAATAATAATAATACTGTATTATTATTATTACTATTAATATTAATAATAAAAATATGTGTAATTACTAATTTAAAATTATAAAAAAAAAAGTTTTAATTCATTATTTAAGTTGAGAGAGATTAATTAGTTTTATTCGTATAATATACAATAGTTAATAGTAGGAACGTTCCTGAGATGAAGCGGTACGTGCGTTGTTTACAAACATCCGACGATTTGTTGCTAGGCAATGTGCAGCAAGAGAGGAACAGTGGGCATCACCAACGAAATCGAGCCGAAATGTGCAACTAAATCCTCTGACATATAATTTGATCGAATAACGTGCGCGAGGATCCTGGATGAAGGAACACAAACTAATTAGTCCTTATAAACTAACAATAGGACTAGCTATCCAAACAAATCCTTATTGAGTAAATTCATAGTAACAAACACAAAAAAGAAAGAAGGTCGCAAGGTAACATATCTTATGTCTCTAGGGATCTAATATTGCTAATCTAGAGAGAGGTCTTACGTATGATCCCTTGAGCGTTCGAATAGCGATGGTCCGCACAATACCGTCAGAACCAGCGTGAGTTTTTTGAACTAGCCATTCCATCGGAGCTAGGCCTTGCTATTTTACGAGTATGAGCTATCCAGATTTTAATTGTGCACTCTTGACTTTCCATTTAGATCGCTCTTGCAAGGAATGGAAATATTCGGTCTCTTTTCCAAAAATGTTGTCTTATCTGTCAACTTTTTGCCATCGCGTTAACTGATTCTCGCTCACATCGCACAAGTTTTGGCAAGGAAGGCTATTCATAGCTGTTTCGACCAGAAAGTGCTCTGGGCTAAGATAGGAGATGTCGTTTGGATCGTTTGCTCAATTGTGTAAGTGCACGCGAATTCAGGATTACTTCAATCTCAGTAAGCACTGTCTCCTCGAAGGTTAAGTGAACCCTGCCAATGATTCGCGCCATGTGATACTTGGCCGCCGTCACCGCTGCCTCTCACAACTCTCCAAAATGAGGCGTGTTAGATGGAATAAAGTTCTATGTGATTTCTTGCTCGCAAAGGAATTGCCTTACATCTACTTGTACCTCTGCTGAGAGTTGAGGAAATCCCGAATCTTCTTAAACTGATTGTGAGTTCTTGTAAAAGTAGACGCATTATCACAGTATATACATATGGACTTACTCCTTCGTGAGATAAGACGTCGAAGCGTGCCAATGAACGCTTCCGAGATGAGATCGCTCACCAGCTCGATGTGGACCATTTTTGTGGCAAAGCACACGAAAATAGAGATATATACTTTACTGTTACGGGCATTTTGCCGCTTGTCCTTTCTTAGTATAATTGGATCAGCGTAAGTCCACGCCACAATGCAAAAATGGTCTCGACACCGTGACTCGGCTTAGCAAGAAGCCTAACATCGCCTCCGATTGCGTTGGTTTGACTCTGAAGCATGCTATGTAGTTTCGAAGTATCTTATGCGTACTTGATCGCAATGAAAGAAATCAAAAGCGTTGTCTCACGGCGGTCATGGTGCTTTGCGTGCCGGCATGTATATTGCATACATGTTCATGATTTATCACGCGTTTTGTAAAATCGTGCTCACAAGGCAGTAATGGGGTGTCGCGTCTTAAACAAGAAGTTTTTAGCTTACCCCTTACGCGAATTAATCCGATCTCGTCTATAAAGGGAGATAGCGATAGCAATTTACTGTAATGTGTTGATAGCTCTACCCTTGCTCAATGCTTTGTATTCTTCAGAAAATGAGATTTTCTGTATGAACTTACATGCCATATTTAGTGCATGCGATATTTCATCATGTGAAACGAAACTATTGTAGTTGGCGGATTCAGACGATGCATTTTACACAACCTGAGACAATAAGCTAAAATGCGACATATTCTTATTCAGATTAGAAAACTTGGTCGCTAATTCGTCGACCACGGAGCGTTCAAGAGGAACCGCAATCACGGAAATGACCTGTATCTCCGGAATGTCCTCTTTGAGCCGGATGAACCTGCCACTTGGCCACTGATCTTGAGGAGATTGCAAGAAAGCAGGGCCTTGCCACTACAAGGAAGTGTTTATTAACTGGTGCAGATCGAGTCCGTGTGACAAAACGTCTGCAGAGTTATCGAGAGTGATGAGACATGTGCCCAATGCTCTATTTGTGTCAGGCGTTGTATCTTACCAACCCGATTGGCCACAAAGACTGTCCATTTTCGCAAAGGTGAAGTCGACCAATTTAAAGCTATTGTCGAGTCTGACCAGAGGAAGATATCATTGTGTGATAAATCAAACAAATCTCTAACCTTTTCCAATAGTTGAGCCAACAGCAATGCTGCTACTAACTCTAATTAGCGAGATCTTGGTAGCGATATGGTCTTGAGAGGATATGAGATCTTGAGCAAAGTAATTCTACGCGAAATTCACTGGTTCGAACCTCTTGTTCGAATATATATGCATGCAAAACCCGTGCATTTGAACGTTGAGTTGAGGGTCCGAAGCAAATTTAACGCAACACTTGTTCGTTTAACTCGGGTAATCGGAACTTGAACCTCAGCCATTCCAACTGTATAGCCTGAAGTACAGACTCATCCCATTGACAGCCTGCTATAACTCTTGAGAAATGATTTTTGCCGTAATAATAGTAGGTCCTAGAAGTTCCAAGGAATCAAATAATCTAGCTACTTCCGACAATATTGTGCGCTTGGATACCGCGTGATAATTTATGTCAGTCTATGTAATGAAAAACCTAATGCATTTTCCGCTTGGTTTCACAGAACCCCTAAGACGTGCGAATGACTGATTATGCTCGAGCCACCCTGCTGGTACCCTGCATTTACGAGCAACTGCGTGCAATTTAATGCCCACTTACTAAGTTCAAACAATCCTAACTATAATAATGCGTAATCTCTGTTATTATTAACTCCGCATCAGTAATTGTATCCCGTGAGCATATCGTTCATGTAAAAGTCCTGCTTAATGCATTTTATTCCTACTAGGAATGTTGATTCATGCTGCTCCGTCTAATATTTTAGGCGTTGCCAAAAGTGATGCGGAAGAAGTGCCGTACGTAACCATTGTCAGTTTGTATGTCTGGACATTCGACTCGGTATTGTCACGCCACGGTATTCTTTACAGTCTTGTCTGTGAAGGGTCTATCAAAACCTGCCGGTACATCTTGATTACGTCGGCGGAAATAGCGTAGTATTGTGTTCAAAAACGCAGTAAAATAGACATTAGATCCTACTGAATGACGGGAGCGCATTGTTGAGCGATAAACCCGTGCTTGTCTTGCACGCATCGAAGACAATGCAAATCTTCGAGAATGGTCGGAACCCTCGAAAACGCAATGATGCGGTAAGTAGACAGATATTGAGTCATCATCGAAATGCTCGACCACAATTTTTATATGTCCTGAGGATAGGTACTCCTTCATAAATTCCGTATATTGTATCCCTAAGCTAAGATCGCGTTCGAAACGTTTTTTGAGATTTCAAAGACGCTTTAATGCGATGTCTTTTGAGCTACCTATTTCGTTGATTATATGCTTCTTGATAGGAAGCCTCATTACAAATCTACCGTCCTTGTCCTGGGACACGTTGTTTAGAAAGAAAATAGCTGCTCGCACTGTTTCCACAAGGGTGTAGCTAGTCGAGTGATCGACACAATCCTCTTGGTGCCAGAAGACCTTGGTGTTCAATTGGTTGTGTATCTGTTCGTCGCTTATAGTCGCGTTAAAAGATTGCACCTTCTGTGGAATGCTTAAAGAACCATCAATTCGACCCACCAAGATCTCTAACCGTGTCTTTTGTAAAGTTGAATGCTTGAGTGAGGACCGCACTTGTTTCACGCACAATAAATCCCAGAATGTCTCTATGTCTAATAATAGATCGACCTTCGATGAATCAAAGAAATACGGAACTGGAAAATGCAGAACTGCGGAAATAGGAAACATTCGTCATATTTACCGTTGAAGGTTTCGACAATCGCACGTGTATCACGGAATCATGAGTATCGGAAACATTTGATGACGATCGTTAACCTCATTTTCGTATAACTCTTCTATTTGTGATTGAACGGCATTGTATTCCGACCAACCGAGATTGCCTCGTTCAGGATGTAGGATTCCAGATGATGACGATGCGCCCTGGCATTCGTTGGCGAGTCGGCGTCGCAAGAAATGGCGAGCTGCTTCGGCACCATACCGCGTCAAACTTGTGGGTTAGATATATCACTGTCATTCATCGGCTGCTTATGGCGAATCTGATCTCGCCAAACCTCGCAGATATGCCGACAATTCTAACCGTTTGTCCTGTATCCGATGCGTTAGCTGTAGATCCAAGATGACTGGATCCGACTCGAAGGACCAAAAGCTTATACGATACACACTGATGATTTTGAATATATCTATCCATGCGTGAGATACGCGGAATTTTATCTCCTCGCGATCGGGCGTGGTCGGGAATTAACACTGTTCTTCTCTCTATTTGATTAACATATTTATTTGCTTGTGGATACAGAGTACAGCGGTTTGCTTGCATGATGACAACGGCAAGGAACAGAATCAGAATGGCAGCGTTAGCCAGCAAGATGCGCTCATGGCGGCAGCCGCCGAACAGTTACAGTACGAGCAACTCGACCAATTACAGCGCTCGACTCGGGATGAATTGCGTTCGCGACAGAAGCTGGCGTTAGGCGCCAAATATAAATCAAATCATTATACTAAACATGTTTAGCAGATGGATTATGATGGATTCAGAATAACAAAAGTATAAAAAAAAGTTATAATCAATATGTGTACATTCAATATGTCTAAATTGCCTTATTTATTGATTATTATTTTTATAGAATTCACTTTCTTTACACTGAGGAAAATGTAGCCAATTTTAATAAATATTTAATTCCATACTGAACAATTAAACATTTTTACTTACAATAAATAAATGTTTGTTTAATAAAAAGAATGATTATTAAATCAAATTAATGGTTCTTGTACCAAATAAATATATCTTTATATTTAATAAATATTTAATTGGCAGTATTTAACTAAATATTTATTAACATTCACATATCTTTTTTTTCAAAATAGTTAGAAACAGAAATATAAATTTGTGACAAAAATATAAATTAAATATAATATAATGTTCTAAAATATAAAATATAATGAGCTATAATAATATGAATTGCGGAAATTAATAACTATTACTTGGTATAGTCATAGAAAACAATATAACTTACTCAATATAAAATGATAAATATATAATTAGATTATAATCACGACATTTTTGCAATTGGCTTTGACAATAACAAACTGAATTGATTAATTGATACAACAAGTCACTAAGCAGTCTGTACGATACACTAATGCTGTTTGTTGAATTTACCGTATAACTATCTGTAAACATTAGTATTCTTTTTATCTTGTTATTGAAATATGGTTTTTAGTAATATAATAATACAGAACTAGGATTTAGTTGCACATTTCAATCGATTTTCTTGATTCTTGCCCCTTATATCATCAATTCGCGCACAGTCGATCGGCATTTGATGAAGTAAGGAGCAAGAACCAAGCTGAAAATCAAAGTGTGCAATTAAAGCTTTGTAATATATAATAATATAATATATATAATAATATATAATAATATAAAATATAATAGATGTAGGAACAAATCATTAAAAATATATACAACGATGGGCATTAGGAGTCTGGAAATAAATTGCGTAAAAACTTACAGAAATAATGCGAAAATTTTTGGACGTTCCGGCTCCGTTTGGAGCCATCTTGGCATCTTGAGATCTCGAAATTAATAAATAATAATTTAAAACCTAATATCGTAGGAACGCATTCCCTTACGTGTTTATAGTTATGATGGTGAGGAATTCCATCATGAACATCTTAAATGTTGTATCAAACGGTTGCATATATAATAGTTGGGATGCGTTCTAAAACCTACTTACAGTAACCAAAACTCTATAGTCGACGTTACGTCAATTGTAGAGTGAAAGTATGTGTTTCAAACTAACAGACTAAAGAATTATGAAAGAAAATGGATTTTAACGTGGTAACATGTTATAGTGGATAGAGATGTTGGACAAATTTTTTTAGAAAATGTCATTATAGTGCTCACTCCATATAGTAGCCAAAATCGTACATCATTAAGGTGAATATATATCGTCAAATTAATAAGAATCAATTAGTGTTCGTCACAAATTAAAATTAAAATTAAAATTAAAGAATAAAGGAATAATCATGCTAGTTCGAGATATATTTTATAATAACTGTCACGCGTGTTAGAACAAAGAAAGTACATATTAATCAGTTTAAATAAACAATGTTAGCATTACATTTTATGGAGGATCTCTATAATAATGGTTTAAAATATGCATTATTTCTGAGCATTAATTGCTTGTATGATCGCTTGTTGTGTAATCTCTCTTCATCCAGAATTCTTGTATTTTCTCAATCAAAGTCATAATCATAGGATGCATTGCAATCATGACTTCGATTGGAAAAATACATGATCGATAATGACCGAGTCTTTCTGCGAATGATTTCAGTTTTCTGATAATCTTATCATTAAATTTCTACTCGTCTGTTGTATATTTTTTATGATTTTATTATTAAAAGAGTCTTTATTAATTGATTCATTGAAATCATTGTATTTAACCTGAATTATTAGATGTAAAAACACAATACCGGGAACATAATACCGCGCCGAGAAGAATAAGTAAAAAGTAGAAAGATACTGATCGTTCATTTAATTATTTAATATGTGTATTAGATGACGTGCTACGAGTGATTGTTTTATCTACTCATGATATATCAAAATTCACATTATATAATATATACACAAATTAGTTTAATCTATCTTTATGTTTCTTGTTTTATTTTCCGCTTTCCGAATTAAATTAATTTAGTCAAATCAACATAACAACTTTTTTCTAATGCATACATGATGACTCATTATGTCCGGATATGAATATTCATATCGCAATAAGTAAATGCTTTTTTTACAATATCTCTCGTTTGTAATGTATAATATTCATATAATATGTATAATGTTATTTAAATCTCTGTTACAATAATACACGTTACATATTAAGTATGTTATTCATATATATAATATCGCAAATAAAAAATTTTTATATTTCTATTTATTCTGCGAATATAATGATGAACGAATCAGAGAAATTGAGATTAAAAAAAACATGAACATTTGTTTCTTCGTGAATCATGCACTTTATGGTTGTAAAAATTATTATTTTAAAATATACTATTGCTTAGAATAAATATTATCTTATAATAATATTATTAAAAATGAGACAGTAGTAGAATTGAATTAATGATTATGATCCTTAATAATGAATTTTGTAACATTCTCCTTAAAAAATTAACGCAATCCATATATACAGAATGTCCCAAAATTCGCGCATTCGGAATATAGGACATGATATTTTATGCTGAAACAAACAACTTTTTTCTTTCGCAAAA
>NW_017305386.1:558150-558498 GCF_001594115.1 Trachymyrmex septentrionalis | reverse complement strand
ATTCGCGCATTCGGAATATAGGACATGATATTTTATGCTGAAACAAACAACTTTTTTCTTTCGCAAAATTGTATCTGGCAAGTAATTTTTGCAAAAGAGCAGGTTGAAGTTAACGCAAAAATTATTTCGCGTAAAAACTTATTAAGCGTAAAAACTGATTCGAAAAATCCTCTACCATTTTGCAATTTTTGTTGCCCAATGAGTAAAATGTTTAAAATCGACAGTTTTTTAAGAAAAGTTTTTTAAGAAACATCTTTAAAATATTTCACAAAGAACACTGAAAGATATATTAAAATTATCTTATACATCGATTTTATTTGTTCAGATCGATTTCGTTTGTTCAGCAAT
>NW_017305386.1:554343-558050 GCF_001594115.1 Trachymyrmex septentrionalis | reverse complement strand
TATATATATATATAATCCTATTTAAATATCTTTTCTCGTCACAGGAATAGTCATTGTGCATCGGGGAGTAAAACCGTAAGAAAAGATCGGACACGGCTCGCAAATATGTAAGCACAGCCGCATTCATAAATTGCAGACTAGACGGACCAACGCGCGTTTCTGCTGGCCGCTATCGGTCGACCCCTTCGCTTCGGAAAGTGTTACGGCGTAATAGAAACCGACGCGATAACGTTATCTGCCACGCGCTCTGTCTGCGGCGAAGTGATTAATACGAGGCCGCCGCCGACGTCCATCCCGTTTCTCGATTCGCCGCAGCGCGGCGGGGGAGAGAGAGAAGGAGACGTTTATTTCCAAAAAGGAGCAACGAAGGATTATCGGGAGGGGTCATAAATCCTCGTTCCAGGATGGTGAGGGACGAGAGCGAGAGCGAGAGCGAGGACGAGGGCAAGGGTATCTTACGAATCCTTCGGGGCACTTGCCCTCGAAATGCTACACCTGCTGTTGAAAAATATTGGAGCGAATTAGCGCGCTAATTCAAGGCGTCTCTAATCGCCCTTCTCGTATTCTCGTAACGAAGATAATTGTAGCGATAATTCCGTTACAATGACGCGGAATTAATTTGTCGCGCTCGCACTAATTAGATCGGATGGTGCAGGAAGGACGTGCGACAACTTTCTTGTGAGTGTAATAGAAGAAGACCAAGTGCATAGGAACGTTTCGGAAAGTCATTTTATTTAAGTTTGGAAATGTAGAATAATTAGAACTACGAAAATTTTGAAGGCTATGTGCTTTATTTTATAAATTTATTAACTCTCTACTGAGAGAAGAATTATTGGTATTTGCAAGTATAATATATATGATTGGTCAAAACAATAAATTATAGTTAACCCTCACTGTGTAAACAGGGGTCATTTGTGATCAGGCGATTTTTCAAATTATGCATATTTTGAAATCAATTAAATACGGGCGCGCCGTTCTGCTCCTTAAAAATTTATGGAATGAGGTAAGATGCCTGTAAAAATCCTGCAGTGGGCGTCATTTTCTCGCTAAGACCGGATATTCAGGATCAAGTGCGGAACAAATAATCTTCGTTCATCACGGTGAGGGTTAAGGTGGTTCTTTAGTAGAGTGCCGAAAATTTTAGATGCCTCACTAGAGCCCACCCAAAATTACAAATACCTGCATAATTTGGATAAAATATTAAAACTACGTGTACTCGTATATCTTAATGAAATAGTATAAAATATACGATATAGTCAAGAGCTACATCTTCATCGAAAATAAGGTGAGATTATGTTTATTTTTTGAGGTTAAATTTATATGCAAGTTTACGCCATCTTTCCAAAATGGCTGTTGACTTGTTACTTTTTTGTGACCATTAAATGTAATTTTTTAAACTATTAAGAAAAGAGGTTATCATGGAGTAAGATTTGTGCACGTTTAATCAAAGAAGTATCTTCGAATCTTATCTGTCACTAAATACGTGAAAAGTTACATTTACAATATTTTTTTCTTTCTTATTTTTTTATTAACCTATCATAGAATTTTGCACAATTTTGGTACTTCAACTTTATTATATAAAAAAAAATTTAGCATTTCGATATTAACTCGATTTATTAAAGAACAACCTTAAATAGTAATTGCAACTATTTTTATGGTAATGTAGACATCCACAATTGTAGTATTCCTTTACAGAATTGACAATTTACATATACATATATTTGTTGATAGAACTGTACATATATTGTAGTTATCACTAATATTATAGCAGTAATAATTACAATTATGGCAACATATAATTGTACTCACAAAAATTCCAAAAATTTTTTCTCTCAATTCGGAACTGATGTCAAAATCTGTAACATAGTAAAATTAACACTAGATCTGCAAGATCCAAATTAGGTTAATTAGTAATAAAGATAATAAAGGATAAAAATTAATTTCAAAGAGCTAAAACATAACACAACATGTGTAAAAAGATTGAATACTAATCCTTTAGTGCCACTCCTAATAGTATGTCATATTCAAAGTTCCTTTTATTTAATGCCATAACTTTTTTGTATATTTAGGTGTTTGTCAGCACTGTTGCATTGTTCTGTCCTTGTTTTACGTTTAATAAACAATAAGGATATGCGTGGTAGCGCTGACAGTGTGCTTCTCGAACACAATCTTTGGTTATTAATCTTTCCTTGATGACTGACGCGGCGTTTCGATTAAAACAATATATTATAATATGTTTACTTTTGTTTTATTTTTTGTTTTAGTTTTATATTTCTTACAATACTCAGTGTGATAGAAATATGAGAAAATAATGTAGAGTAACACCGAAAGGCTAAATACATTTTAATAAGAGTAATAAAAAGTAATAAAGGCTGTAGGAGTCAACTCAGTTAATAGTGCGATTATATATATTAAATTTATTCCATAAACTTCTATATAATTTCAATGAGCACAAACATAATACAATATAATAGAATTTTGACGTTTCGACTCCTCTTTGAGTCATCTTCAGAATGAACTGTCCATTGTTAGTTAAATTCTTTTGTTTCTTGGAGCAATCTTTACTTAGAAACCGTTGTGTGAAGACGGATACATCACGATAATCTTTAAATTTATTTTATCAGTATGACTGTCTGCTACAAAAAAAATTTTCGTTATCTATTTAATTTTAATTGTATATAATGGATTGCGGCGCTTATGTTGTGATTCCAATAGTTTGTCAACTGTTGAGAAACCCACACTACATGGAAAATTTGATTTCACAAGAATTTATTATCTAACAATGGATAATTCATTCTGAAGATGACTCAAAGAGGAGTCGAAATGTCAAAATTCTATTATATTATGATTGCGCTCATCGAAATCACATCAAGGTTTATGGAATAAATTTAATAATTATAAGATAATCGCACTATTAACTGCATTGACTCCCACAGCTTTTATTACTTTTTATTATTATTTTAAATTTGTGGAATTCTTGTTTTAGTAAATTTAATAAGAATAATCCAAATTTTCAGGTGTAATATAAAAATAATAAAGAAAATTGAATTATTTGACATTTGTTACAAAGGTATTTATAATTGATTTATAATGGATTCAATAGATCCATTGTTAGCTCCGGAGAGTTAAAAAGTTAAAATTAATCTCGCGATTTCTTTCTCAAGATAATAAGATGATTGGAATACAAGTTTAATCAAACACCTTGTGTTCAATCGCACGGAACAGATCCTCCCGTAATCGTCACGCTATTCGCGGAGCGAACAACTACGGAGGATAATGATAATCACGTTAAATCGCAGTGCGTGCTCGTTTGATTAGTCTCCGTTTGATTCCTTCTTCCTCGGTGAGTGATCGTTACTACCCACGATCTAAACAGCCAGTGCGCTGCACTCACGAATTGTCAACACGCAAACAGACATGTGCGACGTTGACGTCGCATCCGCGTCCTTTGTGTGTTGATCAGCGCGCGATTACGATTGCATTCGCTTCATGCAATAGTCCCACTACCAACCTACGCATCGCTAATCTCACGAAATTGATGAAGCACACAGAGGGGCTTCTTTATGGACATTTCGCGAGCGTGCGAAATAAATATATAAGTGATTAGATACATAAAAGAAAAGTATTTATAAGTATAATCGCATAATAGTAATATAATTATGATTATTAGCTATAATGTGTATGTATGGTTTAGTATAATAATAACT
>NW_017305386.1:550529-554243 GCF_001594115.1 Trachymyrmex septentrionalis | reverse complement strand
CAGAGCAATTTTTTGATTTCTTTCAAGTAAAACAGTCTATACAAACATGTGTCCTAAACGGCACACAAGGTATATATATATATATATATAGGGTGTCCGACGATATTTCTCTCAAACACTTTTTGTAGAGCGGACTAAACTAAGTCAAAAAGTCCTCTACCATTTTGCAATTTTCGCAATGGTTAACAAGATATTAATTACTAAAAATTACCGAATATTGGTTTTCAATAATTTTTTACTTAAGTATTATCAACTTTACTAAAAAAACAGCATGAGACAAAAATTGTTTATTTTCTTCTCATAGAGCATTAAGAATTTTTTCAGAATTTTTCGTCAACTTTATAGTACTGAATTTTCTTAATGGCAAGTACATATTTTTATCAATATGAGAAAATATGATATTAAAAAATTCTGAAAAAATTCTTAGAACTTTATGAGAAGAAAATAAGCAAAATTTTTCTTTACCACTGTCTTATCGAAGGACACGTTAATAGATTTCATTAAAAGTATTGAAAACAATTTTAGATTCTTGAAATCCGCGAACATTCTGACTATTAGAAATTTATCAATTCCGATAGTGAAAAAATTTTTATTCTTCATCTTTGTTGAATAATACTGTCACAAAAAGAATCTCTTTTCTTGTAAATTACTGCGCAATTTATTAAAAACAACCCTAACATAATTTTTACGAAGGCAGGCAAAGGGAACATAACAGCAACTTTGGATATAAATATATACATAGATAAAATCATACAAATATGCTGATAATAAGTGATTCAGACATTTATACGAAATTGATGAAAAATTCACTTAATAAATAATCAAAAACGTTCAGGATTTCCTCAAAAGATGGAAAAGTAAAAATTATGTCTCGAAATCAACTTACAAAAAAATAGCAATTAGCGAGGATAATACGAGTATACTGAGAGCATACGCATTATTGAAGGTAAATAAAGAGGGAATATCTTTCAGAATCATCATTTCATCGTTGAACAGCTGCCTACATTCCTTGACTTCATTCTTGCACGACGCGATCTCAAAAAATTGATAGGCCATTCAGTAAAATAGACAATAGTTTTCAACTTGTGGAAAAATTACGAGGCATTCATGTTGGAAATGAATTCTTTTTAGTTTCATTGGATGTTTAATTATTTACAAATGTTCCTATTGAACTAGCAGTCAAAAGTATTGAGAAAAGATGGAATAATTTTAAGAAGGCGATCAGCATTCTGAAAGAAGAGTTTGTTAAAGCGGTGACATTTGTCTTGAACACTATACGAGTATCTTTTAGTTTTAATAATGAATATTATAGATAGAATTTTGGTACCCCTATGGGTTCACCTTTCTCTCCGATTATTGTGATCTTATCTTGTTAGATTTGAAGATGCAGGTTTTGGGAATTCTATTACCGTTTTATTTTTTCCAGATATATTGCTGATATTGTGATGGTAGCTTCAATGGACCTAATAGAATATATTTTGACAACGTTCAATTCTTTTCACTCTAGATTGCAGTTCACGTTGGAGAATGGTGGGGACAGTATTAACTTTTTAGACTCATTAAGAATAACAATTTACTAGAATTCAACTAGTACCATAAACCGACTTTTTCGGGGCGCTACCTTAACTTTTTGTCCTCACATCCAATGTCGCAGAAAAAAGATATAGTGTTGAGAATTACTGATGCCGTGTTGCTTTCTGAACCAAAATTCCACCAAAAAAATATTAAACTTGTAATCAGTACTCTTTTGAAGAATGACTATCCAATGGACTTCATCTTCGATACCACTTCCACAGACTAAAATTTTTATCTTCTAGACGTGTTCTTGTGAAACAAAAATCTATGATTATTAATAATTCGGAAAGGGTTGAGAGGACTCCATGGTTTTTGATTCCTTACACGCCGACAACAGCAGAATACTTAACAATTTGTAAAAAAAAAACTTAAAACTTAAAACTAGCTTTTTACAGTAACAACAAACTCAGTAGTTTCAAGGTCCAGAAGGACATTTTCCCTAAAAATCAAAACAAAAATTTAGTATATAAAATAGTATGTTCTTGATTATCCAGACAATACAGTCAGAAGTTTTTAATTTTTATTAATATTGTTAAAACATTAAAAATTTGTTAGAATATTAAAAAATTATTAAGTTATTAACTACTTGTTAATTTAAACTTCCAAAGCTTTGTTAACAAGGCTTTGTTGAGCCTTCCGTCTGAGTTGAATTACTTTTGGTTTTGTTTTTTTAATTTGATTCGTCTTTAACTCTATATCTTCCAAATTAGAATCCACTGCAGTTGGGAATCTGATAGTAACTTTTGATGACGGATGGTTCAACGAATGAGTTAGCATTTATAATGTTGCTGAAGAGAACTCCAAAGAGAGCCGAAACGTTAAAAAATAAAGAAGATCTTGCGCAATGAAAAGTAATTAATGTTTAATCGTTGGGCACCTTCATTGGCTTTGACTCTCATTATTCAACTGATTGTTTATTTTTATTTTAAAGATTAAAAGTCCGTTGCTAATTTTATATTTTTAAATTATAAAATTATGGTAATGAATGATGAAATATCAACAAAAAGTATAAAGTACCTGTTAATGACCTTCGAGTATTAAAACGGAAGATAATACAAGTGTACGAAGAAATTACAGTCGCATAATGATAGTCAGCTACTCGTACTTTCATCGATAGGCAATGCTTGTCAGAGGTCATTTTTTATATTATAAATTTGAAAGTTTAATCTAGGAATACTTATATTATAATAATAACTATATTTATATTATGTACAAAAAAAATTACATTTTATAAAAAATAATTAATATTATATAAAATTATAGTCATTTTTGGAAACAATTGCATATTCTATATGATGTACGAAACTACAAATATATAGTTACCTATTATTACTAACATTATGTAGTAAACTATAAAAATGGAGCTTCTAACTATAATTATTATAATATTAAATTATAATCAAGGTTGAGAAAACTACTTTATAAAAATATAACTCATTACCGTTACTTTTTATATAAAGTAACTTGCCGTTAATTAAGACATTAGATTTTAAAATTACATTATTTAATAATTATAACAATTAATATTAAAATTTAAAACTCTAAGTTAATTTCTATATAGCAAACTTGTCTTTATATGTATATTAAATTTATTATACTAGTATGTTAAATTTCTCTTTTATAATTTTTTAGATTAATATTTTTATTTTGTATTATATATTTACACTTAGAAATTCAGATTGTAATTCATAAATGCAAATTTTATTAAAAATTGTTATTAAACATTTTTAAACATCAATTAATTTCCAGTGTTGGCTCTTAAAGGCATTTATAATTAATATTGTTACGTGTGCATTACAGTATTCATTGCCAATGTTGAAATTTATAGTTCATGTTACATACACAAGGTATATCT
Organism: Trachymyrmex septentrionalis; assembly: GCF_001594115.1. Taxonomy (NCBI): domain Eukaryota; kingdom Metazoa; phylum Arthropoda; class Insecta; order Hymenoptera; family Formicidae; genus Trachymyrmex; species Trachymyrmex septentrionalis. The sequence goes on along the minus strand of NW_017305386.1, from coordinate 550,813 downwards.
TAAAAAGTGCCCACGAATCATATAGTGCTATTCCTAATTAAACACTGAAACTTATGAATTATTTTGCAATTTTTGTAATTTTTTTTTAGTTACCTCGTAAATAGAATTTTTAAATCGATGTATAAGACAATTTTAATAAATTTTTAAGAGTTAATATTTAAGATATTTCACAAAGAACATTGAAAAATATCTTAAAATTATTTTATTTGTTGATTTTACCCAATTATTTGACAATTTTTAGAAATTGATATCTCGTTAACTATTACAAAAAATGGTTATATACA
>NW_017305386.1:542114-550265 GCF_001594115.1 Trachymyrmex septentrionalis | reverse complement strand
TATATATATATATAACATTTTTTCCAGAAATTCATTTTTGTTATATTAAAAATGTACTTTAAAAATGACATTATTACTATTATAAACAGTTACAAACATTAAAAAAATAATCGAATAAAAGTACTGATAATGGTAACGGCGCGCGGCGTCACAAGTATAACATTTTACTTCCGAAGATTTATAGTTATGCTTACAATTTTTCTCTCTTACAATTTTTGATGCTTATACGATACATATCTACAGAAATGTATATATCTAATTGAAAGATATATATTTTTATATTATTAATTACATTTGATACGGAGCAATTTGACAGGTCATAATAAAATATGAAATAAATAGTTAAAAAGTACATTGGTTAATTACATCGAATGTAATTAACATTGAGCCGTAATATTTATTGCGGTCCACGAAAATCTAGACCTAAACAATTTATTTTTTTTTTATATTTTCAGAATTACGGCTGAACTATTTTCGATGATTTTTTTGGCGCGGTAAAACACTCTTCTGCGGATAAAATTTCGCCATTGCGCGTTGCGAAATCAATTCACGATGAGTACTCGACAGGGATATACGCTCCACCACCTCGTCCGCAAATGCAGCTGCCTACTCAACTGTCCTCTCTCGCGCACACGTGTGCAACCGGCTGCATTCGTAATGTGTACGTAAGTACATACGTGCAGTATTTTCAGAGAGATTGGCGTGTTTGGTAGAGTTTGGCATCTCTGTACCCGTTGAAAATCAATGTGGACCGTACGAATGGACGTGCCGCTGTACCATACACATAGCAACTAGAATCCAATCGTTCCCGTTTTTTGTGGTTGCGTTAATGCTTGTTTTCTGCATTCCTCATTTATATTATTTTTCGCGACCACGCATGCGGGCACCGAGACCACGCGCGAGCTCCATTTCGAGCAGCGCTATTAAAGAAACATTTCTGCCCTCGGTGCTTCCTCGTCGGCATCGTGAAATTCTGATCGGGATTTTATTCGAATTTATCGTCAGCGAGTCAGTCTTGGGCAAGATTAAATGTAGATGATACGATATTAAATTCTTCTGCATGGATTTGATCGTCTACGGCTGCGGCGTAATACGCCGCCGCTGATTCCACATCGTTGCACATTGAAGATAACGAGAATTGTGTCTTGGATTGTCTTCAGCGAAAATAGGGTCGCGACTAGAGGAGTTTGTTTGAATATATGAATCTTTCATATATACGTGTTTCGCGTTCGAATATGTGATTTTATCGTGTATAACTTACTTCAGGGAGGATATCGATAAACACTTGTAGATACAATGTATAGTCGGCCACACTAGATCCGCCTTACGGTATACACGCCGCTCTTTGTAATGCCTTATGCTTTATACATTCCCAAAAGAAAAAGCTCGGGAGGCCAAGGCACACAGTTTTTCCAGTCTTCGTTTTATACAATACAATCTACTATGACCCAAGATGCGAAATATCTTTCTAGCATTTCATGCGTTATTTTCACTCTGAGACGTTTCTAGAACTCTGATGAACGGAATCATGCTTCCTTTGTTAGATTGAAAGAACTTGTTTGGTTTAATATCTAATATCTCTTGTTCACGAAGAAAATTCTAATTCTAAAAATTCTAATCTATCCTGATAAAAAATTAAGATAGTGTTAGGAACTAGAGTACCGAGAATTATATACAGGGTGGGCCAAAAGTCTGGATACATCTAAATATCTCATAAACAATGCATTTTAGAAAAAAAGGTTTCTTACAAAAGTTGTAAGGCTTAAAAAAACGCATTCAACGATGGTATTTATTTGACCTAGGATGGCGTTGTCAAAGTCAGGTCAAGGTCAATAAATTTTTTAAATAGAATTCCCCCTTTTTCATTACATATTTTTGTGGCTTATCTCGAGAGCTTTTCAAAACACTATAATTAAGTTCATTTTCATTAAGTACTTTGCAAGTTATAAGGCTTAAAAGTTACAGTACCGCCGACATTAGCATTATTCAAGATGTCCAACCGACGGCTAAAGTCTTGAATATTGTTCAGAATCATGTCCTGAATAACATTTGTTAAGATCAAAGTCATTGGAGATTGTTTCTCTTCTTTTCATTTTTATATAAAAATGAATTTTCAGTGCAAAAATGAAGTATTTAACAACGTACTTAAACAAAGTACTTAATGAAAATGAACTTAATTATAGTGTTTAGAAAAGCTCTCGTGATAAGCTACAAGAATATGTAATGAAAAAGAAGAGAAATTCTATTTAAAAAATTCATGTTGACGTTGACCTGACTTTGACAATGTCATCCTAGGTCAAATAAATACCATCTTTGAATGCGTTTTTTTAAGTCTTATAACTTTTATAAGAAACATTTTTTTCTAAAATGGATCGTTTATGAGATATTCGGGTGTATCCAGATTTTTGGCCCACCCTATATATAATGTATACACATATAATGTATATACATATATAAACGATCCGTTTTTTTTTATCGCCTAGTGGAAGATTTTTAACGGCAAATATATTCTTGTGGATGCGCGAAAAAAATACGCTAGGGGTTATCATCGGACTGTGAAATTCAGAAAAGAGCTGAAAAAAGAATGGTACAAGGGCGGTCCAAAAACGTTCAGTGATCTACGGATATCGCCACGGTGAGGCGTCATTATCAGCGATGTTTGATTTCCGTGATGTATGGGATTCGCTTTACACGTAGTTCATCAGAGTAGAAAAACAGAGAGAGAAAGAAAGAGAGGTGGGAGAGAAGGAGAGATGGATAGAGGGAGAGAAAAAAAAATGTATCGACAATGAAACGCGCACATATTTCAGAGACGCGCGTGCGTGTTTCATACGGCACGTCGGTGATTTCTCCCGGATTGCGAAACGCAATCAAAAAGTTTTCGCGCCGCGATACGACACACTTCCGGCTAATATCCGCGCGGGCAATGGAGCAGAGATAGTTCCGCGGCTATGACAATTTCCAATCAGCGCACGGAAATGGCGCGGGCGCTATAATATTTCGCGACGGAGGGCCCGACGTCCGCGTCTCTACGAGAGCTCTCGCACTTTCCTCTCCTCATCTCCGATGATGTCGCTCGCCGTTATCAGGCGTCTCAGACGGATATGAAATCCTCCGGGCCGCGGTTGCAAAATGGTATCCCGGGGATAAATTATTCTCTGGCGTTCCTGGCAACGCGTCGAGTCACCACGCGATTTCTCATTGCGGATATATTATATAATCTTAATCGATGCATGCGAAAGAGACGATTCTGCGTTTCGAATCGACGTGTCTGCGAACATGAACGGAATCGCGATCAGACGCGGACTCTCTCGCGGAGGCGAAAGCGCTATTATTCAATCGTCGAGGTGGCCCAGATAGCACCGTGATCGAGCACGTATAACCTTTTTCCTCTGGTCGTCCATTCCCTTCTATCCCCGCGCTACACATACGTCCGGGGATACGATGGCCTGACCAAGGTACGACCCAGAATCAATATCCCGAATGTTGGTTCTGATGGATTTATGACTGTGAAAGGCGTCCAGGTCACTTGCGAGTTTTGGCGTAAGAATTATCGGGGGAGATATTATGTCACGTCATAGTGCATGATGAGGATGAGAGAGAAGAGACGGACAGTGAAGATTTGAGATTCGACTTGCCGGAATTAGGAGAATCGATTTATGTCGTTGTGATGCCGCGCAATTTCCCACGGAATAAATTAGCATTTACAATCTAATGAGTAATCGCATTCTACATGATTTCGCATTAACGATATATTTGTCGGGTGGAAGATAAGAACAAAAAGCAATATCATAATCCATCGACTTAACGATTAATTATACACTCCGTTAATTAGCGTAACGCGCGATATCACAATGAATCTATGTTGAATATTCTCTCAATCGCGCGAACCAAATAAAACATCCTTACACATTGCTATACATTAAAACAGCAATTTTGATGAAGAAAAATTTGGCTAAATATAGATCTGAAAATATAATTTTTCTCGATCATCAAAATAATTTTGCAAAAATCTTGAGCATGATGAGTAATGCTGCATTATACTTTGATATTCTCGCAACCAATTTTGTCATCCTACCTAATTGCATGTTTTTGTATACTCAATTACAGGTCCAGCAAAACAATTTTCCAGTCCGTGTTAAATTTTTAGATTCTTCAGCAAAATTATTTTTTCAGTGTATTTTGAGTGTAACGCATAAGTAAATGATAAGATTATTATGTCGATGTAATTTTTGAAGAAGTTATACCTACGCGAAAATTTATACGGCAGTCGTAGATGTCACCTCTAAGTTTCTCTCCTGCTCTCTCTCTCTCTCTCTCTCCTCCCCTCTCTCCCCTCTCCTCCCCCCCTCCCTTCTCTCCCCTTCTTTCTCTGGAGCAACGCAATAAAATTATTACATCTAAACGTTATCACGTCAATTGCTGTAGATGTCATCTCTTAAGCTTTTCCCGCTATGAAACAACGCAACAAATCATCACGTCCAACATCATCGCGTTATTCCCCACAATTGTCATCTCTTCTCCTGCAGTCAACGATGGAATATACGATCATCATATACGACAGTATCACGATATATTAAGCAATTAATTTATTTTTCAACATTCACATATATAAAACGATTTTATTGAAGTGTCTAAAAATTTAGCTAGATTATACACATCTCAAAATGAATTTGTTAAATCGTCAAAATAATTATGCAGAATACTTAAAGTTTGATTGCAAAGATGTTAAAATTTTTTACATTGCTTATTGTGAGTTGAAAGAAATCATGTTACATATATTACCATAATTTATGCTTATGACTGCTATAATATTAATAATGAGACAACTTCATAAAATATGGTTGGCCCAAAAAATGGTTATTAATTAAATTACAATAATTGTTACCATTATTATGATAACTATAACTATAATTATAATCATTTTCAGTTGCCAATGTATATTTATTGATTAAATCATAGATATATGTAGATACTAACATTATAGCAGTAACAATCATAATTATGATATGTAATTAGCCACAAACACTAAAAATGTTTCTCTCAGTGTGCTTAAGATTCCTACATAATTATTTCAGTAATCCAACAAAGTTATTTTGGGATTTATAGCTAGATAAATTTTTAGATATTTCAGTAAAATCCTTCTTTGAATGTAGAAAATGCTAAATTCAAGATTCTTTTCAGTCTCTCGAGTAATGATTTTCCATTTTTTTGTAATTCGTCAAAAGTCTGCCCCCACAATGCTAGTGCGTCAATGTTTGCCTAAGAACAACGTTTCCGGAAATGAAGAGCAACACTTATGAGAAGGTGATCAGACATTACAAAATGAGATAATCATTACGGTGTTTTTTTTTTATGCTATCCTACATTATATTGATACATTAATCGTTTATTCGTTTATCGCCTCGATTATATCCCCGTTATTGACACGTTATAGAAACTCTAGTGCCTCATCTTTCCTCATTCCTTCTCATTGTAATTTGTCCATGTTTAAGATACCTTAGTTCTTTCTTCACTTGTTCTTTCACCCTTATACGCCTGTTTTTCCTTTTATCTTAATTTTCTCATTTTCTCCGTCGAAAGCAAAGGTGCGAGTGATTACTGCTGGCAAAAGCGAGGTGGAATGGCAGTGAACTGAGATAAGAAGGAGAGGGGTGGAGGGGAAGCTGAATAATTAAACCTGGTAATGTCTAAGCATTAGAGCAGATGATGACGTCATCAAACATCTGGCCCTCGACTTGCCAGCCTTTCGCCTTCTATCCGCCAAAATTTGTCCTCTGTGCAGCTCCTCGACATCCCTGTGCAGGAGTTCTATAGAGTATTACCGTCATTACTCTTCCTTTACTTTGTCCTCCCTTTCCGCACTATCTCCGTTTACCATCCTGACTTCTTTGATTTAATATTGTCGAGTTAAAAACGTATAAGTTAAAGCTAAAGTTGGAAAATCTCTCAAAGGCGGGTGTAATGACGTAATTTCATTTAATTTCAATAACTATGGAAAATTAAGAGCTCTGTTATTATTTTGTTACCGACGGCATCAGTGATAATTCTCGGTGTCTATTTGCAAAAGTGTCGATGGAACTGATGAGCCAAATTGGTGCATACTGTATACACGAAGGCCAACTTAGTTACTCGACATATGGAGCAGCAAATTCATCTGCTTCTTTGCTATTTACGGAATCGGATCAACATTTGAATTTGATTTACAATTAGTTCGAATCTCCTATTGTGTATGTTATAATACGTGCCTTTAAGATTCCTTCCTGTTCATTCATCACTACTATGTTTCAGAATGTGATGTCAAAAGCGAGGAAACATAAGAAAAATTCTTCCAAATTATATTATTCATAGAATTTAATTAATAGAAACATTTTTCAATAAAAAAACAATATTTGTAATCGCATAGAATAGATTTACAAAATATATTAGAAACTATGTTCTTGTTTCGGGAAGAAGTTAAATTGTATTTATTTCAATATATTACAATATTAATTTAACATTCTACCATAGACGTAAACATATATACAGGGTTGGCCATATTCGACGGAAAGATGTTTTTTTGTTTTTTTTTTTAATCATGGGAAAAAAACACATTTTTTGCTTTTCATTGTAAAAGCCATTTAATATGGTTCAAGGAGATTTGTGTACATTATTTGTTGAATATGATATCTCTTAAATGATCGCCTTGAGCCTGCATGGCGAGTAGTGCCCGTTTTGCAGCGTTTTCCATCGTTTTGAACAATGTTTCGGCCGATATGGCGGCTATTTCCTGTCGGATGTTGGTCTTAAGTTCGTCTAGGGTCCTTGGCTTGTTGACATAAACCTTTGATTTCAAATAGCCCCACAGAAAGAAGTCTGGAGCCGTTAAATCTGGTGAACGCGGTGGCCATTCAAAATCACCATTTTTTGACATCAAACGTCCAGGGAACAATTGTTTCAAAAAATTGATAGTGGCTCGAGCTGTGTGTGGTGGAGCGCCATCTTGTTGAAACCAGAAGTGCTCCATACCATTATCATGAACAATTGGCATCAAAAAATCACTTATCATATCACGATAACGCTCCTGATTGACGATAACCGTTTCGCCAGCTTCATCTTCGAAAAAGAACGGGCCAATGATCATATCAGCACAAATCCCGCACCAAACAGTCACTTTCTAGGCATAAAGAGGTACCTCGTGAATGATTTGAGGATTTTCAGTACCATAGAACCGAAAATTTTGTTTGTTTACGGTTCCGGTTAACGTGAAATGAGCTTCATCGCTCATGATGATTTTTTGCCAAAAATTTTCGTCAGTTTCAGCCATTTCGATTACACGTTGGGCCCATTCCAATCGACGTGGCTTATCGACAGGTAACAGTTTTTGCGTCACTTGAACTTTGTATGGGAACAAATGCAAATCATGATGCAATATGCGACGTAAAGTGGTTCGTTTTATGCCCAACTGCTCAGATCGACGTGTTTGAGATGTTGTTGGATACCTCTGAACACTGGCCTGTACGAGTGCTTGTTTTGTTGAATGTAAATTTCAACAATCTGAGAGCGTTCGCGTGGCGTGTACTGTTCCATGGCACAAATTTCCTTCGACTGACGCTTCAAACGCGCTACGTCGTTACTCGATTTAACATCTCTGTCAAAAGTTACAGTGTTGCCACATCTTTCCGTCGAATATGGCCAACCCTGTATATATAATAGCTTATTTCATTATGATTATACATAATTTGGTAAGTTATATGCAATTTCGGTTACACCTCACAGATTTGAATATCCTTTAGATATGTTGTAGAGGAGAATGTCCCGAGTGATTTCCCCGCAACAATTAAGTGGGAAACAGCATTGATTTAGAAGATATGGTATAAATTAAAATTCCATACAATGTAGGGGATGATATTGGTATAGGAGCAGATAAGGTGGATACCGCTTCGTGTGGAAAATTGAAAACTCATGTGAAACAGTACAACACGCAAAGCGAGGTTCACCCCATTTGCTTCCCCTTAGGGGTATATGATTTTCCACGCGCGCAAAGCGAGGTCTATCCCACTTTCTCTCCTTGTCTAGGCGCGTGCGACTTTTCATATGAAGCGAAGTTCACCTCACTTTCACCTTCCTATTTGTCTAGGGAGCGATGGAGATTTACACGGTTTCACATGG
>NW_017305386.1:541021-542014 GCF_001594115.1 Trachymyrmex septentrionalis | reverse complement strand
CATATGAAGCGAAGTTCACCTCACTTTCACCTTCCTATTTGTCTAGGGGCGATGGAGATTTACACATGAGTTATCAAATACACAAACTTCATTATTTATAATATACTTTCTAGATCACTTGTCATCCCCTACATATTAAACTCAGGGTTGAGAAAATTACTTTTTAAAAGCAACGTTACCGTTATTGTTATTTGCAATAAAAAGTTACTCGTTACCGTCACGCGTTACCGTTACTTAAAAGTAATGATAAAAAATCGTTACTTTTTGTTACTTTTTTTTTGTAATTATGCAGGAGACGAGCCTAACTCACCGATTTTTATGGAATAAGGCTCATTCAATGTATTTTTGCTCGAAATGAACGAATCTGAAAATAAGTGTCATTCTGTCCGGTAAACCGAGATATTAATGGTTAAAATTGATTATTGAGGTAAGGAAATCAGATTCGTTCATTTCGTGCAAAAATGCGAATAACCCTAATTTCATGGATTAATAAGCCTGTCTTCTCTATAATTACACTTTTTTTTAAATGTTAAAACAGACTTCTAAAAATGCAGAATGCTGAGACAGATTATAAATTAAATATAAGATATTTAAAAAGATATTTATCTTTGAAAATTTTTATCTTTTAATAATATTTTATATAATTCTGTGATATTTTTTTATATAATAGATCTTTTAGTTTTTAATATTGTTGTGCTAAAGTGAGGATAGTGAATGAAACAAAAATAGACAAAGAGTTTTTTATTTTTTTAGTACCTATAATCTTATTATCCGTGACCTATAAAAAAGTAACGATACAAGAGTACCGGGATCAATTTCGTTACTCCTTACTAAAGAAAACGTAACGACGTTATTTTTTCGTTACTAATAAAAAAAGTAATAACGTTACCAAATCGTTACAAAAAAAAAGTAATGAAAATGTAACGACAAGTAATGCATTACTTTCCAACCCTGATTAAACTTCAATTTATTATTTTAAACTAATGCCAGCCT
>NW_017305386.1:540481-540921 GCF_001594115.1 Trachymyrmex septentrionalis | reverse complement strand
AATTCTTATGGAGAATCAACTCAGAGCACTCTCCCCTACAAAATACCTTAAGGACACACAAATCGATGAGATGTAACCTAAACTGTTTATTTACACATAATTTATTTTCCTGTATGTTTTGCAAAAATTTTTATTGCGTATTTTCTCTGATGTCATAATCTAAGATAATAGTAATGAGTATATATATAGGAATCTTAAATTGTTAGAGTATTACAGGGAATGGGGTAACTCATTACTTGTGTAACGAAGTAACAGTTTCAAGTTAATTTTTTGGTAACTAAAGATAACATAGTTGCATTTTTTTTATAACGGTAGCGAATTTTACAGTTACCTTTATCATTATTTTTCACATGATTGTACATGATTCCATTGAACACAAGTCACATAGCGGTTGAGACTAGAAAGCCCTCTAGGCAGCCGTCCGCTGTGATTGATGGTCG
>NW_017305386.1:540057-540381 GCF_001594115.1 Trachymyrmex septentrionalis | reverse complement strand
AACTCAGCTGTTTCTAGTCCGATCGACTTAAAATTTTGACACGTTTCAAGCAAAGGTTAGTACTCTAGAAAGACGTGGTTACTGGTTTACTACGAGCGCCATTTCTGGGTTAGTCTCGGGACTTATTGATCCATGTGTTATATATATATATATATACACACACACACACACACACACACGAAAGTCTTTGATACAAACAACATCTGTGTCTAAAATGGCAACAATTTTCACAGGTATCTTACAAAATATGTACGATTGTAGTACCAGAATGGTTTTGATGAGTAATGCCATTTTCGTGTTTAAGGCATAAAATTTTTCAAACGA
>NW_017305386.1:538619-539957 GCF_001594115.1 Trachymyrmex septentrionalis | reverse complement strand
CAAGAGAATGTGTGTGTGTGTGTGCGCCCGTGCGTGCGTGCGTGCGTGCGTGCGTGCGTGCGTGCGTGCGTGCGTGCGTGTGTGTGCGTGCGTGCGTGTGTGTATGTGTGTGTGTGTGTGTGTATGTATCATGTGTGCGAACGGAGAGGCGATAATAATTAATAATTGTAATTTAGTTAAAATTAATTTCATCAACTGCGGCGAAAGAACGGAGTAAAGAAGTTGTAGAAAAATTCTACGGAGACGTACAAGTAAGTACGGATATGGTGATTGGGGAACGCAGACTGGAATATTAATATTAGGGGACTGCCCTCAAATAACAGTTCGGATTTCATCAGGATCGAAATAATTGGGCCCGAAGGTATAAGCGTCCTCAGGAAGAGGTGTTGAGTGCGGGAACTGTCAGTTCCATCGATTTCGTTGATTTTAATATTTTTTTAATATTTAATGGAACATTATATTATTTGAACTAATGAATTATCCGCTCTTTTTAACGAGTTAGTTTAATTTTGGAGAAAAATAAAATATAATAATCTATAAGACTTACAATTCTCTGCTGTCGAAATATTCATACCAGATGTCGGAGGCCGAAGTGATGTTTATCACTCGATTAAAAAGGTCGCACACAGATTGTAAGATTTCAGAAAATGAACTGCACGAATCGTTAGCAGAGATGATTGTACCAGCGATTTGTATAAGACTAATAGAGGTAATTTGTACATAAAGGATCTCACGGTGTCACGATTTATATAAGTTTTTTGAAGGATAGTTTTTGGACAGAATGTGTCGTGTTGGAAAATTGAGGATTCGAGGTTGGTAGGATTTTTGTTTCTAGAGAAATAACTGGAGGATCGCTTTTAAATAAATTTCGCCCGCACTATAAATTTTAGTTTTCTAAATATTTATTGGTAATGCAATATTACCTTCTGTAAAGGTTTTGGTTTCACTGATTCATTGGCGAGTTTAGTTTTATCTGCTCCATTTTCGGAGGAAGGAGGTGTAACTTATCGTCGCTTCCAAGCGATCTGGTTATGATTCATGTTGTCCTTACGTGAGTTTTCGTATTTCCTTTTTTTTATCAGTTATCAATTTCTCTTTTATTTATTAAACGTGCATTTTCTTGTCTAGGCAGTATTTGCCTACGTTGAATCTATAGCATTGTTTGTGGCCGGGTCTCAGATAAAAATTAGACACTGATGTTTTATTATCCTGCATTTTATTGTACTAATATCTTAATGTCGATGAGAAAACGCCCTTGGACTTGGTACCTTAATTACTTTGATACCTTAATTACTTTTACAAGTTGAAGTGTGCGTATTGTCACGTATCGCGTGTGTC
>NW_017305386.1:528213-538519 GCF_001594115.1 Trachymyrmex septentrionalis | reverse complement strand
ATACCTTAATTACTTTTACAAGTTTGAAGTGTGCGTATTGTCACGTATCGCGTGTGTCTATAAGTCCTGTGTTCGTTAACAAACCAGCCTTGTTCATAAAATTTTCTCTTCATAGCTTGTTGTTTTAGTCATGCGTTAAAGCTATAAATTTTATTATCGTGGATCAGGCGACAAAGTTTTACTTATTTTCTATATCGCTGGAAAGGTTTCTAATAACACGTTTATCAGATTCGTGATATTTGCTCGCTCGCCGATTAGTGATCATTAATGCTCGCATTTTTGTTCGTATTTTATCTTAATTACTTATTTCATCGAATGTTTGTGAAACGAAGAAATCGTGGAATCCACCTGTTCGTAATACTAATATACGCAGTCGTACTCTCTAAATTTCTTGGAGCGAAATCTCACTTTTTTGGAGTGAAAAGTCACTTAAAATATTCATGAAAATACCGCCAATCAAAGTGGAACGAAATTTCACTTTTCAAAAGAGTAAAATTGTTTATTCTTCATTTGGATTTATTCTTCAACTCTAAAAAGAATGACTTTTCGTGAAGAGAGAATGTTTTATAACCTAATCATAAAGTCGCAGGTATTTTTTGACTAAGTTTTGAAATCTCTAAGTATTTTATCTGTACAGGAGTACAAACATATTAAAGATTAGAGACATAAATTTTGATTTATTACATTTTATTAACGTTTTCAGTAGAAATTAATTTCTTTTATTATCCTAAAGTACCTATACAAAATACCTTAACCTCTGTTCGTATACTTTTGATTTTTATTTTATATATGTACAAATGTAAAAACAGACTTACATCTGATAGATTCATTCCCGAGTTTGTCAAACACTTGACGTTGTTCATACACTCAAAATAACTAAACAGTTGTCAATAATTGACAATTATAAACGGCACTTGTATGAGAACAAGAAGTAAGAAGGCGTTAGGCGTGATTTGAGATTTCTGCACTTTAAGTTGTGAAGTTTAGAGCATTAACAATTTTACTTTAAAAATAAGAGTGAAACTTTTCACTTTTTGTTTAGTGTGAAAAAATTTATTCTATTAAAGTGAATACTTCCTCCATGTAGAGTGAGCTGGTGACTCCAAAATTAGAGTGAAAATTTTATTCCAAAAAATTTAAAGAGTAAGAGCGACACGGAAGTCAACGTTACGTATATAGTTGTCAACATCGAGGTCACGAGCGTTCGCATTCCGGAGCACTCGTTTATTTCGAGAGAGAGATCGAGAGAGAGAGAGAGAGAGAGAGAGAGAGAGAGAGAGAGAAACAGCGAAATTACCCCATTATATTTTTTTATGTCGCGGCGACGGGCGCATTGCATAATGACACGAGGACTAGTTCTAGGCTGAAAAGGGACAAAGAGAAAAAAAGAGAGATAGCTCGCGTATGTGTGTGTGCGTGTGAGATTGAGACGAAGAGTCAGAAAGAGAGCGGAAAGAGAACCTCATTTGGAGCTGTTAGGGAATAATTAATTCAGGCCCTCTCCGTCTACGCGCGGTGGCCGACCGTGCCTTATGTACGCTTCATGGTCGTATCGTATGGTAATGCGCTTCAACCTGCGTGACATTTCGCCCTCTTCCTCTCTTTCTCTCTGCCCCCGGTAACGTAGAGGCCAGCCGAGCGTTTTCGTGTTCCACCAGCTTGGTCCGCGATCTGTGCAAATTACGGTCGACGACGAATCTCTCCTACGTTCAACGTACGTAATGTTCCGACGCCGGCTGTCGTGATTTAGAGACGCCACCGGACGAGAAGTACTTCGATCTTTACACAGAATATTGCGATTACTATTCTAACTATCGATTGCACGCTTTATAAAAATAACGACGATAAAACAATTTTTCATAGAGCTCTCAATAATCAAAATAATATTAAAATAAAACCGAGTAAATTAGAGTTAAAACACGTTGTTGTTATTTATGTTTATTATACAAAATTTTCTTCTTCAATTTATTCATACAATATACAAAAAATGATCAACGTTTTGACTGCTCTTTACAGCCATCTTCAGGATAATCCAATATAAATTTAAATCCAATTATTCTTAATAAATAAATAAATGCAAGTACATTTCAAAAAACCTTGAATGGTTCCTCGTTGAATTGTGAGCAAAGCTCTTTTTAATCAAGGTCAAAATTAAGGATTTAAAGTTAAGTATTAAATGAAAGAATATAAATATATTTTAGAAAACTGCATTATGTTATACGTAAAAATTTTTTTTGTTTCTTGATAAATTGATCGGTTTTAAGAAATTGTACTTCTATTCTATTACAAAAATCTTTAATGAAAATCATATAATTTTGAGATAGTCATTAGACATGTATCCGCGTCGGCGTCAGAAATGCATTTAATATATAAGTTGTAGGTCAATGTGACGTAGAGGCAACAATAAATATAAAAATAAATACAATTTAACAAACATCAAAATATATGTATGGTCTGTTTTACGTAAACATTTAACATAATTGTTAATTATTAAATTGAATTAAGAATTGCCACATAGCCATGGTGAAAGAATTCGGTGTCCGTCTGAAGATTGAGTACATTAGATTGTAATTTAATATGTATCATTTCGGACACGAGTCTTTTTTCCAAATATCTTTCTCTAACATCTTAACATTTATCCAATCAATTTCATGATTGTGACAGATTTAATTTCATGATTGATGGCAGACTTAAATTTACAATAGAAATTGGGGGGAATAGATTAAACTTTTTAGATGTAACTATTATTAATAACAATAGCATTTTAGAATTTGACTGGTATAGGAAGCCTACATTCTTGGACAGATTTCTGAATATTTATCTGAGAAACCTTTGTTAAAAAAAAAAAGGAGTTATTATGAACACAGTAGATAAGGCAATACTACAAGTATTATCACATCCGAATTATTATCAGAAAAATCTTTCTTTTATAATTGACATCTTTTTGAGCAATGATTATCCCTTAGGTTTTATTTTTGACACAATTAATGTTAGATTTAAAAAACTTTTCAATAATCAATTTGAAAAAGAAAAGGTAGTTAATAACTCTGATGAACTAGATAAAAAGCAATGGTTTACAATTTCATATATTTCTAACATTTCGAATAAATTCTTTAATATTGTTAAAGATTCAAATGTGAACTTGGCCTTTTTTTGGATTTAATAAGTTGAGTAGGATGATTAAGGCTTAGAAAGATATTCTTCCGATATTGAATAATAAAAGTAGTAGTTTACAAATTAGCGTGTAAAAATTGTGATGCGACCTACGTGGAGCAGACAAAACGCAAATTAAATACAAGAATCTCGGAACATAAAAATCAATTACGTAATAATAACATGAATAAATTAGTTATTGAACATGCGTTATGTCACAATTATGAAACTGATTCGATGAATGTTAAGGTGTTAGATAGAGAAAGATATTTGGGAAAAGACTCTTGTCCGAAATGATACATATTAAATTACAATCTAATGTACTCAATCTTCAGACGGACATCGAATTCTTTCACCATGGCTATGTGGCAATTCTTACTTCAATTTAATAATTATCAATTATGTTTTTAAAACAAACCATACATATATTCTGTTTGTTAAATTGTATTTACTTTTATATTTATTATTATCTTTACGTCACATTAACCTACAAATTATATATTAAACGTATTTCTGATGGCGACTTGGACACATGTCTAACGACTATCTCAAAATTATATGATTTTCACTGTGAAGACTTTTGTAACAGAATGAAAATGCTATTTCTTGAAACCGATAAATTTATCAATGAAACAAATTTTTACACATAATATAATGCAGTTTTCTAAAATATATTTATATTCTTTCATTTAGTGTTTATTTTTACATTGGTTAAGAATTGTGCTCACAATTCAATAAGAAACCACTCTAGGTTTTTGGAAATGCACTTGCATTTATTTATTTATTAAGAATAATTGAACTTAAATTTGTATTGGGTTATCCTGAAGATGGCTGTAAAGAGCAGTTGAAACGTTGATTAACTTTTGTATATTGTATGAATAAATTGAAGAAGAAAATTTTGTATAATACAATACAGATACAGTAAGTCAAGTAAGAGCATGGTCGGCCTTACTCAAAGCTAATAAAAGATATCGCCCTAAATCTATCATGAATCCATAGAGGGCACCTTTATTCTTGATGCACTATCAAGGAAGATTCAGTTGTCATTGAACTTTCTTAAGAGAATTTATTACATTAAGCGCCATGAGTACCAAATACGCACCACGCTATGAAGCGTGTTCTTCACGTTGTGTTTCTCTGTACTCACCCGAAAGGGTTCTAAAAATGTCACAATTAGCGGCTGCTAAATATATGAAAAAGTCGAAATCATTCGTACAGAAGTGAGTGCAGCGATATAATGTGGCAAAAAATGTCGATAATTTACCGAAACGTGGCTCGATATGCAAAGTGAACAAAAAAAGACGATACAAAAATAGTGAATCTGTTTTCGCGGAATCCTGGCTTAACACTGCATCAAGGACAAGCAAAATTGAAGCAGAAAGGTTTAGATATATCGTATGAAACTATTCAAACCTATCTCAAGGCTAATAACATGAACTCGACCACGCTCTTACTTGACTTACTGTACAAATAACAACCGTGTTTTAGCTCTAATTTGTCCGATTTTATTTTAATATTATTTTTATAAAAATAACATCTCACCGATTGTGCATGCACAAAAGGAAAAATTTTATTAAAATATTTAACTAGATGAAAATCTGAAAATAATTTTGTTAAATAATTATGTAAGAAACTCAAACATGACGAGCAATGCTACAAAACATTTTAATGTTCTAGCAATCAATTTAAGCATCCTAATTATTTTGAATACAATTAAGTAAAGAAAAGCCATATATTCGATCAAGGCGAGTCTTGATCTAATAATATATTTGGTAAATTTCTAATTTCCAGTTCAAACAAACTGCATGGAGAGAAAACATTTGCTATGAACGTTAATAACGTCCTAGAGCAAACTCCATATATAAATATAGGTACCGCAAATTATTTGCAGGTGTAATAAATACATACAATATATTTATTCTTTTTTGTACTGATTATATTGTAGAAATTATTTGGAATAAATCTAAAATATTTATCAAATATGCAAAGAGTGATCGAAAAAGTCGTCCGTTTTGGGATCTTCGATTTTGGGACTAAATTGTGGACCAAATTTTACCTTATAATAAGATATTATTATATATTAATCATAGAGAAGTTTCAAGTTGAGATAACAATTGTTGTCAGAACTGAGGGAGGATGGAATCAAAGTCCATTATTAAATTACAGGTCTACGAGATCTGGTCTACTATTTTAAGAAGATTGATCCAGCCGAGTGTATATCAATTGCCCACATCGCTAATTGACTAATTTAAAATAAAATTATTTCATTGATAAAATGTTAAAAATTGATAAAAGTTAAAAATTACTAGGAATCGGCAGATGTAAATGGTCTGAACGATTGAACTGTGTGCAAGTGAACCATTCCCGATAAAGGCAAGATCGCAATTGATTGTGCCGATAAAGGCATGAAAATCAACTCAACACGCTTGTTCTGATGATTTTGTAAATCAATTTATTTTGATTGTAAAAAAGCGGATTTTTGCATAGACATAATACATGATCCCTGCTCTCTCTCTAGTTATACTAACAATTGCACGTCACGTTAACCTGAAACTTCTTGGAATTAATATTTCATTATAAGGTATCATTTGACACACAGTTCAGTCCAAAAATTAAGGGTCCAAAAACAGGCGAAAAAAAACCATCTTTTTTTTCGGTCACTCATGGTTTATTATAAACAGTAAATAAATTTTGACAATTAAATTTTGCAATTCTTTTGCGTTCACACACACATAGCAAAATCATTTCTCTCTGTGTGCGTAAAATTGTAAAATTCAAACAAAAATGTTATTATTAAGCACCAAGACTTAGATCGCAAATACAGTCCTTTTTTATTTGTTTTGAAAAATTACCTTCAAATTTACAACTAATTGTTTTGAAAAGAATGATTTCAAATTTACGAGGGCAAATCAATAAGTTCTTAGAAAATCTGTCAAAGGGCACTCGCAGTATCACATTACTTTTTGACAAGTAGCATCTTCCAACTGATTACTGTCAAATTTTGAGTGATAATCATCGCGTAGTTTTATTTCTGTAGACGATTAAAGCGAACAATCTTTGTATTTTTTGCAAAATGGAAAAAAACGAGTTCCGTGCAGTGATCAAACATCTACATATGAAAGGTTTAACGCCGAAAGAAATCAAAGCCGAGTTGGATAATGTTCATAGTACATCTGCACCAGCGTTTGCGACTGTATACAATTGGGTGAATGAATTTAAACGTGGTCGTACATTCACATGTGATGCATCTCGTTCGGGACGTCCAATTGAGGCTGCTACGCCAGAAATCATCGATAAAATCCACGATACTGTTTTGACTGATCGACGAGTAAAAGTGCGCGAGCTTGTTGAGACCACAGGCATATCACATGGCACAGTGATTTCAATTTTGCACGAACAATTGGGTATGAAAAAGCTATCGGCAAGATGGGTGCCGCGTTTGCTCACTGTGGACCATAAGCGCGACCGTGTTACGATTTCAAAACAATATTTGGAGACGTTTCAACATAATCTAGATGAATTTCTGCATCGATTCATTACTGTGGACGAAACATGGATCCATTACCCGAGACGAAGGAACAGTCAAAACAATGGATTTCACCGGGTGAATCAGCTCCGAAGAAGGCGAAGACTGTGAAGCCGGAAAGGTGATGGCCACAGTTTTTTGGGATGCGCGCGGTATAATTCATATTGATTACCGTCGAAGCAAACGATTAATGGCAATTACTACGCAGCCTTATTGAACCGTTTCAACAACATTTTAAAGAAAAAACGTTCCCATTTGGCGAAGAAGAAAGTACTCTTTCATCAAGACAATGCACGGGTTCATACGTGCCCGCTACCGATGGCCAAATTCAACGAATTCCGCTACGAATTGCTTCCCCATCCAACATATTCGCCAGATTTAGCTCCCTGCGACTATGGTATTTCCTGTTTCCAAACCTGAAGAAATGGTTCGGAGGAAAGAGATTCACTACCAGAGAGCAGCTTATCGAAACAGAGACTTATTTTGAAAGGTTGGACAAATCATATTATTCGGACGGCTTGAAAAAGTTGAAGAATCGTTGGATCAAGTGTATCGAGTTGAAAGGAGGCTATGTTGAAAAATAAAAATGAATCGATAAAAAAAAATGTGTTTTACTATGTTTTTCTAAAAACTTATTGACTTGCTCTCGTAGCTCATTTTGTGGCTTTCGAATCAAACTGCATGTCAAACGATGTTATATGATGGGACATTAATCTTAGAAAAAATTTAAGTTGAACATAGAGATAGTTTTGGAGATATGGCGAGTCAAAACGGTTACATTTCTAATATTCTTAATATTAATAATAATACTCCAGTCAACAATTAAATGAGCTATAATTAGACGTGACAAAATAAAAATTATTATTTTACAATATAATTTTCCACCGATACGTTTCGACTTTACTTAGTCCTTATCAGTCGCAGAAATATAATTACCCCATATAATAAAAATTAAATTAACACATTTAAAGAAGCATCTCAATTTTGATTTTCAATAGTCAGTATAAACGCACCCATATTATATTTTGTCAATTTGTCGAATAATAAAATATAATAATAATAAGTCATAATCCAACCAATTCGTCGATTAACAGCAAGAAAAGGCAATCAGTGTGAGTAAAAGAAAGTTTCTAGTAAAATTACAGATGTAAATTGATGTCAATCAATCCTGTAATATTGATTATTGAAAATCGAAGTTGAGATGATTCTTTAAAGATGTTAATTTAATTTTTGTTATATAGGGTAATTATATTTCTGTGACTGATAAGGATTAAGTATAGTCAAAACGTATCAGTGGAAAATTATATTGTGAAATAATAAATTTTGCTTTGTCACATCTAATTATAGCTCGTTTAATTGTTGATCTTGGTACTATTTATTAATTTGTTTGAAAGTTATGCGAGCGTTAAAGAATTGTTTGTAATTTGTTTTAATATTTTTAATATTGTCCAAGCAGTATAGACATAAAAAGAAATGTTAATGTTTCCTTAATAACAGTGAGATTTTGACTAGAATTATTAGTTAGATGGTTTTCTGACCCCTCCATATTATTTAGATTTTTTTTTAAGTTTTCTTTAGAGTAATTTTTTTTAGAGTTTTCTAAGATAATTTTCCCAAAAGATGTCCTATCATATAGCATTTTTAACGTACAATATTACTTGAAATTCGTAAGCTACAAAATAGGCTAAAAAATGTGTGTTTTTGAGATCATTCTTTTTCGGTTTTCACTTAATATAATTATTTACTTTGGTAATCAAAATTATTTTTAGATCTGTATCTAGCTACATTATTAAATATTTCAGCAAAACTACTTCTTTTTATATTATGCACGCGATGCGGTGTTGTTGATATTTTAACGCACATTGCGAAAGATTTACTTACATGTTTTATTATTATAAATCGTGTTTTATTTAAATCGCTTATAATCCGAGGGATGAACCGTGTCATAAAAAGTGACTCTTAACAGTTGATTACTGGAAGGAGTTCGGTGTTTCGTAATCAAAAGCTGGTCGATTTTAACTGTTGTGTGTCAAGTTATAAAAGTAATATACTATAATATTTCATACAACTATGGTCTTATGCCACAACTATGGTCTAAGCACACAAATATCGGTGTTTTGGTGCGCACGGATGTTTGGACCATATATAGTTGTGTGAAACGATGGTACATTCTTTGAAGATGTGGAGCCGATATATGTTATATGAATTATATATTTTCACGTCATGATAGATCGTATATTTGCGTCTTGGTGAAGATAGATAAAACGATTAAAATTCCCTTCCCGGGTGAAATCAGCAAAGCTAGAGAAAATGCTTCTGCCGATACCATAGCGTTGGCCAACGCGGATGAAGAAGTTATTCCCCGGTTAGGATTG
Source organism: Trachymyrmex septentrionalis (assembly GCF_001594115.1). NCBI lineage: Eukaryota > Metazoa > Arthropoda > Insecta > Hymenoptera > Formicidae > Trachymyrmex > Trachymyrmex septentrionalis. The sequence goes on along the minus strand of NW_017305386.1, from coordinate 529,465 downwards.
TACGAATGAACTTCGGCGAAATGTCACGGTTCGATTGCCGGCCGGTTCGATCGATTCGGCTTATTTCGACGGCGCGTCGCAGCGGTTTGACGTCAAGGAGACAAAAGTCAATGTACCGTGTTGTTGTAATTGTCCAACCGCGCGGAATGCGTTTCTCCTAATTATGTTTAACTCATGTTTTTAGTGATTAGTTTTGTTAATGTTACAGGAGATCGTCGGTCACTTGCGGACAATAAACTATATTCCGTCAAATGTTAAATGCTAATCGCGAAAAAGCTGCAAATTTCAAGTTTAAGAAGTTAGAAGTATTAATTGAAAAAAAGTACTATATCATATATATGTTCACAAATAGACGTAATATAAATTATGGAGAAATAATATGTAATAATATTGATAATATTTAGATATAACAACATTATAGATAAATTTACAACATTAGTACGCAATTATTAACATTTCTTCTTTGTTAAATTATTGTTTCTATGTATTGTGTAAGAGAGGATGGAGAGAGGAGGAGGGAGAGAGGGAGGGAGGAAGGAATGAAAGGAGGGGAGAGAGAGAGAGAGAGAGAGAGAGAGAATCGTACTTAATCTTATTAAATCTTTATTCTCCGAGCGATCACCTCAAAAGGAGACTATTGTACGACAACCAAACGGTAACGAAATCTGTCGACGGCATACAAGAACTTCTTAGCACTTATTCTTAGCAAAACACGTTACCCGAGAGGGTGTTTGAGATGTATTTGTTTGCTGGGAAAAAACAGCAAAAAATAAATTAAAACAAATAGGTCTAGAACTGGCCTGTCTGATTTAAGCTCTGAAACCAAAACATAAAGTCATTGACGCAAAAAGATTCAATGTAGATAAGATTTCAGGGACTATGAAATGTTGATACGCATCTGACACTTATCAACACTTGACAGTCTTTGAAATCTTACATTGAATGTTGTTATGTCGATAGCTTTATGTTTTGGCTCTGGAGCTCAAATTGAACAAGTTAGAACCTATTTCTGCGTACGTGCATGCGTGCGTGTATGCGCGTGCGTGATTATTATTATCCGAGTAATCATACAAATAAGAGCCAATACATATTATTGATGTGTATATGTTTATTCAAATATATTACGCAAACGTTTCGATCCTTCGTTTAGGATCATCTTCAGTGCTGTTCTAAGTACGCTTTCGTCGCGATTGTCAAGATAAAATTAAACAGTGTTACAATTAAGTCGCTTTTACATATAATGTATTGTAGT
>NW_017305386.1:524889-528113 GCF_001594115.1 Trachymyrmex septentrionalis | reverse complement strand
GATATAAAATTAAAGTGTTACAATTAAGTCACTTTTACATATAATGTAGTTCTAAAGAATTATCAATGCGTCAAGCCATAATGCGTTTCTTCGTCCAACATAGATCTCCATGAAATTGACAGATTTACTAAATGATAAATTGATTACCTAAATAATGTAAAATACAGGTTATATTTTAAAACTTACGTTGTTAAGCTATGTTAGACTGTGTTGTCTACATTGTTCTACATGTGAATCTCGTGTGAGAATACGATCGATGTTTATCGTGCAATATAATAGTTGTGGAGAGAGAGAAGATCTCACATTGTGGATAATATGTCTGAGTATACAGAATCCAAGAAATCGGTATCATTTGTTAAATTTAATCCATTTCTTTGCTGTTTTATATAAATCGTTTTGGATAAGACGTCTTTGTAAAATTCTCTCTTTATCTAAAATCTTTATCCCCTCCCAGTCAAATTCATATTGAATCCAATCTATCCTCCGTTATAACCAAATGTTGTTGGATATTCCAATTTATACGGTTTATATATTCGTTTATTCACCTTTTTAACGTCCTACTCGTTTGGCCCGTCACATGACGTGTCCCAATGCATTCAATTTTGTATACTACGTTTGTATGTGACTATTTTGATAGTTTATCCTTTAATACTCTAATGTATTTATTCAACTTATTAATTCCCGAATGCGCCATGCATATTGTTTTATTTGTTCCCAAAAAAAAGATTGCTTATTTTTTTCAGATGCCTAAGATAAAAGGTAATGTTAAATATGTTTTTTCTTTTTCGTTCTTATGTTTTATAAAAGCTACTTTTGTAGAATCTGTTATTTTATTTAGCATCTCAAATTTCTTGTGAAGTCTCTTCTTGATTGTAGAAAAAATTAAATCCATTGTTTAAAAGAATTCTTATAATCATGTCAAAATTCTTATTTTGAAACCTGGGATAAGTCAAAAGAACTTGGTCCGCCAATGTTAAAATTACTCCTACTTTTTAACACAATGGGTGTTGTGAATAATAATTTAGATATTTTCCCAAGAAAGTAGGTTTATGGTACATATCATAACTTAATTGTAACACTATGTTTAATTTTATATTTTGACATTCGCAACGAAAGCGTTACTTAGAATAGTACTGAAGATGATCCTAAACGAAGGATCGGAACGTTTACGTAATTAATCTAATATATATTTGAATAAACATATTCGCATCAATAACATGCATTGGCTCTTATTGGCATGATTACTCACATGATTTTATTTATTAGAGTCTAAATCTCGTATTAATCATTATTATTTTTAGATATGTTATATGTATCTGTCTTTATAAATTTTAATATATTCTTGACTTACGAACGTTTCTAATTTTATATTTTACTATTCGCTCTTGTGTTTGAGGACTTTTTTTTGTGTTTGAGCCCTGCTTTTTTTATTGAATTTGATTTGATCTTTCGCTCCAACATGACAAAGTAAGTGATTTCTTACTTTTTACACTGTCTTTTAAATATCATATTCTTTTAAAATTCATTGTTTACTTTTTAGAATTTGGAGACAATGGCTGAACTTTTGTCTCCGTCTTGACAATAGAACATTACAACATTTAGTTTTGGCAATCTTATAAAAAATAATTCCATTTTTCTTGTTTTCGCTTAACAACATTTATTATCGCTAAAGATATTTCAAAGTTAAGCCGGAATGTTCATATAATAAAGTAATATAAACAAAAAATGCTTTTATTCATCAACTGAGAGAAATAATCCTATTATTTTGTCAAAGCGGATCTTAGTGCTTAAGTATTAGTGTGAATTTATATATACATATCCAATTGTGCAAATTACGCACTGAAATTTTTGCATCTTGAAACACAATCATGAACAGAACTATATAGACTAATATAATAATATTATATCACATTTTAAATTGAGAAGCAATTTAATAATTTTGATGCTAATAAACATCTTATGAACATATTAATAATTTGATGTTACTATTAATAAATGGCGACAAATTTATTGCAAAGATATTATTTTAACCAGGATTTAACCCAGATCTCCCACCTTTTGCAGACGTCCTCAATTCACTCATCAAAACTTCGGCAATATTTGTCACAATAACCAGTAATTAGTGATTGGGACGTTTTTTTAAGAATGCAAAAATCAGTGTACTGTAGAACGTGTACAAGAATATTTTTATTAATTGTAAATCATGCACTAATTACCGCGTTGCATCGTAATCTCATCAATCCTTCTGTAATTTTAATTCTAAAAAAAAATACCAGTACGCACGCACGCACGCACGCAGACATATGTAGATTCTAGCCTATCCAATTTGAGCTCCATAGCCAAAACACAAAACTATCGACATAACAACATTCAATGTATGATTTCAAAGACTGTCAAGTGTTAATAAGTGTCAGATGTGTATCAACATTTTACAGTCCCTGAAATTTTATTTGAATCTTTTTGTGTCAATGGCTTTGTATTTTGGCTCCAGAGTTTAAATTAGACAGGCCTGTTCTAGACCTTCTATTTTGTTTTAATTTATTTTTTACTGTTTTTCCCAGCAAACAAATACATCTCAAACTCATATGAGTACATAATCTTAATTTTTTGGATCGTAACAGTTACATCAATAATCACGGGAATTTGCGGAGAAAAAATTTGGTTCTCAAATTTGTCGTCGCATTTTACCTATGGTAGTGATATAATTTAAATACAAAACGATATATACTGGATTAATATATACCGTAAATATAAGTGACATGGAACAGTGTAGATAATTAGGGACAGGATATATGTTTGTTAAATTTAATCATGGAATCTATTCATGAGTCATGAAAAAAAGTTTAAATTTTAAACTTTCTTTAGAAATTCATGGATAGATAGCACGATTAAATTTAACAAAAATACATGCTGTTTCAAGTCATCTACATTTGCAGTAATCATGTATTGAGATGAAATGCATACGTAACATTTATGCAATGCAAAACTTGTAATTGTGACATCACAAATGTCATTTGTAAAAATATTATTTATTTGTTATTTCTTTGATATTTTACAATGTAAAATAATAAATAAATAATAGTCGACTAGCCTGGCGTATACATGACACATTAAAAATTAAAAAATAATAATGGGATCGATATCGACTCGATTTCTTTGATTTGAAGAAGTTTTTTGATTATTTCTTGCTATTAGAATTAAAAAAATAATTTATATTGTTTTGC
>NW_017305386.1:522511-524789 GCF_001594115.1 Trachymyrmex septentrionalis | reverse complement strand
TAATGGGATCGATATCGACTCGATTTCTTTGATTTGAAGAAGTTTTTTAATTATTTCTTGCTATTAGAATTAAAAAAATAATTTATATTGTTTTGAAACTCTTTATTTAAATGAAAGAAATATATTTTTATATGTAACAAAAAATTTTTTTTAATGAAAACTATTTTTTTATGTAATAAAAAGATTACGGTTATGGCTTAACAAAAAAAAATTTTTTTTATTTACTTTTATTTTTCCAATTCAATTTATTATTTACTGTTTCGCATACCGATATTCTTGTTTTATTAACTATGCTATTAATTATTGAAATCGCATTGCATCGCCGCCAAAGATTTGAACCTACGATCCCTAGAATGATAGCCTAATACACTTATATTGAACTAATCGCATGGTTGTGATGGCGTGTCATTGCCAATGTTACTTATATCTCCTATTGTAACTATTCTTAATTTCATACCTCTGCTGACAGTTTATTTGAGGAGATTACATGGAAATGAAATAATACGCTGGTATTTATTCACTTAGTTATAGGAAATGGTAATGACGAAGCGATTGTCCTCAGTCTCGAGAGATCGTCCGACCGTGGCGGGCGTGTTTTGTCTCGCTGCGATCTATGTGTTGCATGTTTTATTTTTGAACATAAATGGCCGGCTTTGCCTGCACTATTTGTGTTTGTGTTTTTCTTCTTCAGTCTATTCCATCCTTGCTGCCGTTCTTTCGGTCAAGAAGCGAATGTCCTCTGCAGCGGCATGATACTTGTCAGTAGGCTGATAGATTTTCTAACCTAAATACGTAGGCTGCTGGAAAAGTTTCTGCAATATAGTACTTCCAGTAGCGCCAACGTTCTGTTACTATCATATCCGTAAAATTAGACATTTTTAACCTATAATTCAATTGACAGTTTGTACCCAAACCAACTAGATTTGTTTGCATAGTTAAATTTTAAAAAAAGTTATTGTATTTTGTAAGAAAATGGAAATTTCGCGTAAAAATTTTCGGACAATGATTTTTTACGATTACAAATGTAATCTAACTCCGAAACAATGCATCGATCGACTTCATTTGGCTTTTGGGGATGAAGCATCCCATCCAATGGGACTGTTTATAATTGGTTTGCTGAATTCCAGCGTGGACGTACCTTTCTTAGTGATGAATTCCGTGAAGGTCGTCCATCCACTTCTGTTGTTGCCACTAATGTTGATGCTCTGCGTGAAATGATTAAGCGAGACCAACATATAACATATCGCGAGATTCAGGTATCCTTAGGCATTGACATAAAAGCAATACATACGATTTTGTATGATTACTTGAGCGTACGGAAACTTTGCAGTCGTTGGACACAATTTGACCGAAGCTCAAAAACAAGCTCGTGTTATTATAAATGGAGCAAAGAAATGCTCAAGAAATTCAACCGAGGTCGGTCAAATTTGGTCTACAACATCGTTACTGAGGACGAAACATGGATCTATTCGTTTGAGCCCAAAAGTAAACAATAATTCACTGTTTTTTGGATATTTCAAAATGAACCGAAACCAAGAAAAGTTGTTCGTTCACGCAGTGCTGCCAAATGATTGCTTGTTTCTTCGGTTATACCGGACATGTGACAACCGTGGCTTTAGAGGATCGAAGGATATAAATACTAATTGGTATACAACAATTTGTTTGCCAGAGTCATAAATGAATTGCGTAGAACAAACTGAAATCGTCGCATCATTCTTCATCATGACAATGCCAGCTGTCACACAGCACGTCAAATCGTTGAGTTTTTATCCAGTAATAATGTTGAATTGATGACTCATTGTCCGTATTCACCTGATTTATCTCCTAATGACTTCTTTTTGTTCCCAAACATTAAAAATAAGATGCGTGGTGAGCGATTTGAGTCGCCTGAAGCAGCTATTGAAACATTTCGTACACTGATTTCTGAGGTTACAGCCTCAGAGTGGAAAAAATGCTTCAAAAATTGGTTCAAGCGTATGCAAATACGAGGGGTGTTCAAAAAGTAAGTTTCCCTGCTCCGGGAAAAAAGCAAAACACAATTTTTAGGTTAAAGTAACATATGTATTTATTGTTTGACTTATAAACTATTTTTCTACATAGTCCCCTTGGACTTGAATACATTTTTTATATCTGTTCTGAAGCTTTGACAAACCTTGTTTATAAAAATCCGTGCCCTGTTTTTTAAAGAATAATTTAACAAAGTCTTTCACTTCATCATTTGAATTGAAGTGATGGCCACCCAAACTTTCCTTTAACTTAGGAAAAAGAAAAAAGTCAC
>NW_017305386.1:520464-522411 GCF_001594115.1 Trachymyrmex septentrionalis | reverse complement strand
GTGCTAAATAAACTTAAAAGTGCCATTAAACGAAAGCGTCCTGGAAAATTATCGAGAAAAGTGTTGCTTTTTCACGACAATGCACGGCCTCATTCAGCAAAAAAAACACAAACCTTACTGGAAAAATTCAAATGGGAAATTTTTGATCACCCACCCTACTCTCCAGATCTCGCACCAAGTGACTTTTTTCTTTTTCCTAAGTTAAAGGAAAGTTTGGGTGGCCATCACTTCAATTCAAATGATGAAGTGAAAGACTTTGTTAAATTATTCTTTAAAAAACAGGGCACGGATTTTTATAAACAAGGTTTGTCAAAGCTTCAGAACAGATATAAAAAATGTATTCAAGTCCAAGGGGACTATGTAGAAAAATAGTTTATAAGTCAAACAATAAATACATATGTTACTTTAACCTAAAAATTGTGTTTTGCTTTTTTCCCGGAGCAGGGAAACTTACTTTTTGAACACCCCTCGTATGTATCATTCTTAAAGGCGAATACTTCGAAGAACAATAAAGCCATTTACCGAATTTTACATGTTTTTTTTTTCATATTGTTTGCAGAAACTTTTTCAGCAGCTTACGTAGTCCTTTTATTATTAATATCTCAGGCTCGTAAGGCAGAGTGACACTTTTTTTCTGCCAGATTCTTTCGTTTTATGAAAAACCCCATCAAATAAGTCTAATTTTATTGATTTTTGAGGTGTTAAACTGAATTATAATATTATCGTTTCTTCTTGTCGATCAATCTTCATTTTTACGCGAAAAAACAATACAGTTAAACTTATGCGACGTGTGAAATTTGGCAGAAGAAAGCGTCACTCTGCCCCGCAAACCTAAAATATTGATCGTTAAAGTTTACGACTATCCAGGTTAGAAAATCTGTTACAGCCACGAAATATTGCGATGCGAATAAGCGCTGCGGTTATATTTTCATGTGAGGCGCGAGCCTAGGTCCGTCGTGGGCGTTAAACTGTTTAATAAATTTTACTGCGAATGCTGTACCCATTTCCATATTAAGTTCATATCAAGGGTAAGACTTAGGTCTCTTATGTCAGATTTTTTTAAGTGATTATGGTGGGGTAAAGAAGTGACAAAGTATCGTGGCACTGACGAAGAAATTTCTACCAGGGATCTATTTCGGCTTTAATCGTTAGGGAGTTTTTGCAATAACGTAAATCCAGATATTGTGCACGCTAAAATCACGTTATCGTTATCTTAAGTAGTTATTAAGAAGAAAATAACCTAATCTTATCGTTCACCGTATTTGGATAAACGGTATTGCAAAAACTCCCTGTTGTTGATGTCTTTTTGACACACAGTTTAAATCTTTGCGCACTCTACCCATATTAAATATTTATTCTTTATATTTTTATATCATAAAGGAAAAATCGACTCAATAATCGTATATATTATTATCTACAATACAATTTTATTTACAGTTATTTCAGCACATTAACATCTTTCTAATATGATACCTGATTGGTCAAATTATTATTAAAAGTTGCTTATCAATTTAACATAATTCATGATATTATTACTGTAAGTAACAAATCAAAGGACTTTTTCTATACAAAACAAATAATAATAAGTAACGGGCAAAGTAAGAGTCAACACATTTCCTTGGAATTAACAAAAGAATATATTTCAATTGACAAAGATAAAATTACATAACGTAAAAGATAGAATCAAAATTAAGAAAATAATTACAAGTTACAAATTTCGGCTACTGGATTGAGTCATCTTCAGACATTAACATAAGGAAAAAATCGCAGAACAAAATCAATTATTGCAAATGATCGCATATTCGTAACATTCACAGTTCGGATGAGTCTTGATGTAGAGTTCAACATCATTTCCGTACGATTGAACCGTCAAATATATTTAAAAAAATTGTTGGTAAAGCTTTAGTTGATAAAGAGAAAAACTTAAAAACTTTACACAAAAGGATC
>NW_017305386.1:507534-520364 GCF_001594115.1 Trachymyrmex septentrionalis | reverse complement strand
AAATCAAAGGACTTTTTCTATACAAAACAAATAATAATAAGTAACGGGCAAAGTAAGAGTCAACACATTTCCTTGGAATTAACAAAAGAATATATTTCAATTGACAAAGATAAAATTACATAACGTAAAAGATAGAATCAAAATTAAGAAAATAATTACAAGTTACAAATTTCGGCTACTGGATTGAGTCATCTTCAGACATTAACATAAGGAAAAAATCGCAGAACAAAATCAATTATCGCAAATGATCGCATATTCGTAACATTCACAGTTCGGATGAGTCTTGATGTAGAGTTCAACATCATTTCCGTACGATTGAACCGTCAAATATATTAAAAAAAATTGTTGGTAAAGCTCTAGTTGATAAAGAGAAATACTTAAAAACTTTACACAAAAGGATCTACGCGTAAATGAAATAACATACCGGAAATCTAATAAAAAATAATAAAAAATCCCATAAAACCAGAAATCATGTGTAAAAAAATATACACATACATATATAACGAGTGTGTCCAAAAAGGAATAAAAAACTTTCGGAATATGTACAGAAAGAAAGAACGCAGATGTGTAAGACAGACATTACGCGCCGATTACTATGTACGTTCAGTAGTGCAGATCAAAACAGACTGAGAGAGGAGACCGACTGTTAGTATCAGAAAGTCAAACTTTATTTATGATGGGAATATAAGCCTTGTGGAGGCCAGTAAATTGAGGTGTCAGCTTGTAAATTGAGACTATTCTTCTGCTTCTTGATATTAAGTATCTCGGAAACCAAACGTCTCCGATGACAAGGCTCTTCGTCTAAAATTACGACTTCGTCCCATTGGAATTCGTGATCCAGCTGTCTCCTATACTCAGTTATGACAAAAACGGACAGAAGTGTTGTATCTAATGTGATTGCGATGTTCAGCAATCCTGGTTTTTAATTTTCTGCTCGTCTGTCCCACGTATGATCACAATCACCACACGAAATCCTGTAGACCACATTGCTCTTCGATGTATGTGGACAAATATCTTTCTGTACTTTGATGTATTTGTTCAATTTATTGAGACTACGGAAAGATACCCTGATGTCGTTTTTATTGAAACGTTTGAACTTTTCCGTGTGGAAAGGGATAAATGGCACCGTAAGCCAAGAAATAGATTCATTCGTCCCGACATTGTCAGCCAAACCTCTATGTGTTATGTGTCTATTTCTAATAAAATTTTTTATACGTTGATTGACTGTGTCAAAAATGAAGGTCAGTGGATAGTCATTGTCTAATAAAATGTTGATAATAAATGTCAAATTCTGTGTATGAAACTTAAGGTCTGATAGTAAAAAAAAGCTCTGTCAACTAGCGAAAGAATCGTCCCTCTCTTTTGTGCCATGGGATGGTTAGAATTAAAATTCAAAAACCTCCCTGAAAAGGTCGGCTTACGGTACCAACCAAACCTGTTTTTATTAATAGATATAGTAACATCCAGAAAATTAATTTCATCTCCCCCCACTTCTGAAGTAAATTGCAAACGCGGATGGAATAAGTTAAATTGTTCTAATAACAAATCAATCTTCGAGGAAACAGTAGTACAAATGTCATCCACGTGTCTGAAATAAAATACTACATCTAAGTCCAACGACTATTATTGTTGTTCGACGACTAATATTTTTGTTCGACGGTTCAATGCGAACGTATGACAATATAAAAAAGTCGATATTTTTGGATTGAAATCGAAATGTGTTAGTATTCACATCTATTACCATTCCTATTCCTTGCTTCATTACTGTTTTGTCGTAGCGCGCGAGGCTCGGTCTCAGGGACGACATTAGTTTGAAATTATTAAAAGTTTTTGACCTGTGTCTTTCACTATATTTAAAAATATTCTGTTACTAATATTATAAGGTATTATTCATAATAATATATTCATAACTTTATTATTCATATATTATGAATAATAAACTAATATATTTTATGTGCTGAATTATTTAAAAAGTGGTAAAACATTCATATCATATAAAAAATGCAATTTCAAAAATTCTTGAATTTTTTAAAAACAAAATTTTGAGCCAAGAATAACAAAAAAATTCTTACTCTATTTTCAATACCTTTTATATCCATGATTTTTTTGTAAAGATCCGTTTAGATTTAATGAAGAAAAAAAATACTAATGAAAAATCACATTTTCTTCGATATCTCGAAACGATATGGCTCTTTTGGGATGAAACTTTGCACAAAATATTCTTTTATTAGTGTGTTAATTTTGTCCCCTGTAGCGATTAATTACGTGCTGGGGCCTAAAATCATAGGGCCTTCTTATCTTGCTATACCCTTTATTATAAAAAAAAAAAAAATACTGAATAATGACTACCCATTAAAATTTACTTTTAAAATTATTTCACAGAGACTCAAATATCACATAAATAATAAAGACATCACAAAGAAGAGATAAATTATAGATACTAACAAAACATTACTTTGGTTTACTATTCCGTAAGTCAATAAAATATCCGATAAATTTAAGAAAATGATCAATGGCACAGTAATAAAAATTGTGTTTTATAGTGTTAAACTGCGAGGTTTGATTAAAGTTTATAAAGATCCGTTATCAATCAGTGCACAAAGTAATGTGGTATATAGAATTGCCTGTAAAAATTGTGAAATCTCGTATGTGGGGTAAACAAGCAGACAGGTCAAAACAAGAATATCTGAATTACATCGCAATTATATCGCTAAAGAAAAAGTCTGTTACCTCAGTGATCACAGATCATAGGTTACGACACGATTATGAATTTGATTGGGATAATGTGCAGATATGTGGACAGAGAAAGAGATTTCAATAAAAGATTGATTTCCGAAATGTTACACATTAAAACACAGAAAATGAACCTTAATCTACAAATGGATACACAATTTTTTGACCATGCTTATACTTCGATTTTCGAAACCATCTAGTTCAAATTTGTTTATGATTAAAAATATGACATTGCTTCTTGTTATTATAGTTATGTATCAGTGACGACACGTAGAATTATTATTGTCTTAGTAACCGTTAACTACTTTCGTGAAATGAGAAGCATTGTGTATAACTGACAATTATTCATAATTTTAATATTTGCGAAGAATGCTAATTTCATAATGTGCATTGATAACTACCGAATGTGATTGTACAATCTGTTTGCAATTTGGTGAGTGATTATCCGTGCTCGTTTCTGCACATATGAAGTTACATAGACCGTTATTGTTTAATTCATAATGTTATCACAGCCTATTTTGTGGAGTTTTGTTTGTTTTATCAGATTAAGTAATCATGATGAGACATAAGGAAACATCGTAGTAAGGCGGATGGTCGGCAGGATTGCACAGATTGCAGGATAGTTCAATATTTAATTAATGTATTTCGTTAAGAATGACTTATCAAGTCGAAACGCGTACGAAAGTAAATAGAGATCAAAATCGAAAAGATAATATATGTTGAATGTCTACTAATATATTAGCACACTAACTATCACGTAGACTCTACTTCCCTAAATATTTTGTACTTTAATTTGTTAAATTATTTTCTATGTAATTTTTGTTTTCACAGCAGAGAATTTATTTTGATTAGGGTATTGCTTTGAAAATATAAATTATCTGTTTTAAAACACAAATTCTCTACTTTAAAAACAAATTTTCTACTGTAAAAATAAAAATTATATAGAAAATAATTTGTATTTTTATAAAAAGACATCAAATCTAACATACATTGTCTGCCAAGAGTACTTTAAACTACTTTCTTCTACTAACATTTCATACTTTTGTATACTTCTAAAAATATTCTTTCTATTCAAATCATATAAAGTTATTTAGTTCGAATGAGATAACAAAGAAATGGCTTTCTTATATATACATATATGATGAGATTTGAACGAATATTGCATCAGTAATCGAGCAATAATTAAATAATGAGATTGTTATATGGATTTGTTAATGATAATTACATTCGTTACTAAATGTGTAAGTTATGTTTGGATTGATATAATGTGATTTAATACATCAATTAAATTATGAGACTGTCAATTACGGTCAAAATCAAATGTTTGGAGTAATACATCAATATGTATTTTAAGTACAATTATCTCAGAACTATCATAGTATGCCAATTATTTTTGGATTTATAATTCAATTAATCTGAGATAATAATGATTCCCCGAAATTAAATTAAAATATATAAAAAACTTATTACGAAAAATATTACCTAGGTCGAGAATCAAATTCGGATTTTACGTATACTATGCTAACGTCCTCAAAGACTAGCGCGCGTTATCACAGATAAAAATACTTTTCGCAGTAAGTTCTTTACAAATTTTAATTTAATTTTGAGAGGATTAGTACCTCAGATTGTTGCAAGTTCGAACATAATAATTTTACCCGTATAATCAAAGTTTTGAAATAAATGTATATAAAAATAATAATTATTAGATTGAAGTTATCTGCAAAGTTCGATCCTAATTATGCCCTTTGTCTCGTCTGGATGGAAACATAGTCGTGCTCCCACGTTATAACAACAGCTTTTAAATATCATCAAAAGCGAAGATGTATCTTCATGCGCCACATGCGTTGCTTCATAGTGCTGAGACTACTTCGCGCTTCCTGCGCGCCTATGTGCGGCGTGCGCGCTACGGTCTCATAAGTTCCAAGCTCCCAGCAAATCGCTGATTTATGGGAAAATAGAGAAAAAGGAAATAAAAAAGAAATAGGGAGTTTATTCGGACGAGACAAAGAGCATAATTAGGATCGAACTTCACAGGTAAGTTCGTTCAATCTAACAATTACGCCCATATATGTCTTATCCGGATGGAAACTATGTATCTATTTAGAGCCGCATTTGCCGTGGAAGAGACTGGCTAAGAAGACGGCTAGAAATAAAACAAAATGTGCTAATAAAGAGATTATACAAAATTATACAAAACAACTTCCTACAGAAGATATATAAAAAGGGCTTACCCCTGGCGCTTATAAGGAGTGTAAACTTAAAAATTTAAATGGAGAGTAGAGGAAAATCCGAAGGGAACGATGACCAGTTGACCTTGCGTATTTCTTCTCTTATTTTATGCTTCTAGCTTTTCTTTTTTTTTTCTTTCATAGTGAATCGAGCCATGTCTCTCGCGCGTTGAGCATGGTGTTCGTCTAGAGAAGGAAAATTGCATTATCAAAATCCTCTGGGTTTAGAATGAATCTATTGTAAAACTCGGCAAACATCCGGTGTTCACCGACTCAACCTGCGGTACGTTTTAGATTCAACAAAACGCCTCTTTCTGCAGTGTGAGATCGAGGCGAGTACTGTGAACTGTAAACATCGTGGTGTCAACGCCGCATTCCTCGAGACTTTGCTTTATCCAACGGTCTATTATTTGGGATATTATTGCTTTATGGGGCATAGTGAAAGAGATAAACAAAGAATCGTAGGAAGGAGGTCATACTTAATTATGCAGTTCTCTGGTCATACTTAAGTAGTGCTCCATGAGACACAAATTTTTGTGATTATTGAACCGCGAAAAATAGAAAAAGGACTGTCTGCGCCTCGACGCCGAGGTTTTGATCCGATTCGGGATATGGATTATGGGTTTTTCGTTAAGAGACATCTGGGATATCTTAATGGCCCTGAAGGTCTGCGTTCGATGGTTCGTTCCGAGGGCTAATAAGAGAGCTAATTTTTTGGACGACTCTCAGAGAGACAGAAAGAGAGTGAATCGTACGGATAGATGAAGGCCAACCGAGATATTACTGGAGCTGGGTTCCACAGATTCGTACTTTGATCGGGGCGGCTTGTCATTCCTTTGCGTCTGATTAATGAGTTCCCAATCTCATAATGAAATTAGTGAGATAGCTGACCTGATGGTGTTTACGCTCGAGTAAGAGGAAGTCTTGGGCACTTCTTGGGCTAGAAACTCCAACATTTGAGGATCTGATAGAGAATAAAGCGACATCGTGGCGTCGGCAGAAGATTCCTCAAGAGCGTAGAGCATGGGTATATTGCTTGTCTGTCGAATCTGCTAAGGAAGTCAAAATAGCTGAAATTGCTGCTGACATTAGACAGGACACAATCAGCTTCCCTGATATACTCGCAAGTGTACCCTAAGGAGAGGTCTTCTAGACCGGGTAATGATTTCTGAAAAGAAATGAAAGAAGAGAATAGATAGAAGGAGGAATTAACGGTTGTGACCGAAGGAGGTGACAGAATAGCGGAAACCAGAGCATCACCAACATGCCCGCCGCCCCGTCGTCCACTATCTTCCTTAGAACCGGCGATAACAGGATGAACAGGTGGAACACATAGAAACACAGCCCCTCCCACGCGAGAGTAAACGTGTCCACTGCAACTGAGCTTGGATCTGGGAACCAGGATACGTAGGATTTGCATTTGTTATTAATCACTGATGCGAATAGGTCTATCTCTCTAAGATCTCTCTAGATCTAATAGATCTATCTAAAATGTCGTAATCACACAGGTTTGCTGCGAAGCATTTTAGAATGTTAAAACGTCGCCTAAGCTTGAGCGCGTTTATGTGTAATGACTTATCGGAGTCAGGTCACCAATCATGAGTGCCCTCCCCAGGAGGTATCCTAACCGTTTAGAAAGGCATCGAAAAAAATTTCTCGAACAAACTTACCCGAATTAATCATGTTGGATTGGGAAGGAGAAGAAAAAAACGTTGCTCCATCATTTGAAGTCTTCCTTGAGGTACGAAGGGACCTTCATTATTGCCGCGTAATTGTCATCATTTTCCAAGAGAATTTTCCTAAGAATTTTTCTCTTTCAAACGCTTGGTATAGAGAAGTGTACAATGTACAGCTGGGAATATGGAGACCAGCGATCCAATGAAACTCGTAAATTCTTTTATGGAACAGCTAAGACCGGCGAGCTAAAATGATGTCGGGCAATGGAGGTTCTCTCGACGGGGAGGTGTTACGATAGATTGCTCGGTAGAGTTGAAGAAGTTTAGATAAAGATAGTTGGTCGATGGATCCAAAGAGAATTTTGAGAAATTGATCGCGTGAAGCCTAACGCCTGAAAAAAGTTCAGGGACGCTGCGATGTTGGCCTGGCAATCTTCGCTGGAGGAAGCTAGGACCAAAAAATCATCAAGTATAATTGATTGGGAGCCTTTTTTGCGCAAATATGTGACTGCTAGTAAAAGATTTTTGTAAAGATGTAAGGGGCCTAGGATAAAGTTTTGTGGAAAGACAAACGGTAACGTGATAAATTTATAAATTGTGTCGTACCATTGGAAATGTAGAAATTTTCTATGGTTTTTGGTAATCGAAACGGAAAGTAAATTTTCTCTAGATCAAAGATGATCATTTGTGACCCCGGGAACATTAGATGGATAATCATACGTCATTCTTCTAATTTGAAATTCACCCATTGGTGAAAAAATAAACTTAACCGACTAGCGGTCCTTACGAGATTTAGTGCCGGCGTCGACTTCTGGATTGGGATTGAGAGCGCTGGGATCGATTCCTGTAGTGAGAACTTTCTGTCTGGCGAGCGTTGGTTAGCGGGCAGAAGCCGTGCGGTTTCTCGAAGCCGATGATCTGGCCCTCTGGTGATGGCTGCTGAGTTGGTAGACGAATCGGTTGTAGGATTTTCTTGCTCGCGGGACCGATTGAGATACTTCATGACTTGTTTTTTTTGCAGGCTTGCACCTTTAGAGTCTCGGCCAAATTTTGGCCAAAGAGAAATTCATCTGTGGGCGCTAAATCCGCGGCGTTTTTGCTAATGATATTGAGCGAGGGTTTGATAAAGGCTTTCCTGGCGAGAGAAAGGCGATAGTTGTGGTCCAAAAGTAGATGGACGCCCTCCACAAAATAGAGCTGATTTTGCCTCCTCGTCGAGGTTTTGAGAAATTTCGGGCTTTAGTAGTAGGGAAATGGCTGAACCGAAGACATTGAGGCAGGCCCTCATCTGCGCCTGCGACAGAGACTGGTATTCATCGCGCTTGATAGCTGAAAAGGTTATTGCTGCCGCGAGCTCCTTGTTGAGCTTTGGTGGGGCTAGGGCCTGCAGATTTTTTTACCTCGAATTTTGATAAAAGACTCACTAGGATGTCCACTTCGCGATTCTGAGCATATTGAGTTTAATTCCACTTCCAGATTCCAGATGAACAATGTTGCGGGTGCCTGGGATGCGCCAAACAGCTCAAAAGCCAGAAAGGAGAGTTCTGGAGTTAGAGTTGCGACTTGTGAGTCACAAATTTTTGTGACTAGCGGCTCCGCAAACAAAGTTTCGGTTAACCAAAAGTTCCTCGTTGCTGCTGCCCGAGGGTCCTGGTATAGCTAAACCAAAAGCAGAGAATGTGAATAAGTAAGGGGGGAAGAGGTCATCGGTTATGTTCCTTCTTTGCCAGATCTAACTTAAGTAACTGGATCGACAAAGGAATATATCTGTTTAACGCCCCGGCTTGAGTGACCGTCGGTTTTTCCATACTCTGCTCTGAGATAAGAGGAGATGATGCGGTGGCCGCTGCTGAGTTCTCATTTGTCGGTGAGGTGCGTTCAGCCGGCGTCATAACCTCGCAGGACTAAGATCGGGCGTGGTTGTGATCATGCCGGGCGAGAAGATCCCGAAATTGATCGAAAAGCTTCATTAAACTCTCCCTGGACGGCGAACATCGGGCCGATAAGTCCTTTAATGGTTCGCCATTCCGTCGAAGAACGGGAAGCACGCGAGCTTTCTCTCTGCGATTTATTTCGCGAGTGTTTTCGTAAGCGCTCGCCCAATCTCTCTCCGTGGTAGCGAGAGTGATATCCAAAGAATGCTGATCTTTCCCTGTATCTCTCACTTCTTCTTTTCTTTTTTGTCATGTTACTAATAATTTTGGAAAACACTACACAAGCTCGCTATTATCAACGCTAGTGAATAGAATACAATGAGACCGTAGCGCGCACGCCGCGCATAGGTGCGTAGGAGGCACTAAGTAGTCCCAGCACTACGAAGCAGCAAATGTGGCGCGTAAAGATACATCTTCACTTTTGACGATATTTCAAAATTGTTGTCATAACGCGTGCAGGAGTACGACTACATAGTTTCCATCCGGACGAGACATATATGGGCATAATTACCTTAAATATTAACTTTAGCAGTAATTGAAGTTCTCGTATTTAGTTGATTTATTTATGTAAACGGTCTTGTTTCAAATATTTCGAATAGAAGTGATTCGTTACGTATCTTTTTATTATACCAATCCAAGTACTTGACAGTTTTAATATTCTCTATCAAAAATTATTACTTCTCGAAATAAACTATTGTACCAAATTAAAAATTAAAACTTAAATGATACAGTCTTAACTAACCAAGATATATATACTAAAAGTAAATCCTAAGTGGCATTATCTTATTTACTAAACTCTAATTGTATGTATGTGTTATTTGTATAAAAATTTGATATCAACAACTGGCACCAAGTTAAATTCTACAAAATTTTACGTATTGTTCGTAAAAAAGATTTGATGTCAACAATTGGCACCAAGTTAGTTTCCATATTAAATTAAATAAATGATAGTAACTCTAATGATACATATTATTTGTATAATATAATAGATTTTATATCAACAGCTGGCGCCAAGTTAAATCTTATACCAACCATACCAAATAAAGAATATAATCCAAGTAGTACTATCTTTAACTTTTGTACAATGAAACCTAAGTATATATCTTTGTATTCTTACTAAAGGATTTTCTTATTTCGATTCAAATGACTTTAATTCTTCTTATATGAAATTTTTATCGCAATTCATTCAGATATTTTCCCTTCCAATCAAAGTAGTTTACTTAATTCTTCTTCAAAAACATTATTCAAAACATTATAACAAAATTGCGTTATCTTGTTCATTTTAATGTAAAAATCCACAAAAAATTAAGGAAGTAAACACTTGACGCTGCTAGATCACAGTATAATATAGTAATATACTAAAAATATGAACGTAATGTTTAGAATAAGAAAAATAAGAAACATTCCTATGAGATACGCTCTCGAGACATAGTTATAATCACATCGCGTTATGTTATAACAGATCATTGTTATGCTGAGTATAGTTTAAATTACGAAATTTTTGTCTGTCTATCCAGCTAAGTACAACAGACGACAGATGAAGTTTTTAATTTTGGACAGCAGCCTAACGATGATTCAATAATTATATCCGCCTATCTTTTTACAACGTATTAATTTAACTCTGATATTGTTACTTATGCACTGAGAAGGACCTAATCTTATGGTCTAAATGTCTGTAATTGGTGATTGACATATATATTATATTTTATTACACACGTACAACTGTGTCGACTCGCATTGGCATTAATTTTCCTTTTGTTGGTTCCTAGGAAAGTAAAAGTATCCATTTGTATATGTAATGAAGTTATAAGTTACGAAAGTTGTGCAAGCTATTAGGTTCAAATCTATAATAAGATAAATAAACTTGTATTTGTAAGACATACATTATGAAAATGAAAAAGAAAAAACAGTAAATTTATTTTTATTCAATGTAATATTTAGATTAAATTAATTATTGCATTAAAATTGTAATTATCTTTTATTATTTATTTCTATTAACTATTATTAAAATTTTTGAAGTATTTTTATAGTTTTTCTTATTTCGATCCAGCAACGCCAAGTGTTTCTTTATTTTTTTATGGTAACACTTGAATGGACAAGGTAACGCAATTTTATTATAACATTTTAAATAATGTTTTGTAGAAGAATTAAGTAACTACTACTTTAGTTGGAAGGGAAAATGTCTTTGAATGAATTATATATAAAAATTTCATGTAAGAAGAATAAGGTATTTCTCTAAGAAATTGAGTTTCTACAGATTTTTTTGGGTGGATATTATGTTTAAAATAATTTTATCTATATATGGTTAAAATTTCAAAGACCCTAGCGGTGCCAAAATAAAGTTATTCATCTTCAAAGTTTCAACTTTTAACATGTAAACTTCTATATCAAGCCTTGCCGAAGCAACATTTTTAATACCTTACGACAAAAATCTTCTACAAATTTTTTAAAAAATAAATATGTAATGTAGAAATATTATAAAACAAAAATGGAGAGGCTTAGCGGTACCGTTTCTGAATTTGAATAGTTTAAATTTGTAATTTGATGGAATTTTCCTTCTCACATGCCGAGCGGCGAGGCAAGGATATGCTGTTGATAGGATATTTCAACTGTCTTCAGTGTGGGCTAGTATTCGTGTATACAGATACGACATTTATGCGTGTATGCTCGCCTCAAAAAAGTTTCTCTCTTCAGAGAGCACGCTCGGAGAAGCATATTCGTAGGTTATACGCGATTATAACTTTCTAGCGTGATCGTAGCCGGAGAAAAAAGTTAAAGATAGTACCACTTGGATCATATTCTTTATTTGGTATAGTTGGGATTTAACTTGGCGCCAGTTGTTCATACCAAATCCTTTATACGAATAATATCATTAGAGTTAATATTGTTTATTTAATTTAGTATAGAATTTAACTTGTCTTGTTTACGCATAAAGCAGTCTTATTGTTATAAAGAGACATTTGAATAATAAAAAAATTATATAACAGAGCAAGTCATGTTTGCTGGGTCATTTAATTTACAGCATAAATTTTTTATATTAAATTTGCAGATGTTCTAATTTTATATTTTACTATTTACATTTATGTAATTGTTTTAACATATAGACCTTTTTGCTTTTATTATTAAATTGTATTAAAATGTATAAATTCACAAGAAATATTAGCATGAAAAACTGCTTTAGTCGAATATGGCAGTTTTCACTAATGTGGCTCATTATTGAATTTGATTTAGTCTCTAGCATATAGGAGCTACTTCTTACTTTTAAACTATTTTTTTTTTTTAAATAAAATCCAAGGAATGGAAATAACTTATTATTTGTAATGAAGTTATAAGTTACTTTTTTTTTGTAATTTTACTGATTAACTGTGTTACTTTTTTTTGGTAAATGTAACGATAACGTAGTTACATTTTTTTGATAACGGTAACAAATTTTACTTTTATCGTTACTTTGCACACGATTGAATACGAGCCATTGCTTGAGACTAGAAAGCCCTTAGGCACCCGTCCGATGATTTAATGGTCGTCAATTTTAAAAAAGTAACGGAAAAGTAACGAAAAGTTATTTTCTAGGCAACTGTAATGAGTTACAATACTTTTAAAAAACGGTAACTAGTAACAGTAATTCGTTACTTTTCCTACTTGATAACGAGTAACTATAACTTGTTATTTTTAAAAAGTAACTTTCCATTCCCTGGTAAAATCCATCATTTTTTTCTTAGAATTCGGAAACAATATTTTTTTCTCGACGATGGAATATCATAATTTTTAATTTTGATAGCTTAATTTTAAAAGTAACAAGTTTCTATCACATTCTTTCTGTTAATACTTAACCATATTTAACATCACTAAAAATAGTTTGAAATGGAGCTTGAAAGTTTAAACAATAAAGTAATATAAATTAAATATATTTTTTATTGATTGTAAACTGTGCACCAATTACTGCACTGCATCTTCATCAATTCTTTCGCAATTTTAATTTTTACATTTTGAGAATTTTTAAAACAATCTTTATAATTTTAATTAAAGAAACGCTTATTTTTGATGCTATATAGGTATTAAACAAGTTGGAAGATTATATAGACAAAGTAAATCAATAAATGGGAAATACCAATAAGATCCGACACTTGATAATAATACTATATGTTTGATTTTATTGAAATGTAATTATTTATGCATCAATATAATGTTCCAAACGTTTCGAATCGCGATTTGGATTCTCTTCGACTTCAATGTAACTTATCAATTGTTATTTTATCTAC
>NW_017305386.1:502630-507434 GCF_001594115.1 Trachymyrmex septentrionalis | reverse complement strand
CATATTTAACATCACTAAAAATAGTTTGAAATGGAGCTTGAAAGTTTAAACAATAAAGTAATATAAATTAAATATATTTTTTATTGATTGTAAACTGTGCACCAATTACTGCACTGCATCTTCATCAATTCTTTCGCAATTTTAATTTTTACATTTTGAGAATTTTGAATACAATCTTTATAATTTTAATTAAAGAAACGCTTATTTTTGATGCTATATAGGTATTAAACAAGTTGGAAGATTATATAGACAAAGTAAATCAATAAATGGGAAATACCAATAAGATCCGACACTTGATAATAATACTATATGTTTTATTTTATTGAAATGTAATTATTTATGCATCAATATAATGTTCCAAACGTTTCGAATCGCGATTTGGATTCTCTTCGACTTCAATGTAACTTATCAATTGTTATTTTATCTACTAAGTCCGTTATTATTTTATTAAATACATCAACACCAAGTGCTGAATCTTATTGGCATTTCCTATTTATTTATTTATATATATATCTTATAATAAAATTAAAAATATGATAAAATTATTATTACTAATATTAATAATAGTAATAATCAAAAAAATGAAGCGCCTAACTGTATCATTATTTTATCATGCAATTATAATTACAAATATCACAACTTTTTCTCTCATAATCAATACAAATTACGTATCCAATCAAATTATATATATATATATATAAATATACATTTTAAAATTAAAAATTTGTATTACTCCATATAAGAGAATATGTATATAAAGAGAATATTTTGGAAAAATTTGATTTTTATGCAGAGTGTATAACAAGTCCGCCATACGTACTCTTTTATCTCATTTTCTTCGATTTCAAATTCAGCAGGGAATTGATAAATAGAAAGAATATATGGAACACACACACACACACACACACACACACACACACACACACACACACACACACACACACACGCACACACACACACGCACACACGCACGCACGCACGCACGCACGCACACACACACACACACACACACTTTTATTGCATATATTCCCATACAGACATTCCTTTTTTATGATAGCTTTAGCGTCCTTCTGACCCATTTGGCTCTTGTCCAAAGGATACCATGAAAACATTTAAAAACAAACAGGGAAAGATTATCATCTCGGAGTTCAACCAAAACGTCCCGCAAGTACAATATCTCATATACGTAAAAATGAAATATTTAAGGAATGAGTCATTTCTCGGCAGGCAATGGCAAACCATCGAGAGTATCCTTGTCATGTACACTTCTATAAACAAAATCGTCGTTCAGAATCGATGTTAAACTGTAGGTTGCTTATGACTGTGTACAATCAGCGTGCGCACTACAAGCATATGATAGAAGTCACCACATTCTTTTGAAGGATTATGGACGGAGGAGGAGGAGTCATTTTTATTTATCATTCTTAATAACGCACGAATGTACGGAATTTCATTAAGCGTGGGGCGCGTCCGCCGACCTACGACACACTCGAAATGTATTTCGGGGTGCCAACGTAGTTCCGGACGGCACACAAAAGCGACCGTGTTCACCAAACTGTTCCAGGCGACAGACTCTTCCTCGTCCCTTCACCGTTCTTCCGGCCCGCATTTTTCGCGAGATACGAAGACTACCGACCAATGTCGAGCTGCATAGGTGAACAGAGGATAGCCGGTCGCCAGAAAGGAGGTTGAAAAGGGGACGTACGGATCGCGCGGGGCTACATGCGAGCGGATCCAACTGCACAGTTGGTCGCTTTGGTAACGATCGATGATGACAAGCGGGTCGGTGGAGCGGGAATCGTTTATCCAGGCTACTGTGGTTCATGATTTTTTTGCACGTCTGATGGAAGAATCGTTAACGGCTCTATATGAAAGTTACCAACGTCGCTGAGAAATGCGGTTTGTTTTAAATTGACGAATCATCAATGTTACTATAACTCGTGTTCGCAGATTTTTACACTTTACAGTTCAGAAAGGTAAAGCACGATAAAGGTCCGGCAGCGAAATTATCAAACCGCGGTTGGCGATTTCAAAGCAGTGCTCGCTCGCGGTTGAAATGCAAATTACCCTTTGAGTCTACTTATTAATTCCATTTCCCGCTGCGATCTCACTGCGCGGAGTTCTTTAACGTAATAACGTCGTTTGATATTACAATAAAATAAACGACAATTTTTTTTTAATATAATAAAAACTTCTCTCGCGTTCGTACCACGCTGCAATAAAAAATTTTAATTAATAGACAAATCGGTCTCTCGATTTTCATTACCGGATTTCACGCTAAATGGGCAATAAGAATAGAACGCAAACGTCGTTGTTGCAACGATGAATATAAAAGACGTCAAATCGCCACTACGTATAAAGGCTGAAGAGGAAGAATGCGCTTCAGGTGGAAATTTTCTACTTCTGCTTTGCCTAAGAATGTCGTGCTGAATTCTTTAAAAGTTACGGTCAAAAAGTTACGCGCCGAGAATGGCGTGGCACGTATTCAACCGTGGAGTTCCGAAAATTACTCTCGACGTCCGAAGTTTCCAAATTTGCCGAGATTCGTGCGACAACGTCGTCAGCGTCGCCTGCAAAGTTATGGAGATACGTGAGATATCCTCGGACTGTTGCGCGAATGATTGTGCACGTATAAAGACGCGATGCTATCTTTTGTGTTTCCACGTTGAATATGCGATGACATTCTATTAGAATTATATTAGTTGCTTTAACATTGTTATATATGTGTTTATACATATGTTATAGATATCTTTATACTCTTTTTTTTTAACAAAAATAAATGTCTTTGTTTACTTTTCATTTATTACTATACTATTTCAGATTGAAATTTCCAAAACGGAGAAAGTGTACAATAAAAATTCTTGCAAAATATATTTAAATACTAATATTTTTTAACAAAAATATTTAAAAACATTTAAAATTGATAAAATAAACTTACAATATATATAAAAGATTAACTTTTTCTTTTGGCAGAAATTAAATCGTATTTGTTATTATATATTATTAATTTGATAGTAATAGCTGTAAGCATAGTTTTATTTTGTTTTTGATTATATATTATACATACATATACCTATACATATATATATTTGATCATATATTATACATACATATATACATATATTTCCATTTTGAAGTGAAAATATTCCTAACAACGTCTTTGCAAACCGATGAATAGGACGATCTACCCCATAGTCATCACGATCTCCTAATCTTAATCCATTAGATTTTTATTTTTGAGGACATTTAAAATCTATTGTGTATTCAACACAAACACACAACACATCAGTAAACAATGTGGATGATCTGCGAGAAACAATACGTAATAGAGACTATTCGAAGAATACCTGGAATTTCTGAACGAATGAGGAACTCAATGCTAAGACGTATAATAGCGTTACGTGTAATAGCGTACGTGTGTTGACGCATAAAACGGACATTTCGAAGATTTTCTTAATCATCCAAAACTTGAAAACTAAGGTATAAACATACGTTTATATGACGTTTCTTTATTTATTTTAGTGTATAGATTTACCTCCTAAAGTATTGACATATATTCATAAAACACTCTGTATAGACACATACACAGGGTGTATCTGAAATGACGCCCACTAATCATATACCCAGCAAACGTAACTTGGCACTGTTATATAATTTTTTTGCCATTATTCAGACTCTGTTTTATAACAACAAGACAGCTTTATGACATAAACGAGATATTATGATATAAATATAATAATTTTATTACATGTCTTTGTTATATATTTAGTACATAACATAATTATGTAAATTAAACGTAATTAAGTTACATCCATATACCATTCTATGAATAAGACATAACAAATACAAAATACATTTATGTCACTAAGCCATAATGGAAATAATACATGTTTTGGTTACATCTGCAGAAGTGTATACTGTAGTTTGTAATAGTTATATCATTAAAATTATGAGATTATATTTTTCTAAACAATTACGTCACTACGATGTAACATAATTTCATAAATTATACGTCACTTTTTCAGTGTTTTCAGAGCATATTTTATTATATTCGTTTTTGCACTTTGAGAGAAGTGACTTTATTATATAAACATATTAAGGGACAACAAATGATAAATTGATAAGAAAACGATCGATGAATAAGTACTATTGCAAATTATTTCTCATTATTCGTCAATATAACAAATAATCAAAATAATTAGTATCGCTAGCAAATAAAGTCTATCCAAAAGATAGATTAGGTTCTATATAGTTTGCTTCTATTATGCTATCAGTGAATTATTTTTATACAATTAGATAATATATACAATTGTAGATTTATCCTTTACAGATACAAAAATATAAAGAATAAGTATTTAATATGGATTGATCATTATCATTTCCTAACTAAGTGAATAAATATTAGCGTATTATTTCGTTTCCATGTAATCTTTTCAAATATTAATAATATTAGACTGTCAGCAGAGGCATGAAATTAAGAATGATTACAGTAAAAAGTATAAGTAACATTGGCAATGTCTCGATCACAAGCGTGCGATTAGCTCGACGTAAATGTATTAGGCTACTATTTTAGGGATCGTTTCAAATCTTGGTGGTGATACAATGCGTTTTTTAATAATTAATTGTAAGAAGATAAGAATGTTAAGAAGATAAGAATATAGGTATGCAAAACAGTAAATAATAAATTGAACTGAAAAAACAAAAATAAATAATAACAAAAAAATTATTTTTTTCGTTAAGATATAACCGTAAACTTTTTATTACATAAAAAAATAGTTTTTATTTAAAAAAATTTTTTGTTATA
>NW_017305386.1:493404-502530 GCF_001594115.1 Trachymyrmex septentrionalis | reverse complement strand
GGATAAATTTAGTTTTTCCTTAAATTTATGTTAATTGATTGTATCAAAAAACATTATATTGTTAAATGCGGACATTAATGCGAATAACGCATAAGAAGAAGCGAGATATTACTAACATTAAGAATAAGATTTTAATAATTAGATTTAAATAGTTTAAGGTTATTATTTTATTTTTATTTTTGTACTGAGGATGGTCAAATCGTGACCGAAACGTCTACTATGTAAAATGTTTATTATTGAATTATAACTTTTTGACATCTCTAGCGTGGCTGTATGCTCCTTTTTACTTAACCTTTATAAAAAATATATTTCTTTCATTAAAAAAAAGAGTTGCAAAACTATATAAATTATTTTTTTAATACTAATAGCAAGAAATAATCAAAAAACTTCTTCAAATCAAAGAAATTGAGTCAATGTCAATAAGTAACAATTTTACCTATTTATGATATCACAGTGACAAATTTTGCATCGCGTAAATATATGCATTTCATCTCAATATATAATTGTTATATGTCAATTCTGTCGCCGTTTCGTATTTAAATCATATCACTGTTATATAATTACTATAAATAAAATGGGACGACAAATTTGAGAATATTCTCCGCAAATTCACGTAACTTTTGACATCACTGTTACGATCCAAAAAATTAAGATTATGTATGAGTTTGACATGTACATATTTGTGTTTGCTGGGTATGCTATTCTTAATAAATATAGTGCTATTCTTAATAAAAAACTGAGTTGAAAAGTCCTCTAGCATTTTACAATTTTCGCAATATTATTTTTAGTTACCCAATGAGCAAAATATTTAAAAAATCGACGTATAAAACAACTTTAAAATATTTTTAAGAGTTCTTTAAAAAACATTGTTGGGACATGCCGAGCCTGACGAGGGCATAACGATCGCAGGAGAGAGTCAGTCCTGCGACCCGCGCTCATGGGTTGACACGCGTGCCACGCCGGGTCCTTGTACTTACAGCAATATACATCACGAATATAAGAACGTTTGTGTAGATTGATCATCGTCATGCAAATCCTAACAACTGGCGCTGCGGCTTTTTTTTTCCCCGAACCTTTTCTTTATACGGACAAGATTTCAACTAACATGACGACACCAACGTCACAAATCGAAGCTCTCACTGCTGCCATTAACAGTTTACTTCAATTGCAACTTCAATGAGATCACGTCCAAAATGTAAATCCGAGCTCATCGACTACAATTAACGTATACAATCAATTAAATGCTCGCATCGAGAAATATGTGTTCACCTCGGACGATGATTCGAAACCATTCCCAAAATGGCTGTTACGGTACGAATATACACTCGTCAAAGAATCAGAGTCTCTTCCCGAAGAAATGCGCACTCGTTTACTTCTAGACAACCTGGGTCAACCAGAATTCGATCGTTTAGTGGACCACGTCGCACCAGCGGATCCGACCAAGATGAAACAAACAGATCTCATCGCCATTTTGAAGAATCTCTTTCGTGACAAGACATCTCTCACCCGCCGTCGCATCGAAATCTTAAACTATAGATATGACAAAGCTATCTCCGAACACATCGACCGAATAAATCGTTTGGCTTCAGATTTCGAACGTTCTAAACTCACGGATGATAATTTCAAAGTTTTGTTACTCCTCCAATCACTCTGTTTCTCAAGTGATAACGAGGATCTAAAAAAGAGGGCTCTACGTGTAATCGAGAAGAACGAAAAAATGCTACTCTCAGAGATATCACTACAGAACTCGAGGCTCATATGAACGTATCTACAAATTTGAAAACGCTCGAAAACCCATCGAATCTTTCCACTTCAACCACGCAGTCTGTACGCTTCAAATCAGAAAAAAAGAAACGGCCTTCATCAGAATCCACGAAACAGTCTGGCACCACGAAGAGTGTGCCTAGACAATCTTTCAATTGCAACAGCTGCGGTGGCGCACATCGTCGTGCAAACTGTCCGTTCCGCGACGCCACGTGTTTTAAGTGTTCCTTAAAAGGCCACATCGCGAAGGTGTGTCGCTCGAAGGATAAGGTCGACTACCTTTCGGCCGACAACACAATCGATAACACAGTTGATATCGATAAGCCAGCAATTCAATCGATAACTTCGCTCAACAACTATCGACGCATCTACATTCCTACGTCATTACTCGACCAACATGTACATACAATTTCAATACGATAGTGGATCAGATGTCACGACCATCGGGAAAGACACGTGGATACGTCTAGGCAGTCCTACACTTAGCTCCGGCAAATCTGTGGAACACGCCGAGGGCAATGCTCTGAAAACATTAGGAAGATTCAAGTGTAAAATACAGACTGCTAACCGTGAAGATGATGTAGTGATAGATGTCGCGCGCGACGGTCTTAACCTATTCGGCTATTGACAAGCTCAATTTGTGGGCTATGCCTCTCGACAAGTGCCGTGAGTTCTGTGAAAATTCACAACGCGCGGTTGTTAAACACAACAAAACAAATTCCCCCGTCGAGTCGCCACCATCACCTCCAGCATCAAACGACCACATCGTGAAAAATTTTCCAAAACTCTTTTCCAAGGGCCTCGGGCAGTGTAAAAATTTTCAAGCTAAACTTACGTTATCCGAAAACTCTGTTCCAGTGCAAACTCCATGTCGGCAAATCCCGTTCGCGATGGAAACTCTCCTAGACGAGGAATTGCAGCGTTTAAAATCCTTAGACATAATCGAACGCGTACATCAATCGGATTGGAGTACACCTATCGTCATCGTAAAAAAACCAAACGGCAAAATCCGTTTATGCGCTGATTACTCCACAGGCGTGAATAAGGCATTGAAAAATAACATGTATCCTTTACCGAACATAGATTCTATAGTATCTAAACTAAATGGTAATAGTTATTTCAGCGTTTTAGACCTCAGTGATGCGTTCTTGCAAATCGAAATCGCTGAAGGATATCGTGATGTCACCACGATCACAACACCGAAGGGCCTTTTCAGATACAAACGTCTACCCTTTGGCATCAAGACGGCCCCAGCCACATTTCAACAAGCCATGGTTCAATCGATTTCAGGGTTGGACGGCGTTGGCGCCTTCATCGATGATATCTATATCGCAGGTTCTACCCGTCAAGAACACTATATACGTCTTCGCTCAACTTTACAACGCCTCGAGGCTCTGGGAGTTGAAACCCGAGAAATGTCGCTTCGCTCTACGCGAAATCAAGTATCTCGGTCTTATCATCAATGGCTCAGACATCGCCGCAGATCTTGAAACTACTCGAGCGATTGCGATTATGCCTAATCCTTCCTCCGTGGCGGAAGTCCAAACACTCTTAGGAATGATAAACCACTACGGAAAATTTATACCACATCTTCATCAGTTAAAGAAACCCTTAGAAGATCTCACAAGAAAGAACCAATCATGGACGTGGAACGCACAACACGACACTACAATGCTACACATCAAGAAAATCTTTCTTAGCCCCCTACTCTTAGAGCACTTCGATCCTTCAAAAACATTCATCGTAGCTGCAGACGCTTGCTCTACAGGAATCGGTGGAGTACTCCTGCAGCGAGACGTGTACGGGCACGAACGTGCTGTCTACCATATGTCACAAAGTCTAACAGACTTTCAGCGCAACTATTCCCAGCTCGAAAAAGAAGCTCTTGCATTGGTTACGGCGGTCGAACGATTCCATAAATTCGTCTGGGGAAAGAAGTTCATCCTACAAACCGACCATAAACCGCTTGTCGCTCTCCTTCAATCTGAAGACACAAAAGGTCTAAAACCCACTACAGCGGCTCGTCTCAAGCGCTGGGCCATAAGACTACTGGGTTACGACTTTGAAATCGAATATGTCCACTCACAGGACTTCGGTCAGCAGACGCTTTATCGCGTTTAATACAGAAATTCCGCCACGATAACAGTGAAGACTTACAAATAGCCTGTGTCCGTGCAGTGGAAAACGAAATCCAACGAATCAGAGACTTTTCCATCGATAAATTTGGAGAAGAACTTCGTCTCAAGTTAAAATCGGCTACCAGTACTGACCCCGACCTCCAAGCTATCATGGAAGCTATTCGGAGCAATAAAACTCCTACTATCAATTTACCTACGGTGGAACACTATAAGAAACGTCTTGACTTCCTGTCAATCGTCGACGACACCTTACTATTCGGAGACAGAGTAATCATACCTCAAGGGATTCAAGCCAGTATCCTGTCATCTCTGCACAAAGGCCATCCCGGTATTCGAAGAATGAAGCAGCTCGCACGTGAATACGTCTACTGGCCAAAACTTTCCGAGGATATCAAACATATAATAAAACGTTGCGACCCCTGCGCACTAACACGCAAATTACCAATCAAGATTCCAATCTCTCCGTGGCCAATCCCCTCTAAGCCTCTAGAACGCTTACATGTAGATTACGCAGGACCGATAGACGGCCAATATCTACTCATCTTTGTGGACGCATTTTCAAAATTTATCGAAGTGGCTATCACGCCAACTATTTCTGCAGCACGCACAATAGAAATATGTCGGGAAATATTCTCCAGATGGTCCGCCTGAAATATTAATAAGCGATCATGGAACGCAATTTACAGCAGATATCTTCGCAAACTTTTGCAAAGAGATGCACATCAGTCACATTCTCTCCGCCGTCAACCACCCTCAATCTAACGGACAAGCTGAGAGAATGGACTTCGTAAAAAGAGCTATCGCAAAAAATCCTTCCAACTGGAGGAAAGAACTCCAAGACTTCCTTTACAGTTACAGATATACACCTTGCTCCGCAACCTCAAATGGAAGATCTTCAGCCGAATTAATGTTTGGCAGACGTATTACCTCTCCTTTTACCAAATTACTAACTAATTACTAAACTACCAGTACCCCCATCCAAACAATCTCACGCAGAAACAGTTGGAGATGCAACAACAATTCGAATCACCACGGAGCTCGTCACAGAACTTTCAATTTGGGAGACCGAGTCATCGTGGCACTAAAAGACAAACGCGAACAGGGACACATCAAGAACATCTTATCGAATACACGCTATTTAATACTACTGGACAATGGCAGGTCGGTCGAACGACACATCAACCACATTTGGATAGGAGGTAACGCGGCGAATCCTGATTCTTTAACCTCAGATGACTGAGATCTTCTTTAATCTCAGAGGACCCACTACGAGCCTAAACTGGTCCAGCGGAGCCCCGACTTGGTATCCCGGCTCTTCCACAGGAAAACCTTCATCCAGGACCTGCCCCTAGCGAAACTCCAGCCAGGCCTTTCCGTCATAGAGTCCAACCACGGAGACTAGTTCTGGATCCTAAGGCAAAGTCCTACACTCAGCAGTAGTCTCTCAAGAGGGGAGATGTTGGGACATGCCGAGCCTGACGAGGGCGTGACGATCGCAGGAGAGAGACAGTCCTGCGATCCGCGCTCATGGGTTAACATGTGTGCCACGCAGGGCCCTAACCTTGTACTTACAGCAAATGTACATCACGAATATAAGAACGTTTATGTACTGGGTGCGCAACGTTTGTGTACTAGGTGCGTAAGTTTCCGGGTTTTTTTGATCAATGAAAAATGGAAAATTTCAAGAGAAATACAAAAAATGGTTTATTCAAAGTATCGTCCCTCGCTAGCTACACATTTTTGCCATCTCTCTGGCAATACATGAATACCGCGACGATAAAACGACGCGTCTTTGGACCGAAATCATTCATCCAACCAATTTTGCACTTCTTCGAAATTGGCCAAGTGTAGCCCAGCCAAGCCATGCGCCATCGACCGGAACAAGTGATAATCGGAAGGGGTCAGGTCTGGCGAATACGGCAGGTGCGGTAGCAGATTCAATTTCAGCGTTTTAATGGTGTCCTGGACGATGGAAGTGCGATGGCACGGAGCGTTGTTGTGCTGCAATATCACTCGTTCGTGTCTCGTGTCCCATTCTAGCCGTTTTTCGAGCAATGCATGATTCAAATTGATCAGTTGTTGTCGGTAGCGATGCCCATTGACAGTTTCGCCCGTTTTCAGCAGCTCATAGTACACGATTCCTTTCTGGTCCCATCAAACGCAGAGCATAGTCTTCTTTCCGAAGCGATTTGGCCGTGCCGTCGATGTTGATGCTTCGCCAGATGAAAGCCATGATTTTTTGCGTTTGGGATTCTCGAAATATATCCGATATATATACTTCTCATCGCCAGTAACAATTCGATGCAGAAAATTCTTTCTTTCATGCCGCAAAAGCAAAATTTCGGAAGTAGCTCTTCGATTTTCCAGTCTGTATTTCAGTCAACTCATGCGGCACCCATTTTCCTTCCTTTTGAATTTTTCCCATGGCATGTAAACGTTTGGAAATACCTTGGCGAGTCATGTTTAATGCCTCCGCAAGTTGATCTTGTGTTTGCGTATCATCTTCATCCAATAACGTTTGCAGATCGGCGTCCCCAATTGTTTTTGGTCTTCCGGAGCGCTCCTTGTCCACAGTGTCGAAATCGCCACTTCTGAAGCGTTTAAACCAATCTTCACAGGTAGTTTTCGATGGTGCATGTTCGCCGTAGGCCTCCTCAAGCAAACGACGTTCAGCTGCATTTTTTTTCAAGTTAAAGCAGAAAAGCAAAGCTTCCCGCAAATGCTGTTTATTTGGCACAAAACTCGACATCTTCGTTGTTAGAAAAAATATTTTTGCGTTACGATATGTGTTGGTATTACGACTGGTTATTGTTAACAGATGTCCAAGCTATAAAAAAAACACAACTTCAGACATGTATGTCGACTACATGTGTCGTTAGCGCCATCCATGTGTGAAACCCGGAAACTTAGTTGCGCACCTAGTAGATTGATCATCGTCGTGCAAATCCTAACAAACATCTTCAAAATATTTCATAAAGAACATTGAAAAATACCTTAAAATTGTTTTATATATCGATTTTATCCATTTATTCGGCAATCTTTAGAAATTATTATCTCTTTAATTGTTGAAATTGCAAAATGGTAGAGGACTTTTCGACTTAGCTTTTTATTAAGAACTATACGATAGCATTATACGATGCTCTGTATACGCATAATTCATTTTCAGATATATTATTATATTTATTAATTAACGAAACAAAAGGAAAGTTTTTGATATATTTTATAAGCCTAGTAAAGTTCTATCAATTGTAAGTGTTATTTTATTGAAATATATTGTTACCATATTTTGCAAAAACTTTTATTTGCTCGCTTCTGATCATTCTAATCTGAGACGAGTGAACGGACCTCGATTAACTATACATGAAAATGTTAATTAAAAAAAAAACAATTAGGTTATAAAATAATTTGTAAATCATTTGTGACTTATGTTTGAAACAATTTTAACTGCTCGTATGCGAAAAAATATGCAATTTTATAATCTTTAAAATATAACTGAACCGAATCAAGATACTTCATGGCTCAGCGCAACGAGTTTTCATATCAAATTAATTTTCCCGTTTCTGCCAATTAGTGACGCAGCGTCTCCTCCCGATAACAAGTCTTGCATGCTCAGGAGAGGAGCATCATTATTAGGGCTGAAATTGAATCAATAATACCTTTTGATCATGATCGTCAATTTGCGTATCGGCTTCGTTTCACACGTTAAGTGTCGCGAGCGTACATTGTCGTTGTCGCAACGCGCATTTGATAATGCTAAAATCAGCTTTGCGAGTGAAGTGACTGAAAATTTATCCTATCCCTTTAATTCAATCAAATAAATCTTATGTTACTGTCGGCGCTCATGCTATGTTAACCGAGTGAAAAATGCACATACAAAATTTTTGGATAATCTCAGAAGAAAATAAATTCGGAAAATTTAGGAAAGTGCAATGCCTTATGAGCATTTTTGTCGCATATATCATGCGTTGGTTTCTGGTTATTGACAATTATGAGATTTCGCACTGGATCAATTTTACACACCGCAACTGTTAGGTTGACCGCATCGCAGTCAACATAACCGACATGTCGATACGTTTGTAGCGTTATGTTGCAAACGATCGCGAGACGCGAATCATGTAACGCGTTACCAGAAAATATTTGACAAGATCGCGAGTGAAAAATTGCCGTTCGCCTGACAAATGAAACAAATTTTTGTTTAAAGAGGTATGCACTTTTGCGTATCCAGAGATTGAGAATTGTATCTACATTGCATTTCTCTCGAGTACGGAACGCGGTCAAAAAATATTATTAGTCTGGTCGAATGAGATTCCATTCGAGAAATTAGCAACTGTGTCTTAATAAATTAGTGAGTTTCAAACACGGTCTTTATTTGGTCAAATCTTTCGTTTTAAAATGTTACGTTTTCATATTAAGATATAGCGCGTGCAGATTGCTCTTCCGAGAACACTTGAGAAATGAAGAAAAAATCGAGATGAGCACTGCACAGGAAGAACGACTTTACTGTATATCAATAAATATTTAAGTAGATCTGAAAATAATTTTGTCGGATCATCAAAATAATTATATAGGAAACTCAACATTGCTGAATAATGTTGCCAAAAGTTTTGACATTCTAACAATCAGTTTTAGAGCGTTCTACACATATATAATTATTTGAATAGTCTAACAAAATTAACTATATCCAGCTATACTTTTAAGTGCTTGAGCAAAACTGTTTCTTCCATGTGTGTATTTTTTTTTGGACAAAAATAATAATTCTGCTAAAATATCGAAAAATTAATGCATCAAGAGACACAGTAGTGTCTCGCGCCAAGTGGGAGCGCAGCGCGAGGCCGCCCCGTGTCTTTACGCGAGTCAGCGAGTTGCGGGCATCCAAAATTACCGGTTTTTTAATAAAGGCCGGACTGATCAAGTTCTGAATATGAGCTCAATCGACAGGCTTGAGTCCGAATTATATAATGAGCGTTTATTTTACCTGTACGTGTCCTATGAACGGAGATATCGTGAAGCGAAATCCGAAATGTCAAAATTACATGTAAGGTACGTCACCTCAAAAAGTCATCTACTTTTCATATTTTTGACGGTAGATGATATTCGTTTATTGCTGTCATTTACTGTATACGTGTGAAATGAACGGTTCGACATATCGATACATATAAATTGTATTGTCCATTAAGCTGCTATTCATAATGTCTTTATAGAATTTTAATTTTAATATAAAATT
>NW_017305386.1:490794-493283 GCF_001594115.1 Trachymyrmex septentrionalis | reverse complement strand
GAGAGAGAGAGAGAGAGAGAGAGAGAGAGAGAGAGAGAGACTAATACTTATATATATATATGCGCCAATGTAGATTAATTTTTATATCGATACAACCTAATTTTTTTACATCAAAAATTTTATTTAAAAAAAATTTTTTCACTTTGTGATGTTTCGTCTTTAATTTTTTGAGATTAAATGTTGCATTCCATTGCAAGTACAAAAGACTATTGAACAGAAAGATAAAGATACATATCACTTTTTCTCGTTAATTAAATGTTATATGTTGCAATAAAATATATATATGTTCTTTTCGCAATTTACAAAGTACAAGTATATGTTATATGTTGCAAGAAAATATATATTCTTTTTGCAATTGGCGCAATTTAAAGTATTTTTTTGTATTTCATTTTTTTTTTAAATACGTGCATACGTACTACTAAGAGGTAATTTATATAATAAAAAATTAATAATATTACCACTTGAATTATATTATTTACGGTTTTTTAGTAACAGTTTTTTTTTAGTTTATGTAACAGTTTTTTGTGGATTTATGGGAAGTATATGTACACTTAGCGCTTTTTTAACCTCTTTTTTTTTAAATATACACTACTTAACAAAATTAAAGGATCATCTGTCCCACAAAAATGGGCAAACTTAAAGATAGAATAACTTCGTAAAAAATCATCATATAGAGATGTTTAAAAAAGCATTGTATAGCTCTCTTAGAATAGAAATAGAAATCTCTACTTATCAGATCAGTAATAGAAATAGAAATAGTCTCTCCTAGAAATAGAAATCTCTACTCATCAGATCAGTAATAGAAATAGAAATAGTATCTCCTAAAAATAGAAATCTCTACTTATCAGATTAATACTTTAAAAAACGATCTTACTGATATTCTGTCACAAACATAAATAAAGACGCATCAAATCTTAAAATTTTTTACGAAATTTGCGAAGTTCCAGGAGGCGAATTAAAAATTGTACACATTTATTGCTTTAGAAATTTTTAGAGAAAGGAAAATTCACTTCAAATTACTCAGTGAAAAGATTGTAACGTAAATTAAAAATCATTTTAAGGAGAAAATGTCAAACTTAATTTACAATCAAATTAATTAAGGAAATTTGTTATAGTTTTAAAATGCTTTTTTGAACGCCGCTTCGCGACCGTTCTTCGCGGAGATATGTGAAAGTTGAATTTGAATTACTTTCTGACACTGATTTTAAATGACTTTAATTTTGTTGAGAAGCAATAGGCAAAAATTTCAAGCTAAAATAACTTTGTAAAAAATCGAATCGAGATGTTTAAAAAAGCATTTTACAGCTTGAAATCTCTATTGTTTAGATCAGTACTTCAAAAATCGGTTTTACTGATATTTTATGAAATTATACAAACATAAATGAAGATGCATCATATCTCAAAATTTTTTTATGAAATTTGCGAAATTTTACGACGCGAATTAAAAATTGCCTACAAATGCGGTTTACAGTTTTCAAGAGAGTGAATCTATAGCTTTAATTTTTTTATTTATAGCTATATACGAGTATTATAATACTTTTTTAAACATCTCGATACGACTGACTTTTTACAAAGTTATTCTATCTTGAAATTTGCGTATTGTTGTTGAGTGGAACAAGTGAACCTTTAATTTTGTTCAGTAGTGCATTTGAAAATAATTTTGTTGGATCATTAAAATAATTATGTAGGAAACAATAAGCTAAAAAATGTTGACATTTGAGCAACCAGTTTAAGCGTTACACATATCTAGTAATTTTAATAATTCAATACAATTATTTTTTCAGATCTACATATATATCTAGTTCTATATCTATATCTAATTTTTGGATCAGCAACACCATTCTTTCTATGTATTGAAAGCGATGTGCATGACTCTCTAATTGAATCGATCTTCCTTAGCTTTTTGGAACTGTTTAGTATACAATATTTTATATTTAATAAAATCCTGAGTATTTTTAATACAAATTTAACTCGCTAATCTTAACAACAGTTGATATTGATTTGACAATATTTACATTTTTATAAAATTCTTCGAATAACAATCCGTAAATTATGTTAGTACGATATTTAGAATAGAATTTCTGTATCTATTAGTGTTACAATATCGAATGATAGAGAGATATATTCACTTGAATTAGATTCGAAACTTCTCGCATGAAAATGAGAATAACGTTATTTAGTATTCAGCACATCTCATTCGCAGAATGCGTTTTTAAGACTTTACAGTGCGAAGACCGCGCGAAGACGGACGTTTTAATCAAGAGTGTTCAAAGTAAAACCGGAATTTCTTTGGGCATCAGTAATTAGCTAATGGAATAAGATTAAGCACCTTCTTATCCCGAATGAAAAATACTGTTAAATATTCATGTCAGGCGAATAAATTGCTAATTTGCGCACGATATACGTAGAAGGTGAGTTTCAAATGGTAAGTTTTAATATAAAACTGTAAAATATAATATATACGAGTATACCTATAAGTATATTATATA
>NW_017305386.1:479277-490687 GCF_001594115.1 Trachymyrmex septentrionalis | reverse complement strand
ATTTAGACAAAACAGTTCATAATCATTTTATTGAAAAAGCATTTGTAAGTATATTAGATTATTAAATAAATAAGTAAGTGTTCTCTTCCGCGTGTATAGCATAAGTTAAAAAATTGTCCTTTTTGCAGATAAAATGTAACTGAAGAACTGTTTCACAAGTTTATTCACATAAATGTAATTCCAGTGTATTCATATATTTTATTAAAAATATATAATTTTAGATATTGCAATAATTATATAAAAATATTATATATTAATTATAGAAATATATTTTTATATCTACAATTTTAATTACAAAAATAGTTTTATTTCTAGGCAAGCAATGTAATTATAATGTTATTATAAGTTATAACATAATTATTACATCATACTAAAAATTGTATGAATCTTCCCAAAAATATATCATTTATATGTATATTGATTACACAATGTTATCCATAATCAGTTGTTTCTTTAATTTATTTGCAATAAAATCCTGTTGTCATTATAAATAAAATCGCTAATTGTAAATATTACATTATAACAAATTAATAAAATAATTTCATATATGTATATATATAAGAATTATTTCTTATATTTATCAGTAGTTTTATTCAATTAGTTTAAAGAAATGCATTTTGTAAATTTTAAATTCTCAGACAATTGTCAATATGTAACATGGATCAACTTTAAATATAAGTAAAAGCTAATAATTCCGAACGGTTTGTTAGTAATTTCCGTTACCGATCCTCTTACTCCAGTGATAAAATGTTTACATTCGTTTTACATACGTATCGCCAAATGTTACAAGAACTAAGAACTAGCGAGTTTCGACGGTCCAGTTTGCGAAGAATAATGGGAGAACGACGCATAGATGTAGATGCCATGGAAAACGCGCTTGTGCGCTTGGCGAAAGAAATACATCGTCGAACGCCGGACGTGCTTGCAATGTAAAGATTACTAAAGTTACGATCTACTTTTCACGATAAGAAAGAATTCCTGACGGCAGAATAAATATTAACATTTTATCCAGTATAGTGAGGCGAGGCGAGGCGGAGCGGCAACGAAGAGGCGCTCTAATGCACGTCGCGTTGGCGAAAAAAAAAAGAAAAAAAGATCGTCGGAGAAAATATAATACATTCCGCACGTGCACTGTCTGCCGTGCCATGTTTAGTTTGCAAATCGTGAATTTTATTATCGGTTGAGTCACCAACGTCTCTCTCTCTCCCCCTCCCCCTCTCTCTGTCTCCCTCTCCCTCCCCCCCCTCTCTCTCTCTCTCTCTCTCTCTCCTCCTTCCTCTCTATGTCCGGGGACATGGTATATACCCGGCGACCGATAAAGTGGTGGCGTTACCTGAAATACCGTCACATGACCACGCTGAGAGATTTAATCTAGTGCAGCAGCCAAGGAGATAAATACAATAACACATACAGTTGACGGACAGGGCGAAACCTAATTATAGTTAAATATTAAAATCTACATGTAACTTACATTTTTTAAACGTTAAATACGAAGCGCTCTTACAGTTCCGAATGTTAAGATGTTGAACTAACATTCATTAAAATTAAAATTAAAATTAAATTAAATTAATTTATTTCAAAAATAAATTGAGAGCCGATAAATTACCGGATTCACACAATCATTCTGATAATCCCCCCAAATTTTCCCAAATCTTAAAAATTATAATAAACTCTCATTAATAAATCAACTTACATTTTTTACATTAATCTTTTCAATTTGTTTATAACTCGTTGAAGGTCGCTGATCGTGATTTTGATGCAAAAGCTTTACTCTTTTTCCTTTGTGCTATTACAATTACATTTAATGAGCCTTTCCTGTTTCGCGAAAATAAGGCTTTTTTTACAAATTTTTTGAAAAAACTATGCAACAGATCAATTAAGTTTTGTACGTTTGTTCTATGAATCTTCAACAAGATTAAAATAAAAAATATTAATTTATTCACAGGATATAAAATAAAGACGTGCTTCTAAAAACTTGTTTTTGCAAATGTGATAGAATAAGTCAGGATAATCTGAAACAAAAAATTTAAATTTTATTTAATATTTATTAATAGTGTGAGTAGGTAATGAACCTCGGGTTTCACGGAAAAATTGAAATTTAATAAAATAGCATTGGTTTAACTGATTTAATAAATTCGTCAACGATTGCGACATTTTCAGCAAAAATCAGCTTTTAAAACAGTAAAAAATATTTGTTTTTAAAAATTCAAGACTTAATATATGTCAAAGTGTAGAAATCAATCGATCGGATAGTTTTTGAAATCGCGTTTGTAGTTTTTGAAAACATAGTTTTGGGAAATCGCATTAAAAATTTTAGATATTAATATTTTTATTTTACACATTGTTGTAGATACATAAAATAATCGTACAAATCTCAAAATCAATCTGTCGCAGTAATTTTCAAAAAATTCAGAAAAGAAATCTTTACTATTAGTTATTAAAGGAGCCAATGGTAACCCAATCCCTTGAGTTAAATAATATTTTATTATTTAAAAAAATACAAATATCAATAATAAGAGGTACTCAATATCAATAATAAGAAATAGTATACTCAATATCAATAATAAGAATATACAATAATTTGTACTAAATATATGAAATTATAAACTTTATTTAACATTCAACAAAATACTACATGCATCTTTAACTTAAAAAATGTATGGTTACTAACTATCCCGTAATACTATGGCCATCTTTTCCCTAAAAGATAAGATCGTTAATGCATAACTTATTTTGATAATATTAAATTTTTGTTAAATGTTTTTTTTTAGATTTCGATAGTGTGTGTTATTATTACTTTAAAAACTTCACAATATGACTAATCGTCTTTAGGATCTCCTTAAAGATAAACTTTCTTTGATGTCACATACTAACATCGTATACAAAATTAATTGCAAGAATTGTGATGCTTCATATGTGGGCCAAACTGATAGTATGTTAAAGTCAAAAATAAATGAATACGTGAGAGAAATCACATAAATTGGATACTCCGTGATCACTGAGTATATATAGACCGGATTTAAGACATAAGTTCGATTGGGCAAATATAAAAATTCTTGATAAAAAACAAAATTAACAAAAAAGACTTTTATTAGAAATGATATTTATGAAAACAGAATGACACTGAATTAGTAGACCCGTTCTATTCAGCTTTATTTTCATGGCTTGATCTTTCACCTCTTCCTTATTATTATATATTCATTTATTTAATATGTTCGTGTCTAATTGTGTTGTTGTAAGGTCTTCACTTTCAGGAAGATCTCCGACATGCATACTGTCATCATCTCGCATTATATAATTATGATATAAGAAGACAAGGTGTACTACTCCAGAGGATGCGCAGTAGAGAGTGAATTTGAGGCCAAAATTTGATTGGCTATTTTAATATGTCAGTGCTATTATACGCAAGAAATCTGATTCCAACTACCTGAAGACGAAGCTAGGTACAATGCATCGCATACTCATTTTGCACGTGTATTGGCTGTGTTTATTTGTATTTTAGAAACATTAAATAAAGTTTTTTAATTGCAATACTGATAACTTTGATGATAACTTTGCGTTTTATTATCGATTTCTTGGGATATCTCATATTAGTAGCACAATTTTTTTTGTAATTTGCTCACTTTTCACATTTCTAATTTATAAGAAAAATAAAATTTGAATTAAATTTTACATAACATTATCTTAAAGCTTATTATTATAAATTTTCTTTAAAATGACCTATTATTTTTTTAAATTCTGTCCACAGATTTCTAGTATTTATCCAAAATAAACTCAGTATCTCATAACAAGCCTTTCCTCTACTAATATATAATTGATCTTTTTATTAAGACAGAATTCAAATTGTGGGTGAAAACGTATGAATTTAATAAATTATTTTAAGACGAATTTAAGATAATTAATTAACATTGCTTAATAATATCTTGATGCATGGATTCAAAATTTATGTTTTTCCTTTTTTGATGATTCATTATTTTGGTAAAATTAATGACATATTGAATAGAAGTGGCGACCTATGTAGAAATGATTAAAAATAAGTCAAATTACATTAATATAATTCGACATTATAAATTTAACAGCCTTATTTTCATGTATGGGAAAGAGGAAAGACTCCTTACAAGTATTTTAGATGAAATTGGGGAATCTCTTAATTTGGTTAATAGTACGAGAATGTATCGCTTCTTTCTTGATAAACATGCAAACCTTAATTTGTAATCGAATATGCGATGCCAATTATACATGAATGTATCTAAATATACGCTAGTGGTGTTGTCCCGGCGATTTCCAACTCAGAAGTTTCCAATGCTTCACAATCGACGGGATGTTGTTCGATCAGCAGGCGTGTACTAATTAAAGTACCTTTAGAGCTATAGCTCTAGCCGCTCCGCTCAGGATCACATATAACACACGCTGTACATGGTGCGCTAAATAATCAGGGATAACGACCATCGTCGATAGATGTTCTCTCGTAAGAGAAAGACATTTCGCGTCGTGTTCCATTATTTCTGAACATCTGAATTGATTGCCTCTTGCCAGATTATTCTAAATATCTATTTTATAAATAAGAATCTAAATTTCTCTTTTGCTAAAAAAGATTATATTTTTAATATCCGTGATTCACACGAGAAAGAGAAAAGAAATACGGTAGACTGAAAGGAGATGTTATATGAAAGTTGAATAGGATTTATTTTCTGTAGAATTGTGTTATCTAATTTATCGTAAATATCACGTTTTATACTTAACTCAATTTTTTATAACTGACTTTTCGAGTTTTCTTAGTTTCAATCATACAGTTTTAAAATTGTAACGAAGATTAAAATGGAAAAAAAATGTATATAAATGTATATAAATGTATATAAACGTATTAGGTTGTTCAAAAAGTTCTGTGGTATATTATTGGTTCAAAATTATACACAGAATATATTCGTTGCAAAATTTTCGACTATTTGACATAAAAGTTTAGTTTTCCCTAAAATTTCGTTTTTAAAAAATATTCCTACGATTCTTTGTCGAGTTACGTTGTTTTAATTAGACGTTTTTTTAAATAAAAGAGCATACTGATTTTGAATATTCATAACTCCATTAAAAATCATCATACAGATTCAAAAATTAGATTCTTGAAATTGAAACTTTGCTCTATCAAATAGTATAATTGCTATTAAAAATGTGTAAAATGTATATAAATTTGAACTAAAAATGTGGCATTACTAACCTTATATAATCACTGCGGTAGAAGAAAAGTAACGTCATATTTTTAGCTCAACTGTATATATTGTATACATTTGATGTATAACAATATATACATATGTATATATGTACAATATATTTTATCTAAAAAAAAACTGGTAATTATACTACTCAAACAATGTTTCAGCTTTAAAGGGATCTTAAAGCCGTCTGTATTACCGACTAAATCATATAATTTTTATATAACAAATACTTTTTTCTCTTTCATAGATTTGAAAATCCTGTTCCAGGATTTAAGTATACGTATTAATATGTGTTTGTGAGGTAGAGTTTATGCCAAGAACGACAAAAAATTTCGAAATTGATATATTTTTTACAATTTCTTAGTGTAACATGGCGTCTCGAGCTGTCAAGTCGTGACAACATTTGCTTGATTCGTAAACTTTTGCAACTTGTACTTACGAAATAGTAATCCACAAACACATAGTTTGCATGAACAATAACGTCGAGTTCTTAGAATTAAACTTAGACGCTTTATCGCAATGAATTTGTTATACGAAAATTGACACGAATGTACAACTGCGTGTATCATAGGTTGCGTGAGATATTGGTGTGGTAGTATATAAAAACATGTCGATGCACGGCGCGCGGCGCGAT
Source organism: Trachymyrmex septentrionalis (assembly GCF_001594115.1). NCBI lineage: Eukaryota > Metazoa > Arthropoda > Insecta > Hymenoptera > Formicidae > Trachymyrmex > Trachymyrmex septentrionalis. The sequence goes on along the minus strand of NW_017305386.1, from coordinate 484,843 downwards.
CTCTGGTGACTTCGTCGGAGTTCGAGCTTCGCTTTAGGATCCCCTTATTTTAAGCCCGTGTCACACTACGCATTGCGGACGCGGATCGGATTGAGATTGCGGATCATTGAATCCGGATTTTCCATTCACAGTACGAATTGCTACGAATTCGATGAGCACGCTGTGGTGACTATGGCACAAAAATACGATTATTATAAACAATATATAAGAAAAAAGTTATCTTTGTTGCTTTTAATTATATATGAATACAAATTAAGTAGACCTAAGCAATATGTGTTTACAAATGGATAGCAAGAAGAAAAGATAAAGGAATGCACCATAATCTTTTTTTAGAACTGTTATTGGAAGATCTTAATCGATTTAAAAGGTTTGTTGTGATTTGTTGCAGTTTACAGAATGTAATCTAAAATAAATAAAATTAAGAAAATACCTAATTTACTTGAAAATTTGTTATATGTTTTAGATGCCTCAGAATGGATGCAAATACTTTTGAACGTCTGTTGATTAAAGTCACTCCTATAATACAAAAGCAAGATACTCATCTTCGAGAAAGCATTTCAGCTGAGGAGAGGCTATCAGTTATTTTACGGCATTTTGCAACAGATAAAGGACAAGAATTTCGACTGTAGGTGCATGCTTTAATTTTGTCATGTGATTAAATTTTTTATATTTTGAAGGAGAAACGCAAGAATCGTTATCTCTCTTATTCAGACTTAGTAGAAATATCAAAAATTATAAAAGAGGAGCAACAGCAATATTTGAAGTTTTAAAAGATGAGTTTCTGCATCCTCATACTGAGTGGCATGCAATGCCAATTATTTCGGAGAGCGACGAATGAATTTCCATCATGTAATAGGTGCAATAGATGGCAAACACTGTGTTATTGATCCCCCACTAAAATCTGGATTCATGTTTTATAATTATAAAGGAGATTACAGTTATACTACTGGCTTTAGTGGATGCTGATTTACGTTTTATTTATTGTATATTGATGTGGGAGCTAAGGGTAGAGTCAATGACTCTGGCGTTTGGAATAAATGTTCCCTCAAAAACCACCTAGATAGGAATGTTTTCAAAATTCCTCCGTCTGTTCCGCTGCCAGGTACAGAAGATAATTTTCCTTTTGTAATTATAGAGGATAAAAGTTTCCCGTTATCAGAAAAACTCTTAATCCCTCATCCAAAACTTTAATGGAAAAAAAGATAAGAATATATTCAATTACAGATATGTAAAATATTTTTTTCAATTCTACATAAAAAATTAAAGTAATATAGAAGTGTTCATTTATTTATATATCTGTAAATTATCTAGAGCTCGTCGCACATCAGAAAATGGATTTGGTACAATGGCTGCCCGTTTCCAAATTTTTCGTTCTCCAATGCGGTATGATTCTGACGATACTTCTAAGATCATCTTAGTTATGTGTTGTTTGCTGCGAAGTCAGTCTGTTGGACGGACTATGTATACACCATCATCATTTTTAGATGAAGAAGATGAAATATCGTCGTAGAGAATGGAGAGCAGAAAACGGAAGAGGCATGGTAAACTTTGCTCACCAAGGTGGCAACTGTCATGCAAATCAAGCAATCTTGCTCAGAGACAGATGGTGTGATTATTTTAATACTGTTGGCGCTATTCCCTTGCAAGAACGAATGATGCAGTGAATTATAGTATTTTTTAACCTACCGGACATATAAATACTTTGATTAGTTAATTATCATATTATATAATTAGATCATATTATATAATTAGATAATTATCGTAAATCTTGTTATTCATAATTTAAGCATTGGTAGTTATTATGTATTCATTTACTTATACATTTACCAGCGAACTGTGAATTGTTAATTAGTCAATCAGATGAAAGTAGCAAAAAATAGGAATCTATATCCTGAGAGATTGTCATATTCGTGCAATGGATAAAAACCTCAGTCAGAATAAGAACATTTAATTCTATCATTTATTTTTTACATTACAAAATAGCGAAGTACATATATATATTAGATAAAAATAACTAAATACATATTAGAGATGTTATTGTCGCATTTTAAAACTTTTTTTTGAGACAGACAAAAATGTTATATCATTTTTATTACAATATAGTACAGTCTCAAATTTAATTAAAAAGAATAGAGAATTCTAATTTTTAACAATAATAAACGTAAATTTTTTCTGTGATAATAATAATCAGATAAATATAAATATATATTAATATATATTGTATAATCATAATTATAGTATAATCCTTAATGTAATATTGTTAATGTCGATATAATAATGAACTTATTGTTATCTTGGCTCATTATTATCTTGGCTCAATCAGTACTCATAGAATCTCCTTTTCATAATATTCTTGATCTTCAGGAATCATTGACCGAAGTCCAGATGCAACGTATGCATTAAACATATCAAATCTATCCATTTTTGGAGGAGATAAGTGTTGTTGAGCTATACTTTTCACAATATCTAGTGCCTCTTCCATAAGGTTATCCCTTTTTTAATTTCTCCGTTTTACATACATCGGGTCCTTAGCAGAACACTGTTTAATATTTAATGGAGCAGATGCAAGCCTAGGTAAAGGAGTAGATCTTCCAGATGAGAAGATGTATTACTTCTTGTTAATAAGGGTTGCCGAACCTTGGAAGATCCAAATGATTCGTTTGGACTAGATGAGACATGTAATTTGGAATGTTCAGATGCTTCTTTGTTTGAATGTGATGTCTTGTCAAGTTTAGATGAATCAAATGGAATTAACATGAATTGCTAAAAATAAAAAATAAATATGTTAAATGGCACTTATAAAAACATTTTTATATTAATACTAAATACTATTATAGAATTAATAAATAAGTAAATGACATTGAAATAAATAAAATGCTATGTAAAAAAGGATTTCTCACTTGTGTGTTTTTATCATAGTGAATGTTTATGTGCACTGATGAATTTTCTACATCACTAGGTCGAGAAATAAGTGAACAATTTGTTTCTTTACTAAGTATAAGAAACTTCATTTTGAAAAGAAAAGTTATCAATAGTGTTGGATTGTGCACAAGTTTTCTTTAAAAATAAGAGTAATTCATAATACTCGTAATCCCACTTTGGTCTGTAAATTTCGTCAGTTCCTTTCCCACTGCAATGAGTCTTTGTAGCCTTTATCTTTCGTTCGTTTGCATAGAAAGTGCTTTGAAATCGTTTGTGAACCATATCTTCTGCGTGAAAAAAAAATAAAACGGAATATTAACGTTAAATAATTTTTATATAATCTCAAAACATAATCCACTATAACTATACATTCAGTAATTAGCTATTCGTGATATATTCATGTTAATAACCTCGTCAAGGATAAATAATAAATCTAAGTACAGTCTTATTTATAAATAACATAGTTAAATTTAATAAATAAGATATATCGAAATACCTGTGAATCTAGGACCTAGAGCTTCCGCTATTTGGTCCCAATGCATTCGTTTTAAATTAGTTCGACGATATTCTGGTAGGCATACATCCTATAATAAAGGACGTTGTCTCACCATTTCGATTAAAATATATTCAATTTCTTTATTGAATAAATCACTTTTGGGACTCATTTTGAAATATACAATAAATGATCTAAACTGATCTAAACTTGACACGAATTGCGCATTACAGATTGTAAAAATAGAGGCTTGCCTATTTCGCGATTCACAATCCGAATCTTTGGCTTCTTCCATGTGATTGGCTGATCGACAATTTGCAACTCGCAATCCAAATCCAATCCGCGTTCACAATTCGTAGCTTAAAGTGATTACGCTGATTACGTGATTACGCTGATTCTACAATGAGTCGGTAATCGGTAGTCCTAAATCTTATCGGTGAAGTTGACCAATAGCCAATATTATACGACTAAGGCTGATTGGCCAACTTCATCGATTAAGACTAAGACTTCCGACTACCGATTCATTGTAGAATCAACATTAAGCCCACATCAAACTACCGATTCTGCAAGCCAACCCGACTGCCAATTCTGACTGTCGATCAATAATGGACCAATCACAAGACTAATTCAATGTGATTGATCCATTATTGGTCGGCAGTTAGAGTGGGCAGTCTAGTCGGCTTGCAGAGTCGGTAGTCTGATACGGACTTTAAGGGGATACTGGAATCGCCTGTATTATCAATAAAGCTATTCCAAATTCGGTAGTAGTGACATCTTTCATGTATTTCTTATACTTATTATATATCGTTTTGTTTCGCTCAAACGCATTTATCTGTCATTATCTAACATATTGTAACGCCATTTCTTAAAAGATCGAATATCTATTATTAGATGCAATTATTGCTTTGTTTACCATTCTGAGTCTTTCCTCAGCATTCGTATACACGATATTTACAGATCGATAAATCTTTCTTTTGAATTTTTAAATCTTAGTTTCATGAACTCAATATTGTTTCACGTCATGCGCTGAATGGTGCAATATCGTGTGGTTTATACGAGTTATAAAACTTTTGTATTAAAGAAACATCTACGTCAAGTGACAATTCTACGAGTTAAAAAAATGTAAGTTTTTAACTTTTTTCCAATTTTCGTATAAAATCTATTGCAGCATTCTCAAATTTTGCGTCTACTTTAATCCTGTAAAAGGATTTTTTATAAATGTTATTCTGCGAAATGCCGACAATTTGGCTACTCCAACATCCCCTTAAGAACCTGTTTTTTAATTACGGTACGATGATTTTTAACATTTATAAGCAATCAAACTCAAGATGCTCCTTTTTACTTAACTTGCGAATAATTCAAGAACAAAAAATTGTAGGAACAAATTTTGAAAAACGATTATGTAGGTAAAACTTTAAATTTTCACGTCAGATAGTCACAAATTTTGCAATGAATATATTCTGTATATAATTTTGAACTAACGAAATATCGCGGAACTTTTTGAACGACCTAATATATCAATTTTGCATGGCTGAACGACCGCACCTTCGGCAAACAGCTCGCGTTTCAGAATAAAAGTTCTATAAAAGCTGTCTTATATCCTTCTCTTCCCTTCTTTCGTGCCGCCACTTCGCGAACCTTCTACTATCGAGGACTTTATCGATGGGTCAGGTTATTCATCGAAATTTCAGGTTCGATCAGGAAACGCGAACAACTTTTCCGTCGTCCTTTTCTGTCGCCCTTTCCCGTCATACAGTCGGATGGGATACACATAAGAGAAACACTACGCTCATGAACCTATGTGGTCAGCTGCGGTAACATGAATGACGAGTGAATTTCACATCGATAGTATGGGATTGGAGATGTAAGAGGATGATGCAGAAAGAATGGAAAGGGAAAGAAAAGCTAGCTTGCATCTTATATCGCTTTGATATCGGTCTTGCTTGATTTTCTTTTCACACTGTTCTCGTCCACCAGAACGCTTCATTTGCAATATATTGTGCGATCAATCTTTAGGAGATATCGAGAGAGCGGTCTGCTGCATTTCAAAAGGGAAGGAGGAGTGACGGAAGAGAGCTGAACCTTCGAGAAAAGCAATATTGATTGACAGGATAGTTTCAATTTCTCGAGAATATATATATATATATATAT
>NW_017305386.1:468870-479249 GCF_001594115.1 Trachymyrmex septentrionalis | reverse complement strand
GTTAAATACACCCAGTTAAAATCAGTTTAAACCAGGGCTGGTAAAGACTAATGTTTTTTTTTTTTTTTAAGAATAAAACGTATTGTGTTTTTTCTTAAATATGTTTTTAATACTTCAAATATGCTTTAAACAGTACTATAAAAAACATATTAAAAACATCAATTAAGTATGTTTTAAACTGTTTAAAACATGTTAAAATGTTTTTTACCAACCCTGGTTTAAACCATAGTAAAAAACTTAAACAGGTTTTAGTTTACTATTCATTATTATTAAAAGGATTATGAAAACATAAATAAAGGTAATATGATTGTAAATCATAAAAAAATAGTTGTTTATTAACTTATTTTTTAATATTTTTAATAGTTTAATGTTTTTCAATACAAAACAATGTGACAATTTCATAAGCTTATATATTTAGAGTAAAATAAAAATAAAGTTTAATTACTAAAATAAAATAGCATCTCGAATATTTGGACTACACTTAAACCTAAATTATACAATGTATGCAATTGATCAACTCTTATAACTTAATAAATCATAATTAATAATACAAAAAAAAAAGGAATTGAATTTAAACTTAAATTTGAAATTGAATTAAAAAATTATAACAATAAGGTATTACAATGTGTAACGTTATAAATGGAATCATTAAACTATTTTTAATTTTTATCACCTACTTCTGACTTCAATAATTTTTAGTTTGCCAAATTAGCTAAATAAATTCAAAGTTATTTGAATAGAACTTGAAATATGTGTTAATTATTAAAAATTAAATTGAAATATATAAAATATCTAGCTCGAGATTGCTAAGCAAAAATTAGTAGTTAGAAAGGTCAAAAAACACAAGCATTTATTGGATTTTTAAAAGTAAATTAGTTTACAACATACATTAAGATTAAACTAGTTTTTTATCTATAAATTAATCGGAAATGTTTCGACTGTACTAAGTCTTCTTTAGACCATTTACAAAATATAATTAAACATTGGAAAGAAAGATACAATATATAAAAAACATAAAATCATATCACACATTGAACATAATACATATAATATTACAAATAAAATTATATAACATTGATAAATCTTTCGTCATTGGATAGCGAGAAAAAGCAAAGATCAAAATTAAAATTATATTATTAAAGTCATCTTCAGAAAATTGAATTGCAAAAACCCAAGTCAAAAAATTGAATCTGTCAAAAACAACCAATACATATTGTAAATTACGATTAAATTAAATAAAATTACAAACTAACAAATATATAAAGATCCTGGATAAGCTATGAATATGTGCTCAAGTATTGAAAACATCATGCAATATCTAACGCAGATAGACAAATTCGATAATCCGTGCGAAACAGAATATATATTTCAATACAATATGTTTTTATTGTAAAGGTCAAGATTGAAATTTTATTTTGAAATTTTTATTTTGAAACCGATTTTAATAGGCAAATTATATGATTCGTTCAAACATTCCGTGTCTTTTTGTTAATTTATGCCATGTGTTTGTGTTCTTTAATCCAAAGCATTTCAGAATTTAATCTTTTATTGTAGTTTGATTCAGAATCTAATACTTTTATGTTATCCCAATCAAATAAGTGATTGTAATTTTTAATGAGTTCAAAAATCACAGAGTGTTTTATAGATGAATTTAATTTTATTAATATGCTTTTTAATTCTTGTTGCTAACTGTCTTTTTGTTTGGCCTACATAAGCTACGCTGCAATCTTTACAATTAATTTTGTATATTACATTGCTTTTAGATTTAATTTCATTAGTATCTTTTTGTACTTTTATAAACCTATTGAATTGGTTTAAACATCTGTTATCTATTGTGATCAACGATTTATTTGCAAGTAATGACTTTATTTGATACATTTTTTATAAAAAGAATAATGAAATATATCTTACGTTTAGGCGTATCTGTACTTATATTTACGTAAGTATTCTTATTTTTTGTAGTCGAATTCTTTATTAAAGAGCTTCTTTAGTCTAATGTTTATCTCTTCAAAAATTAATTTTAATGGATAGCCATTCTCTAAGAGCAGTTTTGTAACAAATTTGAGATCCTCATTCTGGAACACAGAATGAGACAAACCAATTGCTCTATCACTTAGATTATAAATAATTCCAATTATTTGGCATAGCGGATAATTTGAATAAAATGATAAATATCTGTCTGAGAATGTCTTCTTATGGAACTAATTTACATAAATTTTGTCATCCTTAATATTCAGCGAAAGATCTAAAAAATTTAATCTACGATTACGTTCAATTTCAGAAGTGAACTGCAAATGACTATGGAAACTATTAAATATGTTAAATATGTTAAAAACTATTATATATATAAACATGTGAAAAATTATGAAATGTGTTAAAAATAAAAAATATTTATTTACATATCTATAAACTTTTTTGAAAAAATTAGCTCGTTAAGATTTGTAGATAAGTAAGTAAATAAATATTTTTAACTTTTTGTCCTAATTTAAACTCACTTAAAATGAGTAAAATTTAGGAATGCCCGATCGTAAAATTATTGGATACCGGATATCGGATATCTGGACAGAATATAACATTTAATATTATCCGGTCGAATATCCAAGAAGGCAATTTCTTCGAGTAGGATGTTTGGATTCCGTAAAATGTCTTCTAAGAAAAAAACCTATAGAGAAAAGAATTGTAATTTTGTATATAAAATATTACAGCATTATAAATATGCATACTTATTTACAGAATATTTGTAGAATACAAAATAAACAATTTAATGATATAAAATTTCAACCGGATATATTCTCAGATACTAATGATATCCAATTATCTGGTCGAATAGTATAAAAGTGCCCGATAATACCAGATAAGACAGATATTTTTTGGATATCCAGTGCACCCTAGTAAAATTGGATATTCAAATAATAATAATAATACTTATATTCAAATTTTATGTACAAACAATATATACAGTGCCTCAAAAAGGTTACACCTGAATCCTTCGAAAAATATAAGTTTCACAGAAAAGTGTTTCAGATAAAAATTATAGAGTTCAGGAAGATCTATTTATTGATCTTATTAGTTCGACCTTGTGTGGTATCGCCAAAGTCAGATAAAGTTCACATCGATTTTTTTGAATGGAACACTCTTTTGATTTCAGAATCTAATAATTGGTGTCGAGAACTTTTCAAAATACTATAAGAAAATACTTTTTCATTAAATACTTTTTGAGTTATGATGCTTGAAAATTACAGTATCGTCGACATTAGTTATTACTATCAAAGGTATCTGACCGACAGCTAAAATCTTTTAAATATTGTTCGAGATCGTGGCCTAGATAACATTTGTCAAGATCAAGAGCATTGGAGGTTATTCCTTTTATTTTCATTTTTATGTAAAAATTAGTTTTTAATACAAAAATAAAAATAAGAGGAATAATCTTCAGTGGCCTTGATCTTAACAAATGTTATTCAGGACATGATCCTAAACAGCATTCAAGAGGTTTTAGTCGTCGGTTGGACACGTTGGGTAATGTTAATGTCGGCGGTACTGTAACTTCCAAGCATTATAATTAAAAAAGTATTTATGAAAGAAAATTTTCTTATAGTGTTTTGGAAAGCTCTCGATGCCAGCTGTTAAATTCTGGAATCAAAAGTAGGATGTTCTATTCAAATCAATGACCTCACCTTAGTGACGCCACTCAAGGTCAAACTGATAAGATGAGTAAATCTTTGATGAGTAGATTTTTTTGATCTACAACTTTTGTTTGAAACACTTTTCTGTAAAACTGATATTTTCTGAGATATTTAGATGTTCTAACTTTTTTGGGACACCCTGCATAATTGATCTAAAAAACGACTATAATTATTTTACATTTTTTATACATAGAACTGTAAATATAATGATGATGATTATTATTAATATTGTTATTATTAATAATATTACTGATAATATTATTATCATTAATTACATTAATAACATTAATAACTTTACAGAAATTTAATACTCATCATTTGGAATATAAAAATACAGAACAACAATGCTTATAATACTTAAAATAAGTAATTACTATTTTTTATTTTTAAATTAACCAATATTAGATTTCTGTGACGGTAATAATCATGGATAAAAATGGAGCTTCTAACCATAATCATTTTACCATGAAATTATAGTTACAAATGTCAAACACTTTTCTGTCAGAGTAGAATTACGCGGACTTTCAGTTTAAATGTCTGTAATGTGTGTATATATTTTAAATTTAATTATTAATTATTAACGTATAATTAATTAAAAATAATAATCTTTTTTTATTGTATAATATTTTCACAAATGGATATAAATTACTATGTGAAAAACGTAACGCGCACTGGCATAATTAAAGTATTTATTATGCGCGTAGTTTATTAAGCTTTTTCGTTCTTCGGATATGACCAAACTGCAAGAAATGTCTCGGCTCCATGTGTTACCTGAACGTACCGGTATTATGAAAATGCACGGCTGGTGCGATGCCCGATCATAACTTTATCAATAAATATACCTCGCATTTTAGCCGCGCATTTGGACTATAGTAAATCGATTTCCATGCAGCGCATCGATTTACTCTATACGAAATCTCACTGGAAGCTTCAAATTCAGCGGATTTCTTTCGTATTATAAGACGTTGCAGGAAGATATCTGAAGTATTGCTCTCAGACGAATATATTTGGAGACAATAATCGAGAAAAATAAATTATTTGTATGTCAGTAAAATCGCTTATATTGCTTAGATTTTTCTTAGACGTTGAATGTATGTATATTATACAGATTTTTATGAAAATTATTGAAATCTGCTAAATTCGTAAAATAATTTTATTTAGAAGAATTGAATCCAATTATTTGTTTAAATTTGTATATGAATTAAATATAAGTATTTAATTTTTATAATATAAAACATAAAATAATATCAGATATTTCAAAAGATGACCTGATTCTCAAAAAATCACCATTTGTTCTTGCTATCTTACTGATCTTGGCACAGACGACGGAAATAAATTTTCTGTAAAAGCCGTAATCGACACATGGATGCTAGCGTTAAATCACGAAGATGGATTTTTGTTACTGCCGGTACTCGCTCGAAGAGTTACCTGGAACTAGACTCTACGAGCGCGCTTAGGAGCGCAATTCCCACCACATCGGGGAGTTTTCCCCGCGGAAACTGAATTTCTATGGCGCGGAAACTTTTGTCTGTGCGACTTGTAAGAACGCCTCGCTCCGCGCGCATTTCGCCAGCGTCTATTTTATAAATTTCCGTACCGTGGAGTGACGATACAACTCTATTCAGATGTGAGTTTACCTGTGTGCGTCGACATGATGGAAAAGGAGGATACTTTGTCGTTTGATCCACAGCACGATATTCTATGTATTTCCGCTCTAAATAACAGCGAAGGGCGGTTGAGGTCGACGGAGGAGGAAGGGAGGGACGGGAGGCCAGAATATGTTGTACAGTGGCGAGAGATCGACCGCTGTGAAGCGCATTAATTGCCACCGATCTGACAGTGTTCTCTTACAGGGCTGCACAAAGCGTACTTAAGAGAGCAACCCAGTTCGCTTCCAATTCGAACAATGTCGCCAGAGGGGATTGACCTCGTTTTCTTAGCGTTTTATGTCTCTCGCCGTCGCGCGCGTCGCGGCTCTCTTTTTCACGAATATCGTTTCGTAATTCGCTCCTGCATTATATAATATTAATTTTGAGTACCTTGAAAAGCAGTTTCTATTCCCCCATTTAGAAAGATTCTCTATTATGCGAAGAGATTGTATTTACATATTATTGTTGAAATTGAAGTTGTAATACTTTACTATACATAAATGTTACGAAATTAATGATCTTAAAATACATATGTATGAATAGCAACATCCTTGACAGAAATTTAATCAAATTTTTGATTGATTATCGGACAATTATATATTGACTTTTGTCTAATAATGAAACAGAAAACTATTTAGGATAGCAATCAAAAAGTAACGTTTTTTGTACAACTACTACACAGGAAATGAGTAACACAATAAAAGAAAAATCCCCTGAAAATTTCAAGTTTTCTAGATTTTTCCAGATAGTAAATACTCTGTATAGATGACATATGCAAATAATCAAAATATTGCAAATAGTCAAGTAAAGTTAAATCAAATCAATAGTAATTCAATAATTGATTATCTGATTCGAGCGAAAGTATATGTATATCATCGAACTTTATCGCGCATACAAATAGTCGTAAAAGTTAAAAGACGCATTAAATGACAGTGCGATATCTTGATGAAGACATTTCTCGACCCGCTTATTATTCGAGCGGTAGAATCAATCACCGGATAATATCTGTACTTTCATACATGCCTTCAGTCTTCATAGAAGAAGAGCGTAGTGAATGCGAGACATAAGTACTGCTGATGACATCATAAACGTACAGCTAGCGTTGTTAGGTTTCTTGCCAACAAAGCAGTAATCTATATTCGTTGTGTGGATTTATTATCGTTCCCTTTATTATCGTTCTATAGTAGATACATTTCTCTGTCGGTCTGTAGACGCTAAATCTCGGGAATAGACGTGGCAATAGACGTGATAACAACTGGCTTTAGGTTAATATTGTTTAGAGAGACGCATCGCACGCACGGAGCTAACCGATAACGAGCAATCTTAGCCTCCGGACAGATATGGTCCGGAGGAAGCTGCCATTTACATGCCGCGGCCGAGAGGTTCGGTCCTTCATGCTTTGGTCAGATAACATAAATGCCCGAAGGGATCAGCACAAAAGACCCTGGCTGACCGATAAATTCAGCCAAATGTGTCGGCTAAGTAGTCACGTATTCACTTTCGTCAACACTTTTTTCGAGACTTTGAGACACATGTGAGCACGTGTACAAACGCGTGAACATATATACAACAGAACATTCACTGAATGCAGTGATGCCAGATTGGGCTCGTTTACAGCATTTTACGACATGTGGAGGAGGTACGGCGACAAGTGGCGGCGAGTTGCCGTCGTGACACACACAAAGGCATGAGCCCATGTCTGTGTGCGGTTGCGATTCAGTCAGCTTCGGGCGAAGAGAGCGGTATTTCTTGCTGGGTGCTTATTTCAAGCGACCGAAGATGCTTCCTTGATCGCTTGATGCATATTGATAAGGAGCAATCTGGATAATATGTAATTTTTAATAAATTGTAATTATATGGCCCCTCCCCCCATTAATCCTAAATAGTATAAATCACGTTAAAACGCGATAGCTTACGAGATATTAATTGTTTACGATTTTCTAGGTTTTATATACCGTGTTTATAAACCTGATTCGCAAGAAACTGGTGTGGTTTTTGATCGATATAATTTTTGAAATTATTAATGTGTTTATGTTGAAATAAATCAACTGTATGAAAAATATATATAGACATTCACTTTTCAAAAGATAAAAAATTATTGTAAAATTATACAATATTCAATGACGAAAAGTCAATATTTTTTCAATATAAATGAAATGTTTTTTGAAAAAATTCAAAAAGTAAGTTTTTGTAATGATATTACATTTGTCAAATGCGCTTGGTGTCAATCAATACTTTTAAATACTTTTGTAACTATTATCCAAATCAAATGTTATGTAAAAATTCCGATAATAAACAAAATTTTGAAGGCGACACGATTAATTTAATTATAAAGATATCAATATAATGTACAAATATAAAAGCCATTACATGCTGTGCAATTTTTAAATAACTTTTTATCGATCTGTGAAAAATGTAAAAAAGACTCATCAGAGCCTACATCAGCTATTCGGATGCACAAAAATTCTTTATTTGTTGTGTGAATGTAACAAAACAAGTAAAATATCCGTTTCAATCCTTCAATTCGAGTCCTTATCAATATAAAATATTATAGAAATAGAAATTACATAATTAACGCAAATTCCAAGTTGATGATTCATTGTATCTCTGACACCACAAGTCTTTTTCGTAAAGCCGCGAGAAAATACTTACATCAAATCTGACAATTTGATGAGCGATGAGTGATTCTACATAGTGACACAATGCATATAACTTCGGTTTTTCTTTATCTAATTTAGCATTTGGATAAAAAAGAACGAACTAATTTGTCGAGAATCATCAACTATATATTTTATTTGTTTTGTTACATTCACACGAAAAATAAAGAATTTTTTTGCATCCGAATAGCTGATGTAGGCTCTGATGGGCTTTTTTATATTTTTCACTGGTAGATTCTTTCGAGCCTCATTATATACATATTTATTTGTTTTTTATCGATCTCTTAAAAAGCGAATGTGCATTTTTTCTACAATTGTTGGTTTATTTCAACGTAAACATACGAATAATTTCAAAAATTATATCGATCAAAAACTACGCCAGTTTTTTAGAAACAAGTTTATAAACACTGTATATAATAAAAAATTGTAAACAATTAATATCTCGTAAACTCGCATTTTTTTAATGTGATTTATACTATTTGAGATTAATGGAAGGGGCATGTGATTACAATTTATTAAAAGTTACATATTATCCAGATTGTTCCTTATCGACACGTCGAGCGGCCGAAGAAGCTTCGGTCGCTTGAAATAAGCGCCTAGCGAGAAATACCGCTCTCTTCTGCCATTCGAAGCTGGTTGAATCGCAACCATACACGGGCATGCGCTCATATCTTTGCGTGTGTCACGACAGCGACTTCCCGTCGCTTGCCGCTATACCTCTTCTATTAGGTTGTTCGGAAAGTAATTTCGTTTTTTCTTATGAAAATGAAAGACGATTTTCAATCAGACGCGTTTCAAATGATCATGAACGGTCGAATTCGATAAATTTAATCTCTTAGCGATCTCACGAGTTGTTATTCGCCGGTTTGCATCAATTAATGCCTTTATTGTGTCTTCATCAGCTTCAACTGGCCTTCCAGAACGTGGTGCATCTTCAACATCAAAATTGCCGGATCGAAATTTTGCAAACCAGTTTTGGCACTGGCGTTCTGTCAATACATCTTCTCCATACACATCGGATAATTTTTTTCTTGCTTGAACAGCATTTTTACCTTTTCGATAGTAAAAAAGTAAAATATGCCGAAAATGCTGCTTTTCACTTTCATATTTGATAGGGCACCAACCAAAAACTACTGCGTAGAATCAATCGAACTTTTTTCACAAGCAAGCCTTGCTATATCAGCTGTCAAAATATATAATGATTATGCGGCTTAAGTGTGAAGTTGGCTGTAAAAAAATACAATAAGTCCTCTGTTGGGAAAAAACGAAATTACTTTCCGAACAACCTAATACATAACGTAAAATGCCGTAAACAAGCCCAATCTAGCATCGCTGCCTGAATATATTGCATCATAGAGAGTAATAAGAAATAATTGGAAAAACTATAGAGACTTTGTAAGTAAAAGATTTACTGTCAGTAAAAACAGTTATGAAAGGCTTTTTTTACTTTTGAAAGTTTCTTTATTTAGATACATATTTTCTTCTAATGATGGGCGTTATTTCATTATCTGTTACTGATAGCGAATTTGGTTGGATACACACATTCAGTGCATACTGGTACACATTAAAACCATCGTACATAAATTAAATATATGTTTATAAATACACACATAAAAACTGGTGAAATACTCAATACACTTTATTGTGCTCTCTCTGTTAGATAAAATATGTATTTTATAATTCGAAATATTTGCATTTCACTTTTACTCTTAAATTAGATTAATGTACAACGGTTTTAATGTGCATCAGCGCGCGCTAGTGTGCAATTTGCCATTGAGTAACCATTACTGAAAAATAACTTTAGTAATCGTTATCAAATTTGAAAAATGTTATTGGACTTAAACCATTATTTTCAATTTTTAAATTTTATAAGTTAATAAAAGTATTATAAGTTAATAAAAGTATATTAATATATAAATAGTAAGGTTTAAGATCTTACTATTTATCTTTTTTACCAATAGAAGCACTATCGGCGTTGTCGCTGTATTAGGCTAATATTACATGCATCTGTTTTTTGTCGTATGACAAATTTTTCAAGCTTGTTGATTGGCTATGAACAAATAGATCCTCTCTGTTTTGCAGCTAATTAACATACTTGAAAATTCGCCGACGAATGCATGCAATATTGGCCTTACTCATTACTAAGTTGACATCAATCTTTGCGCATAAAATTTAATATTATATATTTATTTGTTTGCACAAATATTTTAAATAATGAAATCTTTCAAAATAGATTTTTTAAATGACTTAAATAATGAGAAATAATCCAAAAAATGTAGCTGACAGGGAATGGAAATAACTTGTTATTTGTAACGAAGTTATAGTTACAAGTTATTTTTTGGTAACTTTACTGGTAACTGCGTTATTTTTTTTTTTTCGGTAACGGTAAC
>NW_017305386.1:439819-468615 GCF_001594115.1 Trachymyrmex septentrionalis | reverse complement strand
CTGGTAACTGCGTTATTTTTTTTTTTTTCGGTAACGGTAACAAAGTTACATTTTTTAAAGATAACAATTTTTACAGTTACTTTTATCGTTACTTTGCACAGGATTGAACACTATACGACGCAAGCCACTCACACTGTAAAAAAATTTTACAATAAATTACACATATAATAGATATAAAAATTATGATGAATCCTGTAAATATAAAAAAATCATGCAAATTTACAGAAATAATGTAACTCCACAAAAATTATGTAAATTTGCTTTTATTGTGTAAATATATTTTATTTTGTATGGAAAATTATGTAAATAACAGGATATTTTGAAAAATTTTACAATAAATTACACATATAATAGATGTAAAAATTATGATGAATCCTGTAAATATAAAAAAATCATGAAAATTTACAGAAATAATGTAACTCCACAAAAATTATGTAAATTTGCTTTTATTGTGTAAATATATCTTATTTTGTATGGAAAATTATGTAAATAACAGGATATTTTCTCTAATTATCTAAATTTTAGTAATATTACGTAAAATGTAATAGTAATTTTTTATGTTGCTGTTAAATGTATAATAATATATAGTGCGAAATGTTGTCATATTATCCCATAACTACACATACATTGTAATTATACTTCCACAATTTGCTTAATTACAAACTAAAAAATTATTTTTATTCGCATATTGCAAATTTACAAACGCGTGGATGCTTACAACTGTTATAGTAAGTTTCAAAATTACTCACAATAATAGTTGTAATTTTACATAAAAAATTTTACAATGCATAGTTCTTAAGACTAGAAAGCTCCTAAGCCTATGATTGGCGGTCGCCGATTTTTAAAAAGTAACAGAAAAGTAACGAAAAGTTTCTCAAAGTTTCTCAGTCGTCATTAAAATATAGTCAAAATATAGTACAATTACTAGCAAAGGAATCTCATAAAGTGAAATAAATGAAATTTTGATTTTAATCAATAATGATAATGTAAGGAAATGCATATGTGAGCCAATACTGGATATTCGCGTGTAATAATACATATAAAAATTCGAATACAGATGTTTTGATCCTAGTATTGGGTCCTCTTCAATGTAAAAATGTTGATAGCCATCCATAAGATATAAAATAATATGGTTACTCAAGTCGTCAAATCATCGTTAAGCTGTTGTCAATAATTGATAACTTCTATCGTCTGTTATATTTTGTCGGATATACAAACTGACCATATTAGAAGTACTTCACTAAAATTGAATCAATAGAATAAAATAATAAGATTAAAATTTAAAATTATATGAGTCAAATTGTCTAAAAACTTACATGAAAACTAGATTAACGATGTCTGTTACAAACGATGTGATTACAAAAAGATGTCATTATTGAGTGTGAGGTTAAAACGCAATAAGAATAATGCAAGTGTGAGAAAGCAACCAACAGTACAGAAATAGATATAAATACGTAGGCTGCTGGAAAAGTTTCTGCAATCTAGTACTTCCAGTGGCGCCAACGTTCTGCTACTATCATATCCGTAAAATTCGACGTTTTTAACCTATAATTCAATTGATAGTTTGTACCCAAGCCAACTAGATTTGTTTGCATAGTATTTTAAAAGAAGTTATTTTGTAAGAAAATGGAAATTTTGCGTGAAAATTTTTGGGCAATGATTTTTTACAATTACAAATGTAATCTAACTCCGAAACAATACATCGATCGACTTCATTTGGCTTTTGGGGCTGAAGCACCATCCAATAGGACCAACTGTTTATAATTGGTTTGCCGAATTCCAGCGTGGACGTACCTTTGATGAATTCCGTGAAGGTCGTACATCCACGTCTGTTGTTGCCACTAATGTTGATGCTGCGCGTGAAATGATTGAGCGAGATAACATATCGCGAGATTCAGGCATCTTTAGGCATTGACATGAAAGAAATACGATTTTGCATGATCATTTGAGCGTACGGAAACTTTGCAGTTATTGGATCCCACACAATTTGACCGAAGCTCAAAAACAGGCTTGTGTTAAATGAAGCAAAAAAATGCTCAAGAAATTCAACCGAGGTCGGTCAAATTTGGTCTACAACATCGTTACTGGGGAAGAAACATGGATCTATTCGTATGAGCCCGAAAGTAAACAACAATCCACTGTTTGGGTATTTCAAGATGAACCAACAAAAGTTGTTCGTTCACGCAGTGCTGCCAAGCAAATGATTGCTTGTTTCTTCGGTTATACCGGATATGTGACAACCGTGGCTTTAGAGGATCGAAGAACTGTAAATACTGATTGGTATACAACAATTTGTTTGCCAGAAGTCATAAATGAATTGCGTAGAACAACCGAAATCGCATCATCTTTCATCATGACAACGCCAGCTGTCACACAGCATATTAAACCGTTGATTTTTTATCCAGTAATAATGTCGAATTGATGACTCATTGTCCGTATTCACCTGATTTATCACCTAATGACTTCTTTTTGTTCACAAACATTAAAAATAAGATTACGTGGTAACCGATTTGAGTCGCCTGAAGCAGCTGTTGAAACATTTCGTACACTGATTTGTGGGGTTAGCCTTAGAGTGGAAAAAATGCTTCGAAAATTGGTTCGAACGTATGCAAAAATGTATCGATCTTAAAGGCGAATACTTCGAAAAACAATAAAGCCATTTACCGAATTTTACATGGTTTTTTTCATATTATTTGCAGAAACTTTTCCAGCAGCCTACGTATAAACATAAAATTACTAATAAATACCTAGAATTTAAACCAAGGAAACTTTCGTAACCAACTCATGATACAAGGGGTTTAATAAGTTCGTGTAATTTTGCAGGATTAAACCATTTCTTTATTTTTTAATGAAAAATTGCCTCTGAAATTAATCTTTTATTATAGTTCTGTTCCTCATCTAAAATAAAAACGTTATTCCAATCAAAATCATGGTTGTGCTCGATTTTACGTTCAGTAATGACAGACTGCGATGCTGTGTTTCTACTAATATAGTTCTAATGTTCACTTATTCATGTCTTTAATAATCGTTTCGTCTGATTCATGTAGATGCATCACAATCATGACAATTGATCTTATATACTTAGAACGTGAACAAACTGGTAATTTGTTCTTTTGTCTTTTAATGAAGGAACTTAATTTGTTAATTCCTGTGTAGACCAAACGTATAAACTAAAATTATCGAACCGACTCTCATCCCCCCCTTCCCTTCTGCTTGGGAGCGCACGACTTCTACACGAAGCGACTCTCACCCTACCTCTCCCTTTTCAAAGGGGCGCACAACTATTATATTGTACCGTTGCACATGGTTTTCGATTTTCCACGCGAAGCGACTCTCACCCCACCTTCCTCCTGCAAAGGGTGAAACACAAGGTGCATAACTTCTATAATTGTACTGTTGCATATGAGTTACTATTGTTATAATTACAATTTAAGTTATACAATTAAATGTACATTTCCATTGCCAATTTTTTTTGTTAATAACTTTTTAACGAAGATGATTACCAAGTAAAATCTGTCAGAGGTTACTCAGAGTCGTGACCTTGACAACATATGTCAAGGTCAAGATCATCAGAGCTGTTTCCGTTATTGTCAATATTTATTAAAATTATTCTTTTTAATATTATTATTTAATATTATTTAATATTATTGGGAAGAGACCATTGGGTAGACCAAGACGTAGATGGGAAGAAAATATTAGAATGGACCTTAACGAAATGGGGTACGAGGGTCACAAATGGAGGGATCTGGCTCAGGGACGGGAACAGTGGCGGGATTTGGTATTTGCGGCAATGAGCTTTCGAGTTCCTAACGCCTAATAATAATAATAATAATATTATTATTGATGTAGATAAATAGAGATAATTTTATTATAAACATTTGTAGTAAACAATTTTTTGTATCACTGGTAGTTTTCGAAATCTAACAAAAAAACTAAAAACTACTTTACATATAAGAAGTGATTTTACCCTTTAAAGTCGTTTATTTGTCGTTACTTTCTAAACTCATTTATTTATATGTAAGATTATATTTTTTATACAAAGGTTTATTCAAATCAAATGTAACAATTTCGCGATAAAGTTCCATTGTAAGAAGCGTTGATTACGTTTTAATAATAGATAACAAGATGTAATAACGAGATGTGATAGATAACAAAAAAAAATTAATTCTATTTCTTCTTTTTTCAGGATTTTCTTAAGAAAAATAGTTGATTGCTCGGTTTTTATTCGATTTTTACTTCGAAAAAAAACCGGTTTTTCATCTCTAGTAATATCTCTAGTAATATCTGGAAAAAATGGTTTTGCTAAAGTATTTAAAAATTTAAATACAGATTTGAAAATAATTTTGTTGGCCCAGCAAAAGAATTATGTACAATAGAAAACTTGAACATAATGAACAATGCTACAAAAAGCTTTGACATTTTAGCAATCAATTTGATGGATCTACTTAATCATTTTGATAGCTCAACAAAATTATTCTTAATATCTATCTAAATTTTTCAATACTTTAGCAAAATTATTCTTTCCGTTTAGAAATTCAATTACGGTAACTATTCTAATTATTTAGAATATATTTTGTTTGTATTCCGTATCAATATAACCAAAACATTTTTCTCAGTGTAGAGATATTACTATTCTATTTTTTTTTTTTTTTTGTTAAGAAATATAAAGTGAAGTCGTCGATATTGACATAGGTTTTCTAAAGAGACACCCTCTTATTTTTCAGAAACTAATTATTGCGCTTTATTAATACTAATACAAGCATGATCTGTTTAAATAAAAAGGTTAAATAAAAAAGTATAAACGCATAATTCGTATATTTGTGGCTTGCTTCTATATGAAATCAGCTAAAAATGAATTCTATGAATGCAAAAATCAAATTTTTTACAATTTTCTATTGCAAATTGCGTAATTTAAATAATAGTGACTATTAATAATATTATTAATAATATTATTATATGTCGTTTTAAATGCTTGTAGTTTGCTAAATCAGTTTTTTTATAATATTTTAAATATAAAATCGAGATGCAGCGTAAACCGGCACATCTGTCTGGAAAACAAATCATGAGCTAATTTAATCTTTGTACAATAATATTGCTTTATAGTGTTAAATAACTCTATCGGAGGGCAGTGGTACATACGAGTATATGGGAAAGCTCTTGAAAATTATCGCGTTACATATTTGCATCTTGCAAAACAGCATAAAGTAAATACGCCAATAATTTAACAAAAATGTTTTATATTGAAATGAAAAGATTCTGGAAAATCTTATATATAATACTTGTATATTCAGTTCTAGGCATTTTATACAGATAATTTCTGTAAAAGAAAAAAAATACAAATATATGGCATTACTGTTTACTGTGTCAGTTTTAAAGCCCATTTTGTTAAACGCTCATTTTTGCTTATTTCACGAAAAAATTAATTATGGCAAAATTACAAACAGTATTATAAAAACTGCTTATATTATCCGATAAAAGACACTTTTCAGTTTTTTATTTATTTAAAGTTTTTTTTATTTTTACCTTTTATTTCAGAAAATTATTTAAAAATAAAGTGGTCTTTGGTATCGCGACCTTCCCCTGCACATATAAATATTATTTTAATTGACTTTTGATCGTTTTAACTGACGCGATTGAGATTCGATTATAAGAATATATGGATCGTTATCTTAATGAAGAGCGATGCGAAATTTCAAAACAAACGGTGCGTGGAAGGACATGCGACACAGCGTTAAGATCAATGGCGAGACTGCATCTAGCGAACGAGAAAACCGCAGATGAGACAACATTGCCGATGAAAATGGCAAAATAATAAATAGGATGTCATTATTTAATTTGCACAGCGAACGTTCGTAATATCATGCGATAATGTTCGAAGGGAGGAAAGAACGGTGGTCTTCCAGCATTATCACAATATTTAAATACAAAGCACGATCGTCTCGTGTGTTAAATAAAATACTTTACGACGAAATCAAAGCTGCTAAGAATATATTTTTCTATAATAGTTATTAATTTCCGCGTTTTTCAGAACGTAATGTTGTATACATATTATATATCTGAGCATCTGATGATCTCAACGGCGCGACGTATCGCGCACTTCGGGGAAAAAGAAATATATACAGTCTTTCGCATCGCGACATGTTCTACAACGGGACAACGTATAGGAAGAAGTTGACGGTGGAGTATAAATATTACCATAATACGATAAAGGCATCCGCGTTCGCTATTCCGCGAGCAAAAATGTGTATTCCAAGAATTTAATATTTCAGGAGAAATTATACTTTTAGATGAGAATAGAGGATCGGAGGTCGCACGAATCAGAAATGCAAATTCATTTTAAGCGATACTCCTTGGCGAAAATGTAAATTGATTTCGTGCCACTGCAGGTCTTAGTTCGAAGTATATCGATCCCGCTCTTTAATCTTTATTGCTCCTGTACGGACTGTAACTACACTTAGAATAATTTTATTATCATCTTCCTGTCAACACGATGTCGCCGACGAAACCAATTTCGTCGACGTTAAAACGTCGCCGTTTCATGTAAATTTTGTCGCGCACGCTTTATTAGAGATATTTTTTAAAAACTAGTCCAAATAAGAGAAAGGAATTCGAATTGCATTGGAAACGTTTTGTTACACAACATGGAAATTGAAGAAGCTGTGTATATAGACAATACTGAAAAGAACGATGCTGAAGTATGTAAAAATTTAGCTAGATACAGATCTGAAAATTTTGTCATCAAACTAATCATGTAGAACATTTAAACCTTAATAACAATGGGCGTCAAGTGGGCAGGAGAAATCGTAGCCTCTTTAAATCTTAAAGAAGAACGAAAATAATTTCAAAAAATTATGAACTATGCTCAATGAGTATTAATACATAAGAAATTAATGATGGAAAAGAAGAAAGAATTGGAAGTGAGAGTTATAGAAAGATTTTCTGAGAGAATTCAAGACAGCTATATATATATATATACACTCTAAATCTGTAGCAATGGAAATTTTACTTCTAACAAAAGTGAATAAAGAAGTCATTGCTTTAAGTATGGATTTTCACTGCTTTTAAGTTAATCTGTCCAATCTTACATAATAAGTAGATTATTTCATTCAATTAACTGAAGTACAATAGTTTAAGCATTAGTTAATAATGTAAGATACATTGAACGTTACTGCAAAAAGTGAAGTTTAGCGACAAAACGCACCGTTATTTGACGTTTGTTATGGACGAGCGCATCTTGAAACGCATATAAAACATAGAAGATAAATTAACATATTTTGCGTGATTGTGCGTAATGAATTCAAACACTTTGCCACAGGTAAGCATTATTTATTAATTAATTTATTTATTTTACTCTGCTCAAAATATGTCTTTGCAGATTTTGCTATTTGGGTTTGGAATAACATCATTCCATTATTATTCTAACCTCTAAATTCACTTCTTTTTGAAGTTGATTTTTCATTCTAATTATTAAATGGATTTTCTATTCCTATCTTGCAGTAAAATTTACTGGCAAAAGCATTGGCCCAATTGCCACAATGAGAAAAAAAATAGTCAATTTTAATAAATATTTAGTTCAATACTGCCAACATTTACTTACAGTAAATAAATATTTGTTTAGTAAAAAAAAGATTGTTAAATCAAATTAACATTTCTTGTATGTAAATAAATATATCTTTATATTTAATAAATATTTAGTTGGTAGTATTCAACTAAATATTTATTAAATTGATTTTTTTTTTTTTTCAGTCAACTAATGCCTAGAATGATATTTTAACTGAATGCAGTGAAATTTCTGCTACAGATTTAGAGTGTAGAATTATGAATTTATATTTTTCCAGTTTGAAGAAATAATTTACAATTAAAAAAAATAAATTAGTAAATTGAATACGTGTGATTAAATTTTGTGATTCACTTGTCAATAATTAGTTAAAAATATTAAATGATAATATAAAACAAAATAAAATCCAAAAGTCTATATCATTAGTATACACTAGTCACTGGACTATTCTCTCTTCCCCGGGTTCAAAAGCCTCAACTCTAGATTTTCTCTCTAAATAAAAACTTGACTACGCCCATACAATGTTGCAAATTTTTATCATTCAAATAACTACACACTAGAAAATATATATTACAGTATTCAAATGTTAATTACTTATGTACATCCTACATATTTATTTTGACAATTTAAACAAAATTATTTCAAGTATTTCACAGAGTTGGGAACGTTATCCTAAAAAAGTAATGCGATACCGTTACAGTTACTTTTGTTAAAAATGATTCGTTACTCATTCTAAAAAGTAAGGCATTACTGTTACCGTTACTTGAAAAAGGAATCGTAATTTTTTCGTTACTTTTTCGTACTTTTCGGAAAATTGTTGAGTTAGCTCTCACATGTAAATAAAAATTAAGGCTCATTCGACAAATTTTTTGTGCAAAAAACGACTGAATCTGGCAGAATCAGGAGTTAAACTCAACTACCGATTTTAAATTAAGTTTGTCAAAAACAATTCTATACAGATTCTCAACAGATTCTGTAATAAATTTCCATTATTAAATCAAAACGAAAAACTGATAATAGATTGCATTCAACTAAGAAATTTATTAAAGGCCATTCTATATACTCATTAGCAAAGCTGTTAAAGGAAATGTTACTGTTGTTTTAAATAAAGATACATTTCTAGTATGCAAAAGATTCTTTCAGACTCTGACACTTATCTAAGTATTGAAAAAGATTCTATAAAAAAAACTAATCCAAAATTTACACGCCTCAATAGAAAGACAAAAGTTATATTGATGATTTCACATATCAAAGATTAATTACCACTGACTGTAATATACTTAGAGCTTATGGTTTAATTAAAATTTACAAACCTGGTATTGAGAGTGATTAATTCGGTCAATAGTCCATTGTATTATCTTTCACTCTATTTGCACAATATTATTAAAGACTGTATACCAGAAGCACCTAGTATTTAAAAAATAGCTTCCATTTGGTTGAAAAATGGAATTTGTTTCAAATCAGAATATATTCTGATTTTTCTGGATATTGTTTTTCTTTTTACTAATGTCTCTGTTGAATTGGCATTTAATACATTAGTAAAAGATGAGATTGTACATATATCCGAAAAAGGCTTGTATTCATTTGATGAATTTTTGATAGCAATCCGTATGATTTGAATTCTACTTCTTTTTTATTCAACAACAATTTCTATAAACAGATTTTTGGCACCCTCATAGGTTTATCATTATCTTCAATCGTGACTGAAATAATAATGCAAGACTTAGAACTTGCAATAGAGAAATTACCTGTAGAATTCTTATTTTATTTTCGATGTGAATGATATCATTTTAGCTCCATCAGATAATATTGAAGAAATTTTGAATACTTTTAATATTCTTTTAATGAGAGGTTATAATTCATGATGGAAGTAATATAGGTACTGAAGGGAGATTAAGTATTTCGGATATATTATTGAAAATAAAAAAATCGTTTTGACAGATGTTAGAAGATAACTTTTTCTGGCAGGTTCCGCAATTTTTATTCACATCACTACGTCCACCATATTCCCAAAAGGGGCATAATCATTGTGGACAAAATAGTCCGATTGTTTCATCTCCGTTTCCCTAAAAAAAAATTTAATTATTGCGATTAATATATTCTTAAAAATTGGTTATCTATTTCTGTTTATTTTTTTTACTATTGAAAAAAGAATAAAATATCATATTAATAATATTAATGCAGTACTTAATGAAATTATTTACATGGAAAAGATAAATTTTTCATTATACCTTACATAAAATCAGAAAGTCTTTACTCATAACAATGAAGTTCAATTGTAAACTGGCTTTTACCATCCTTAATACGTAGGCTGCTGGAAAAGTTTCTGCAAACAATATGAAAAAAATATGTAAAATTTAGTAAATGGCTTTATTGTTTTTCGAAATATTCGCCTTTAAGATCGATACATTTTTGTATATGCTTGAACCAATTTTCGAAGCATTTTTTCCACTCTAAGGCTGTAACCTTAGAAATCGGTGTACGAAATGTTTCAATAACTGCTTCAGGCGACTCAAATCGCCCACCACGCATCTTATTAATGTTTGGGAACAAAAAGAAGTCATTAGGTGATAAATCAGGTGAATACGGACAATGAGTCATCAATTCGACATTATTACTGGATAAAAAATCAACGGTTTGACGTGCTGTGTGACAGCTGGCGTTGTCATGATGAAGGATGATGTGACGATTTTGGTTTGTTGTACGCAATTCATTTATGACTTCTGACAAACAAATTATTGTATACCAATCAGTATTTACAGTTCTTCGATCCTCTAAAGCCACGGTTGTCACATGTCACAGTATAACCGAAGAAACAAGCAATCATTTGCTTGGCAGCACTGCGTGAACGAACAACTTTTTTTGTTGATTTCGGTTCATTTTGAAATACTCAAATAGTGGATTGTTGTTTACTTTCGGGCTCATACGAATAGATCCATGTTTCGTCCCCAGTAACGATGTTGTAGACCAAATTTGACCGACATCGGTTGAATTTCTTGAGCATTTCTTTTGCTCCATTTAACACGAGCCTATTTTTGAGCTTCGGTCAAATTGTGTGGAATTCAACGACTGCAAAGTTTCCGTACGCTCAAGTGATCATGCAAAATCGTATGTATTACTTTCATATCAATTTTTGCCTGAATCTCGCGATATGTTATATGCCGGTCTCGCTCAATCATTTCACGCACAGCATCAACATTAGTGGCAACAACAGACGTGGATGGATGATTCACGGAATTCATCTCTAAGAAAGATACGGCCACGCTGGAATTCGGCAAACTAATTATAAACAGTCCTATTGGATGGTGCTTCATCCCCAAAAGCCAAATGAAGTCGATCGATGCATTGTTTCGGAGTTAGATTACATTTGTAATCGTAAAAAATCATTGCCCGAAAATTTTCACGTGAAATTTCCATTTTCTTACAAAATAACTTCTTTTAAAATACTATGCAAACAAAACTAATTGGCTTAGGTACAAACTGTCAATTGAATAGATTAAAAACATCTAATTTGGATATATGATAGTAGCAGGACGTTGGCGTCACTGGAAGTACTAGATTGCAGAAAGAATTTTCCAGCAGCCTACGTATAATACTCCAAAAAGTTTTATACAAAAAGGAAAAGGAAACCAACTTGAATTATTATCAAATTAAAATGTAGTCCATAAAAAATCAAAGAAAAAAAGAGTTACAAGCCAAAAATTATTATATAAAATAAAATTAACCGTCGAAATATAGAAGTGAACAAAAATAAAACAAACAAATATATCGTTAAGTAAAAATTTAATATAATATGCTAGCAGTAAACAAACGTTTTGATCACACTCGGATCATTTTCAATGTTAAACATATTTATTATAGTCGGTAAAAACAAAAAACATAATAAATTTTCTATTTCATTCTCTAAAACAGATCCTAGTAACATGAAAAACGGATATCATAATGTTACATGTGTATTCACAATTATAGTATATATCGGAAAAAGAAACATACGCATAATAATAGCTACTTGCAGTCAATTATTGAAATGCTTATACAGTCAATACAGTAGTAAAATGATAAGCTTAAATATCCTTAGATTTGAGGTAAAAACAGAGAACGCATGAAATGAATTCGGTTCTGTAGATAAAATATAATATACTGAATTATGTCAACGCGAAAATATTGTTACATGTAAATTATTGTTACAATAAAAAAAACCCACAAGGGAAAATTGTTAAGAATAGCGTACAGAAAATCTAATATATTGAGATAATACAAAGCAAAATTAATAAAAGTTAAAATTGCCAAAAGTATATCTATATATTAAATGAAATTATAATTTAGTAACCCCACCAACAAAAGTAATATGAATAAATACCTTAAATGTAACAAACCCAAAGTTTCTTAAGTCAAAAAATAAAAGGTGTTTCAGATACAGACAGTTGAAAAGAGACAATGCGAAAAAAAATAAAACAATGTAATGTCTTCTCGGTGTTATGAGACATAATGAAATCACAAATTGAACATTCAAAGAAGGAAAGAAAAGATTGTTGGAAAGTAGTGAGAAGTGGAAAGTAAGAAGGTATAGAAGTGTGGAAAAAGTCGTGGAAGAAGTGATAAAGAAAAAGAGAAATTAAGAAGGGGAGAGAGATTGGATAATCTATAGATAAGATTCAGATAACGATTCTGTGTCATTTTGTTTATTTAAGTCCTGTTTTTATTTTTTTATGTGAACCATTTCAGAAATCAATCTCTTATTGTAGAAAGATTCACTATCTAAAATCTTCACTTTATTCCATCTGAAATTATGGTTGAAATTAATACGATGATCGGATATGACAAATGGAGAACCTGTTTTTTTCATTGATATCTGAAATATGTTCACGTATTCTCGTACTCAATTTTCTTTTTGTTTGGCCAACATAATTAGCCTCGCAATTATTATGAGATCTTATAGACCATATTTCGATTAAAAAGTAATTCTAGCTTGTCCTTTCCTCTCTTTATAAAACTTTTTAGAGTGTTGGTAATGGAAAATGCTAATTTATAATTAAACATGTTGGATATAGGATTGAGAAACTTTTGAAAAGATTTAATATAAGGAACTGTGAAAAATTTTTTTTTTATTTGTGGGATGTGGAGTCTGTTTATTACGTATGTGAAATTTTAATCATTTTTCTATAGTGGAAAAAATAAAAGAGAGGAGATAGCCATTATTAAGAAAAATATGAATTGCTTCTGTTAGATTATTATGTTGAAACCAAGGATGTGATAATAGAAATATTTTATCTACTAAACTGATAATTGTGTCTCTTTTGTGATAAAGAGGATGATTGAAATGAAAATTAAGGAACCTTAAGAAAATGTTGTTTTGTGATATGTATCGAAAATAATTCTCTAACTGTCAATAATTAAAGTCATGTTAAGAAAATTTAATCTATCGTCGATGCCAACCTCCATAGTGAATTATAACCGTGTATATAAAGAATTAAAAACATTAAGTGTGTCATTAATATTATCAGATGGAAGTGCGAGAATAATGTCGTCGACATATCTGTAGTAAAATAATGGATGTATTTGTAATTTCATGATGGCAATTTCTTCCAAATCCTGCATTACAATATTAGCAACAACAGGAGAAAGTGGTGAACCATTGGAGTACCTGTTAATAAAACTTATTATTAAAGGCAAAAAAAGTACAATTCAAAACAAAGTCTATAAAAATAGTCTATAAAATTTTATGTGAGGATTGTGAGACTAGTTATGTTGGTTAAACTAAAAGAAAATTAAAAACTAGATTACACGAACACATTTTTGATATTAATATGAAAACAGATTCACCATTTGTTATCGCATTAGTCATGATTACAATTTTAATTGGAAAGATGTATTTTAGACAATGAATTCTCTTACACTAAGAGATTATTTTCGGAAATGGTTCATATAAAAAGACAAAAACAAGGTTTAAAATAACAGATGGAAACAGAATCCTTACCAGAATCTCTCTTATTAAATCATATAATCACTTTCCTTTTCTTAATTCTTTTCTTATTCCTTCATTACTTTCTCTTCTTAATTCTTTTTAATCCCCCTTCCAATCTTACTTCCCATACTGAGAGGAAAATGTCGAAGTATTGTTATTTACGAAGCAAATGTTATTTACGAAATTTGATTGTGATGACAAATATATACGGGTGTTCCTGAGTTAAATCGCCAAACTTAAAATATGAATTTAGGTTCTCAAAACAAACAAAAATTTTTCTTTGGACATATGCTCGCAAACGCTTCGTCCAAGAGATATTGACTTCTGAAGTTATATACAGAACTGTACCCAGCAAACACAAATACATAAGTACTATAATACAATATATTGCTTTTATATAACAGATAATATAACACGTACATAACATTCTACGTTAGTTGTAATTTCTCACTCACAAATCATTGCAGCTATATAACATAAATATGACATGTAACTTGAGATGTTATATTTGCTATATAATAATCATATAACAGTTTTATAATTTTCTGCGATATTGTTATAAAACTAGAATGACTGTTTTGATGTTATATATATTATCTTTAATTTAATGCTTTTTGCATGCACTATTTCCAGAAAAGATCTTAAAATCTCTCTAATTTTAAAGCAAAAACAAACGGAACAATTTGATTTTGCTTAGAATTAATTTAAATACCTTTTCTGAAAAGAGAAAAGAGAAAAGACAAAGAGAACCAAAGGGAAGAAATGACAAGGGAAGAAATAATAAGGGAAGACAAGAAAAGGAAGAGAATAAAGAGAATTAAAACTCATTAACAAACGCATCTTATTCAAACCGAGATGATCTCTTATTGTAATAGAATCTTTTTTATTCAGCCTACATTTTTAATTCATAAATACTGTTCTAAGCTTTCAAAAAATTTTTATATGTACGAGTATATATGAGAAATAATTATATATAAAAAAATATATTATATATTGTGACGTGACGTTTCCGTCCGTCACAAGGGTCGCACGACCCGGCTGAATAGTACAGTCTAGCGTCCTGAGTCCTTCCATATTTTAGGTGGCAGACGCATCTGCGCTTTTTCGCGACGTTATTTGCGTGTCTCATGCGTTTCGCGTTACCGTTTTTGTTTGTTTTCGTTTGAGCCCTGCCTCCGGGAGGATCAGCACCCGGCACTTGTGCTGTGGTCGAGATAGCGAGTGGATCGCGAAGGGACTCAGGCAGCTGCAACCAAGGACGAGCCAATTAAGAGAATTAGAGAGAACCACTGCTGAGGGTCACGGTGAGACGAACGTTGTCACTTGTAAAGTCGCCGGTTTTCGAACCCAGGAGGCGCAATCTTAACGCAATCTAACCGGATATACCATAATGAAGCACGTAGCATTGCCGTGTCTGCGATTTCCGTGGATTTCGAGTAGTAGTGTCGCCTCCCGGGACGGTTATTCATAGTCGGGGAAATTCTATTGCGTCCGCCAAGGCCACAGCCTCATCATTTATCGTAAGCTTTTGTCGCGTGACACATTTTTGTATCGTATCGTGTGTCGAAGTCCGTGCTGTAATATTGGCGTATCTGGTCGTTTCGGAATCTTGCAGCGTAAGATCTGCATGTCTCTTAGAGTATCGGCACTCTGTATCAAAGTAATTTTTTAACAATAATTGGTTATAGTAATTAATAGTTGCTCATATTCTATTATATCGAGATTGCGTAGCATCAAGTTTTTGTGTCTTCTGTCCTTCTCTGACTTTCGGTCGAGCGTGGCGAAGCCCCGCGAGCGCGCACGAAGTCACGCCGTGTTTACGTTACAGTCCTTATTAAATTCTATCGCCGGGTGAAGCGGCGAATTATTTTTCGCATAATTCGCGAAAGTATCCTTGCGTGGCGTGAGCTTGTGCCGCAGAATTCTAAAGAAATTGGTACGCACCGCGTAAAACATTTCGGGCCTGTGCGAAACAGCTATCGCGTTTGATCAGCTCTTATCGCCACGATTTTGTCGGCAGATGTAAATGAAAGTCGGAGACTTATTCAATATACTTATTATTCTTCCTTTATAATTCTTATGTGTTTTATTGTCGTCACTATTCGCTTCTCCAAACGATCCTCTATCCTCGACCACGAACCGCGCCCTCTGTCATTTCCGAGGCTGAGCTACCGGTTGAGAGCCCGTCGACGTTCACAGTTCGTTAGAATATTGCATAGAGAAAATATCGCGTAATTTCGAGAAAGAGTAGCACGTTCACTCGTGTCTGGTGCCCAACTATTGTTTTGCGATTGCGTGTTGCTCTTAAGAATGGCCGCGTAAAGACGCATTTCGCGTTTCGTTTAAAGTCATCCGTAATCCGATTGCATAAGAAAATCTTAGCTATGAATGCGCGATGAAGTTGCGCCACGCTTGTGACTGCAGTTGCAATATGTTAAAGCAAGAAAAGAAAGATAATAAAATAGATAAAAGATACAAATATACTAATAAATGAAATTAATTTAACAAAATAAATAGTTAATTAATATATAATATATATTATTATATATTATTCTGTCTCATCCATGCAAAAACAATTTTCAGAAATTGTTTTTTGCACTGATTCTTGAAAAGGTCTTTAAATTAATTCTAAACAAAAGCAGACTATTTTATTTGTTTTTGCCTTAGAATTAATTCAAAGATCTTTTCTGGGATTAGTATGTGCAAAAAGCATTAAATTAGGTTAGGTTAATGTATAGCAACATAACAATCACATTCCAGTTTTATAACAATATCGCAGCAAATTATGAAATTGTTATATGGCTATTATATAACATCTTAAGTTATATGTTACATTATACAAAGTTTCTCATTTCAATTGATCACCTCAAATATCTCTTGAACAGTGCATCTTAAGGAAAATGTTTCAGACAAAAGTTTTAGGACTTTGAGATAGATATAAGGTGATGCCATTGGTTTGATTTTGAATGGCGTAATAACAAATGAGAGGTTTTGTTTAAAAAATTCAAAGTGACCTTGCTCTGACCTTGACGATGCTACCCAAGGTCAAATCAATGGCACCATCTTATATCCCCCTCAAAGTCACAAAACTTTTGTCTGAAACATTTTTCTTTAAAATGCAGTTAAATTCAAAAGACATTTGAGATGATCCATTAAAATAGGACGTCTTGTATAGTTGCAATGATTCGTGAGTGGGGAATTATAACTAACGTGGACGTAGAATATTATGTACACGTTATCTGTTATATTTGTATTATCTGTTATATTCTTTTATACGGAAGCAATATAATTGTTATATATTTGTGTTTATTGGGTTCTCTGAAAATTGTTTTTGCGTTGATATAAAAAACATGTAATAATTGATAATTCATTTATTTAAAAGCTTCATAATTTGCACATAAATACATATATATTTATAAATATCATTACTGAGTATTCGAAGTATTTAATCGTAATATTCATATATTATACTTTTATGGTAATTGTTGAATTTAGCCTTCTTAGTTCTGATGTTGATAAAATTAGGTTCGACGCGCATGAAATGAATGAATCTAGCAGAAAAACGTGTCGCTTTGTTTCGCGAATTGAAATATTAATTGTGAAGTTGACAGATATTTAGATAAGAATTTCTGTCACATCCACGGCATTGAGAGTTACACAAATTCTCTGTTTTATAAACATAATTTTTCTACTTAAAAAACAAATTCTCTGTTTTAAAAACACAAATTCTCTGCTTTAAAATACAAATTGTTTTTTATATAATTTTTATTTTTACAGTAGAGAATCACGCAAACGAAAAATTAGAGAACTATTAAAATCATTTGTCTGAATCTTGATCATATCAACTTACATGTAAGCGTTTCCTCGCGACTCGATGTAAAGATCTTGCGATGTCGACAGTCAAAGGCATAATGAAAGTCAAAATAATAAAGTCATTGAAATAATAATAAAAATAAGAACAAAAGAGGATAAAATCAACATCACAAATCCGTAAACAAATTCATGTATAGTAGGTCTAAAGAATACGTATCATTCTGTAAATTCAAACTCTGTTTCTGTTGTTTTATTATATGTATATGGACCGCTTCCGAAATCAGTCTTTTATTAAGTATCTTTTCCTCATCTAATATCTTAACATTTTCCCAGTCAAATTCATATTGATAACTAATTCTGTGTTCTATTATTACAGAATGCGGTGTAGTGTTCCAATTTATGTGATTCTATGTTCATTTATGCGTGTTTTCAAACATCTGTAATTATCAACTAGAACTTTTCTAAGAGATATGATACATTTTTGACTGATCAATCGTACGTGAATAATGTCGAGTTCTACATCAAGACTCACCCGAACTGCGAATACTATGAATTTGCTAACATTTGCGATAATTATTTTGTACTACTGTTTTTTTCGATATGTTTAACGTCTGAAGAGAGCTCAATCCGGTAGCCGAAACTTGTAACACTGAGTTTTTAATTATTATGTATTTTATTTTTACTTTTATTATTTTTTATTACATTTTTTCTTCTATTTTACTTTTCTGTATTTGTATTTTATTCGTTTAATTGTATGACTTTTTTAAAGAAATGTGTTAATTCTTACTTTGCC
This sequence comes from Trachymyrmex septentrionalis, assembly GCF_001594115.1. Classification (NCBI taxonomy): domain Eukaryota; kingdom Metazoa; phylum Arthropoda; class Insecta; order Hymenoptera; family Formicidae; genus Trachymyrmex; species Trachymyrmex septentrionalis. Next base: position 450,486 of record NW_017305386.1, on the reverse strand, counting down.
CTTTATTTATTAAATAACAGCGGTGTAAAGACTCTTTATGTATAAACAAAATAAACAAAATAAATGGCGAAAAAGAGTCGTCGAATAATATATATAATTAAAGATAATAGTCATAGATACATAAAATAGTAAAACGGCGTATATTAAAATATAAAACAAACAAGTTTCGGCTGCTGGATTGAGCCCTCCTCAGATGTAAAAAGAATATAATATAAAAGACATAAAAGAATACAACAACAAAAAAAATAATAAATCGATAACATTCAGTGACGCAATATTTTTAACGCGCGGAAATCAGCAAATGTGATGGATCTCGACGTAGCTTAATGTTGTATATGCGATGGGGCAATCAAACCGATGTTGAGCAACATAGTCAAGTGCTGACTGAAAAACGGAAACGGAAGGGAACTCATAAGAAACAAGTAAACTAAAAAACTTAAAAACTTAAAAACTAAGCACGCTGCAGATAAGAAGTCAAGTGCTCACTCACCAACGCATCCGAACAGGAAATGAGAACCGCCGCAATGCATGACAGGTGTGAAAACCCATGACAATGATAGGGATGTAATCGTCAGACATGTCAACATCGCACGTTACACCGACCGCTCGCTAAAACGGCACGCGACGCACTGAGAGAGGAGACGGGTCGACAGGATCGAAAGTCAGACTTTGTTTATAATCGGCAGATATGCCTTGTTAAGACCCTCGGTGTCAGTCTGTAAATTAAGACTGTTCTTCTGTTTTTTAATATGTAGCATCTCCGAAATCAAACGCTTTCTATACGAAGGCTCCTCGTCTAATATCAGAACATTGTCCCATTGAAAATCGTGATTGTGACTCAATCTATGATCGGTGATGACAGAGCGGGCAGAAGCTTTATGTCTAATATGATTACGATGTTCGGCAATCCTGGTTTTTAATTGCCTGCCCGTCTGTCCAACGTAAGAAGCGTCACAATCATTACATAAAATTTTATAAACAACGTTGCTTTTCGATGTGCTGGGACAAGAATCCTTCTGGATTCTTATGTATTTGCCCATTTTGTTAGGGCTGCGGAAGGCCACCCTGATATCACTTTTGCTTTTATTCAAGGATCTAAGTTTCTCCGTATGAAGCGGAATGAAAGGCACCGGTAGAAAGCCAAGAGGTAGACTTATTAGTTAAGTCAATGTCAGTCGCGGTATCGTATAGTCTGTGTCTATTTCTAATCAAATTTTTGATCCTATGATTGATGGAGTCAAAAATAAAGTCTAGTGGGTAGTCATTCAGAAGTAAAATGTCAATGATGGAGGTCAAATTTTTTGTGTGAAACCTAACGTCAGATAATAAAAAGGCTCTGTCGACTAATGAAAAGATAGTGCCTTTTTTCTGCGTCAATGGATGATTAGAGTGGAAGTTTAAAAATCTACCTGAAAACGTTGGCTTACGGTACCAATCGAAATTAAAACGATTATTGTTGACAGACACAGTGACATCCAAGAAATTGATCGTTTTTTTATTTATTGTTATTCATTTTATCATTGTCTGTTGTTTTATCTGTAGATGTGTTACCTTGGTCGTTCCATTGATTAAATTTTTTTGACAACCTATTTTTGATTCCAAAGAATATCAGTTTCAGTGGATATCCGCTGTGTAAAAGGATTTTAATAATTAATTTAAAATTCTCTTGATGGTGTATAGGATGGGGCAAAGAAAGAATTCTATCAATTAAACCGACGATTGTTCCCACTTTTTGGCGTAAAGGATGTCTAAAAAAATAATTTAGATGACCAGAAAAAGTAGGTTTGTGGTACTAATTTTGAATAAGAGAATTTCCTTTTTCAATTAAGCTGATATTAAGAAAATCTAATTTGTCCCTACCTATTTCACTTATAAATTTTAATCTGAAATGGAAATGAATTAAACATGTTAACCAACATATCAATGTGTGACGCATCATATGCTAACGCAATGTCATCAACATGACCTCACATAAAAGGATGTGGTGTAATTGGAATCTGTACTTTAATTTCAAGATCTTGCATCAACAGCCGATACAATGGGTGATAATGGTGACTCCATCGGAATACCACAAGTCTGTTTATAAAATTTGTCATTGAAACAAAAAATTGTTGAATTAAGAACTAATTCCAACGCTTTAAAAAATTCTCTTTTGGGAATGTTCGTTTTTCTTTCAATGAGATGCCATCTCCTCTCTATGCCTTCAAAAACCAAGTCAATTAGTTTTTGAAGGCATAGAGAAACATTTGTGAACAACGAACCCACGTCAAGAAATAAAAGAACTTCGTTGTCAGAGATTATCAAATTAGAAACGTTTTTAGTCAAATGAAAACTGTTCTTGATAAAACTGTTTGCTACTGATATACTGTCGTGTAATATGTCATTTAAAAAGGAGGCTAGATTATAGAGAGGGCTCTCCACTGAAGAAACTATGATCCGAAGTGGATAACCTACTTTGTATATTTTCGGAAGACTATACGCAAAAAGCGCAACAGGGTTAGAAGCGTTCAATTTGTTATAAACATTTTCAATAAAACCACTCTGCTTCCCTTTAATAACGTTTTAAATTGTGTTAACATTTTATTAACTGGATTGTATGTCAATAGCTTATAAGTCTCAGTGCTCAGACAATAAAGTTTCCATTTTTTGTACGTATCATCAAGTGCCACCATCATTACCCTTATCTGCCCTTGTAAAAAGAATATGTGGATTGTTTTTAACAAAAGATTTCGTAGTCTTGATTAAAGAAAAAATTCTCTTCTCTATGTCAGTCTTTATGTCTTACTAGCACATACTTGCTTTATCCCCTTGATTAAAGAATAAATTCTATTCCTAAATTCTCTGATGTAGGGTAATTTTAATCTGACAAAATTATGTTCATTGTGTTTAACAAATTCAGTCATGGTGTTTCTAATGTTGAATGTTGGCAAGTAGAAATTCTCATCTAATTATAACAATGCTTTGACTTCCTATGGTATAATAGCATTGCTGAGATTTTTTAATCATTTGTCATTTACTTCAAAGATATCATATGAAATATGTTTAAATTGGGAAGCAGAAAGATTTACTTTAATTGTTTCGTTGTTTATATTTTTATTCATTGGTTCTTGGAATTGAAATTTTATGTGAGAATTGTCGCTAACCACGTCAGGTAAATTAGTCTCCGCTAAATTATCGGGAATCATCAACTTGGAATTTGCGTTATTTAAATCTTAAATGTAATTTCAATCTATATGTTATATTGATGAGAATCAGAATTGAAGGGTCGAAACGTATATTTTATTCGTTTTGTTATATTTATATGAAAATAAAGAAATTTTCGGTGCATCCGAACAGTTGATGTAAGCTCTGATAGGCTTTTTTACATGTTTCACTGATATGTTCTTTTGAGTATTTTATTTTTTTGTTTATTATTAAGGAAGGATCTTGATTTAAGGTCACTTTAATGCCAATCGTATTTATCATTTCGTTTGACGGTAGATGCGATTGACCAATTCCAATGGACTAATCGGTCGATTAAACTAATTGGCGATTCGTAAAATGACCCTTAGAGTGCTTGCAAAAGGGGGAAATTTAAGATTTTTTTTTAGAAAAAATTATTACTGATAAATTTTATGAGTATATATATATATATCTTTTATACATATTTAATAATTAAGTACAAAATTTTTTTGCCCGTGAATTATATGTCATATTGCACGAAATGTTTCATGTGACCATAATTTGATGTTGATATTATAAAATATTGTAGAGACCATTCAAACAATCTAAAACAAAAAGTAAGATATATTATCATTTGTTACTAATGCTTCTTTATGAACCTCCATGTAAAATTTTATTTACAAATGAGTGCGTTCAACAGAACATAACTGTTGCGCAACAGTTTATTTAAGAGTTGCAACATATTCAGTGTTCTGCTAAATGCTTTTATATTAGCTATCGCATGTTAAGTATAGAAGAATCTATAATAACATTTAACCTTTACGATATGTAGAAAATATTTATACATAAAATATATGTATTTGAGCTATTATTTATAAATATTTTTAATTTTTAATTTTCCATTTGCATTAATCGACAACAACTTTTCATGTATATTTTGAAAGTGTCTACATTGTCATATAGATATATGTATAATATATTGTACTTTAAAGAATGATACATAAAGGCAGCCATTTACATTAACATGTTTTGTTTGAAACTCAACGTACTTTTAGTTTGCTAGAAATCATGGCGATCGCTGAGTAAACTTGTTGAGGCGTTGAATGTGTTTAAGATTTCAGCAGACAATTATAAAATAGTTTCAAAACTGTTGCGTTCTGCTGAACGTATTCAATTTTTTTAGGTAAATCTTATTTGAAAAGAAATTTCTTCCTCATTTTTTCGATATGGTTTCTAGCAAAAAAAGATTTATTATTTTATTGATTTTGTAAGTTGTGAATAACTGTTTTTACATAAAAAATATAACAGTTATTTCGAATTATTCATAAAAAGAAGCTGATTAGTAGGTATACTAGGCGGATTCTAACTCTGGTCCTCTGAGGGGAGCGCGGGGCGCGGGGGGTACTCGTGGGGGAAGGGAGGGGGAAGGCGCGGGAAGGCCCCGGCGCTATCGGTGTTTACCGATATCAATGATACATGCCGCCATGTTGTGACGTCACATATCATTGGATATCCACCGTCGCCGCCGCAGATTTCGCGTCCATCCCAAAATGCGTTGCGGGCCGCCGCCACCCCGCACTCACCCACACCAAAATGCGTCGCGGTACTATAACGCGGATCAGATATTTTGTCTAAGAGATCGGTGACACATCATCGATGTGCCGGCTGCTAAATAAAGCGCCATCAATGAGGGGTAGATGATGAAATCATAATGCGTTCTTACAGTTCTTTCTTTCAAAGTCAGAAGCGTCGATAACAATATTTATCTGGGAAGAACCGCGCGATCGGTAACACATTGCGACGCGTTAATAGAAGCGCCGATAACAATATTTTTTCTAAGAAAAAATCGGTGACACGTCGTCACTATTGCGACCCAATAGGGGATAGACAAAGGAACAAAGAAGTTGCAAATGGAATATATAATGGGCCATAAGCGCACGACAACTCAGTTGGCGCCTTGTAATATAATATTATATTACCGATTCGATCGCAATAAGTGTAATGCGAAAAGTATGACTGACCATCGTGCGAACGTTGAGAACATGGATAGTATAAATACAGACAAGTTATTTGAAGCAATGGAAGTAGAATTTTTAGGATACAATGGACCAAAAGTCGTCCAACAAAAAAGTACAATCTAACGATACTGAATATCTTATTGGGTTGAGCGACGGAAATACGGATCACGCAGAGAAATTTGTGCAGCGTTCGGAAATCCGTGCGTGAACATTACTAAGCACTGCATAATCTGTTGTTATTATACAATGGGTGATGCTTTAATCGTATGCACATCATGCATTTGTATGGCTGACATTGACGATGGAGGAATGTATCTCGTCAGGAAGCATAAAGACTGTTCTTTCCATACACTAAACAGCAGGTAATTGTGCTCGGAATGCGAAGAACCGATGTACATTCCCGTGCAGCATGCCCACTCTGCGCACATTGAAAAACTATTAAGTGCTCCGCGTAAGAGTGCGACGTGATCTAAAAACTGTGAAAAAGACATGAAACCACGAGCGAGTAGAATGCGAATTGTTGGAGCAGTGCGGCTAGGTCGCTACTCTGGTGGAGTGTTTCACGTGGCTGCAACGATGCGACGAGTGCATCGAGCAGCTCGAAGAACTTTGTCGTGCCAAGCGTCCACGCCGTTAGACACAGATATCCGCGATGGCGAGGATCGCGCGACTCGCGGGTGCAAAATTGCAATTGGAGCGACGTTTCATTGGTGGCGAGTACGCGAGTGGCAACGAACGATCTCTTGTCTGGCGAGAGATTAACGCCACGTTCGAGAGCCGTATATTGACAGATGCGGTGATAAACTCTAATCACATCGAGCCACGACGGTTTTTAGAAGACGCTGGCAATGTAGTTCTAGAGCGAGTGCGAGACGCTGTAGAAAGACACGGTAGTGTAAAAATGAACACTGCGTTCAACGGCGAGTTCGCGACGAAGAATAAACATGCTAAAAGCATAATTACAAAGAACAACGAGATCGATGCACCGATATGCGCGAGTGGTACGCGCGATATGTCGTCGAGCCTATTCTAGCATCGAAGGGTTCCAGAAACGTGACAGCGGATGAGCATTGTCGCGAATCCTCAATTTGACTATTAACATGAACAAACTAAATCTCTTGTCTACGGGATGTTATTTCGAGGTGCTGCGGGAAATAGCGACAAAACGAGCAGTGATCAGTGTTTGTTCGACGGACAATGCGTGTTTCGCGTGGTCGGTGATCGTCGCTCTGTACCCCACAGAAAGAAATGCAGATCGGGAATCATCATACCCGCATTATACTACTGCGTTGAATCTCGCGGGTATCGAATTTTCAATAACTTTAAAAAACATTTCGAAATTTGAACAATTAAACACAATGTCGATCAATGTATACGGCATCGAAAATGGTCCTTCCTCTGCGGCTCACCGATGACAAGAAGGAGAAGCACATCAACGTGTTGTACGTGCAAGATCCACACAACGACAGCCTCGGCCACTTTGCGTGGATTCTGTCGCGTCTCATGAGCTCGTAGATTAGTGGGAAAAAGAACAAGAAGTTTTTCTGCGATCGGTAAGTAATAATAAAAAAGCCAATAAAAATCAGTACAAAGAAATAGTGAAAAATGATTTCTCTATTATTTACAGGTGTTTTCATTACTTTAGCTCGTGCGAAAAATTGCAGTCGCACGAAGTGGACTGCTAGAAGATCAACGACTGCGCTATTCGAGTGCCGAGCGAGGACGATAGATGGCTCGAATTCAGCAATTATAACAACCGGGAAGTGCCGTTCATCGTCTACGCCGACCTGGAGTGCGTCTTACGCAAGACGGAGTCCAACAGAGAAGATGTGTCGTATGCGTATCAACGGCATGAAGCGTTTAATATAGGCTACTACATGCGATGCGCGTATGACGACGGGTTATCGTCGTATCACTTCTACGATGAAGACTGTATAGCGTGGTTCGCGCGACAACTCAACGATTTGGCGCATCGCTTGAAAAATATCGTATCCGTGCCCATGGAAACGTTGTCTAAACAGCAATGAGAGGCATACCGTAACGTCTTTGATTCTTTTAAATTTCTAAGCCTCAATAAATTGGCGTCGTATCTCGACAAAAATAAATTAAAAATTGTACGTTCCGAATTTCCAACATTATCAGACGAAGAATTTGAATTACTTACACGAAAAGGTGTCTTTCCGTACAAGTACATTGACTGCGTTGAAAAATTGCAGGACGCGCTTATCACCGCGCGAATTATTTTTCAGATCGTTGACAGGCGATACAGTATCCGAGAGCGATTACGCTCACGCTGTGAACGTATGGCAGCAATTCTCCATCCGAACGGCCAGTACAGTCATCTGTACTTGAAAACGGATGCCTTGTTAGCCGACATTTTCGAAAATTTTCGCGAAAGTTGCGTCGCAAGTTACAGTCTCGATCCCGCGCATTATTATACATTGCCAGGTTTCATGTAGGATGCCATGCTAAAACATATGTGCGTAAGATTTGAGTTGCTCACCGATATTGATATCATTATGTTCATCGAGCGCGATATACGCGGCGGCCTCAGTCAGTGCTCCGACAGATACGCGCAAGCTAATAACAAGTACATGTGTTCGTTCAACCCATCGAAATCGTCGTCGTACTTTATGTACTACGACGTGAATAATCTGTACGGATGGGCGATGTGTCAACCTTTGCCATACGTCGAATTTCGATGGATCGAAGACTGTTTCTTGGGTGTGATCGACATCAATAGCGTAATTACGTATTTATACTTGTATCCCCTGTTGCTCAATAATCGGCCCTGCGAATGATGCTTGTGTTTGTGCGCGTTCGTCGCCAGCAGTATGCTCTTGTACTTGTTCATATCGTCTTCTGTGTAGAGGAGATTGTTGGGAATTCTTTTGAAAATTAACTCATAAAGATCGGGTGTACCGGCGTTTTGTACGCCGTTGATAATTGTTGTCCGCATCATCCACGTCGAAACGTATATTGTCAAACATCAATCCATCCTTGTGTAGGTAAACGCCGTACATATAATCTATACCGTTTTTCTGTTTATCTCGTGCTTCCCTCAAAACAGCCTCAACGTACTTTTGATTTAATGGACCTAAGCTTGCAACGCCTCTCGACCTTCCGACGTTTGCAACCGATTTTTGCATCTCGTTGCTGGCGAGTCGTCTGTCATTTCCAAACGTTCTCCAACGATTATATTGTCGATACGATTGTTGTACGCGGAGTTAAGGTTATCAGCTGTACACGATCCTGCGATCGATCGTCGGATTTACGCGGGGTCGCGAAACGCTGGAATGTCTCGCTCACTTTCTCTCCCGCCACCGCCGCCGCCACCGCCACCGCCACCGTATACATTCTTTACAAGGCCGGTCACAGCTCGATAACACTCGCTCATTCAACTGTATCAGAAGAAGGAGTTCAGCGTTGAACGTTACATTTTTATAGTTTTTGAGATTCGCGGTGCGCAACATTTGAGATGACTGATATCCTAAACATGAAAGACGAACTGATTTTCGACAAGCGCCGATCTTCATCATGATTAATACTCACACGTTCATCAATCCAAGTTTGGGTACAGTGACAAGATAAGAATACCCATACAGCAACAGAATCTGTCTACACACTGCCGTACGAAAGCTTTCTATACGTCGAGGGAAAACTGACGAAAAACAAAGTGGTCCAGGGTGCTCACGTGGCATTGGGAAATAATTGCGTCGTGTTCATATTCGATGAGATTCGATATAAACTCAACGGTGTGCAGATTGACTGTAACAGAAACGTGGACATAATTAGCACGCTAAAAAACTATGTAACAGTGTCATCCGATAAAAGTGTGATCCTGCGGAATGCCGGCTGGGATGCGCAGACTACTGCGGCCGGATACTTTAATTTCTGTGTACCGCTCTACGTATTGTTGGGATTTTGCGAAGCTTACCAACGCGTGTTGATCAACGTTCGTCACGAGTTGATTTTAATACAAGAGCGCAACGACAACGACACAACGATTGCCTGACGAGAGATTCGGCGACAGAGCCAAATTATTCAAAGTACAGTGGTGAATGCCCCACGTGTTATTGAGCGAGATAAATAAACTGTCGATGCTACTCGCTTTGGAGAACGAACGATATCTGAGCACGGCTTTTAGCTCGTGGAATCTGTATGAGTTTCCGCTCTTGCAGAACACAATCAAGCATTCGTGAGCCATCAAGACGGCTATTCAGCTCGAGAAGTCGCGCTACGTCATTTTCGCTATGCAAACTGGTCGAAAAAACATCATGTCCGAGGATATAAGTCGATTCGGCGATTGTAAATTAACCAATGCGAAACTTTACCTGAATTCGGAATGTTATTTGTACGAGCCGAGTCTCATCTTTACAACTTTTTTAAGTAATGGCCCGTTCGTGATCATCGATTGCTTTCGACAGAACGAATCGGTCAAGAGTGGTACCGTGGATGTGTGATTAGACTTTGAATGTAAGGAGAACGTGCCCGCAAATACAACTGCCTATTGTCTCATCATACACGATCGCGTGGTTCAGTATAATCCATTGACCAACGTTGTGCGCAAAATCACCTAAGTGTACCTCCGACACGATATAAAATCTACGATACGCCGCAATCGACCGCAGTCTTCTTGACAACGTGCCAACGTTCGTGAATCTGCAAGGATTTATCGTTAATAAGAAATTTATCGTGAAAGAAGTGGCGGTGCTGAAATAGGGGACCGCATTTCTCACGTATTATATTTTTACGAGTCCCGTGCCATGAAAATTTTTGACAAGATCTGACAAGTTTTGTGCTTCCTGGTTGAGTGCTTATCACCATAGATTGCGATGAGAGGACAGAATGGTTCCGTACAACGAGGCGAAACGCCTGATTACGGCAGGTGTATTTGAAGATGATGCTATCGTGTACGTTAAGCGACGCGAGAAACAAACGTAGCTGTGGAACTTGCTTCTGGACGATGAGCGAGAACGTTTATACTCGTACATCGAGACTTGGATGCAGTTTATGAAGACATGGAATCTTTAACTAATCTGGATGTTGCTAATATTATATTATGTGATGTGGATAATAGAATTAAATGTGGATAATAGATCATAAGAATTGCGCGTTATAAAATGTATTGAAAATATATAACTGGTGGTTGCAAAAGAATTTTTTAAATAAAAATACGTTAATAACATATTTAACGTAATTAACGAATTTATGACGTATTTTTTTTCCCTTCCTTTGTAATACATGTACACGTATGTATGAATATATGTATAAATATATGTATAAACATACATATGAACGTGTATGTATGTATGTATGTACGTATCTATGAACGTATGTATAAACGTACGAACGCATATGTATGAACGTATATGTATGAACGTATATGTATAAACGTATATGTATGAACGTATATGTATGAATGTGTATATATGAATGTGTATGTATGCATGTATGTATGAACGTATGTATATATATATATAAATA
>NW_017305386.1:436596-439719 GCF_001594115.1 Trachymyrmex septentrionalis | reverse complement strand
TGAATGTGTATGTATGCATGTATGTATGAACGTATGTACATATATATACATATATATGTATGTATGTATGTATGTATGTGTGCATATATGTATGTGTGCATATATGTATGTATGCATATATGTATGTATGTATTCAAAAATATCGACGCTTCTGTTAAACGCGTCGCGACATGTCCGATCTGACAGTACATATATGTAATGTATATAGATAGTGTATAAGGCTTTTTTTATTCAATCGTAAGCTTCAGTTACGAGCGTTAAGACATGGACCGAATAAAAGAATATATACGTCGAAAATCGATCGAGTGAAAAGGGTACCGTCCTTTGTCGCCAAGTCCACCGCCATCGAAAGAAAAAGCGAAATATTGGGAATGTCCTGGGGAAAAAAGCGTCAAAGTCGCTGTGTTCATTATCAACGTCATCAATGTCATCGAAATATAAATCATAAAGTATATATATATAAACATTGATAAACTCGCGAACAAAGAAAATACACGATAAAACGTGTCGCAAATCGTTCGCAATTCTTGGAAAGAGGGGAGGATTACCCCTCTTCGATTTTAGAAGTTTTACAATATACGTCGCAATTTATGCGGATGCAATAAGTCTTGCGATATTCGCTTGTACGAACGGTTGAAAATATACTCTGCTAAAGACAGCAACGCATTGTACGAAACGAAGAAGGACTGCAGTAACATATAAGTTTCAACGTTCTACACACAAAAAAACGTTTTTTAGCATTATGTACGTACACAGCATGGAGCATCGCGCAGTGCGTTTACTGAGTAGACAATCTGTCGGCTACGAGCTACAAGTATTTGGAAATTGGAATCAACGTTGATCCACCGAATTACGTAGAGATCGTCCTGGAAAATCGCGGACATGAACTGTTGCTGTCTCTCGAAACGTGGAAGGGCCTCTACGAGCAGCGATGGAATATTTACAAGATGCTGAGGAACGAATACAAAGACAATTTTATAAGCGTTGGATAGCTAACCGTCAGAGTTTGCATGCTGAACGATGCTACGCTCGTACGTCTCGATTCTTCATTCATATCCATTACGATGATCGAAACGATGCTACGCCGTATGTTTGCGTTTGACAGGTGTATCGATGTAACATTCGAACGATTAGACCGACTCATCGATACGGTCGATGTCAAGTATACGCGATTCTTCAATATCGCGTCCGAAGATGCGATAACATCTTTAATAAGATGCGATAACATCTTTAACAAGCATCAGCTCGTCGATTGGCTTTAGTTTTTAATACGTACGAAAAAGAAATGATGTAATAACATGTGAATAAACATATTTTCGTTCATCATCACTATATATGTACTTTCTTCACTTCCCATCCGACCTATCCTGTATGCCATATCTACCTATTCATTATAAAAAAAAAGAATGAATAACAAGTATGGAAATAAACGCGCGCAATTCGGAGGTTAAAATTGATCTTCTCATTTTATACCATTTACTTGGTCGTGTAATATTTGTATCACATTACATTGATAATGATGTCACCGCTCGAACATGTCATACCATGTGGAATGTTCATGAAAAATCTGGTCACGTTACATGTACACTATTTGGCAACGTCACATTTATATCAAATCGCATTAATGATATCATCATCAGAACATGTCGTGACATGTCAAATGGTTTTGGGTGCGAAAAGAAAAAAAGGGAGATAAGAGAAGACGTATTGAGAGAAAGATGGTAAGTATATGAGATACCGCGCACGGCGACGGTGGCCCGCAACGCATTTTGGGGTGGACGCGGGGTCCGCGGTGGCGGCAGCAGCGGGTGGCGGCAGTGGTGGCGGTCTCCAATGATACGTGACGTCACAACATGGCGGCATGTATCATTGATATCGGTAAACACCGATAGCGCCGGGACTACCCGCGCCTTCCCTTTCCCTTCCCCCGCGCCCACGAGTACCCACCGCGCTCCGCGCACTCCTCAGAGGACCGGAGTTAGAACCCGCCTAGTATATCTCTGATCCAATTATTGATTTTCGAGTTATGATATCAATGGAATTGAAAAATACGATTTCAAGAAAAACGCGTTAAAAATTTTGAATAATATGCAATTTATATATTTATTTGTATACTTACATTAATTTCTGGTTATCTGCTCTTTCTGGTTCATAGATCTTCTTTATTGTATAGTATAAAAGATTTTGTTTTCTTTGGATGCTTCGGGTTTTTCGAATATAAACGGATCTCCGCGTGCTGTACGAATCCTTACCTGAGCGCGTCGAATATTTAGCTGCTCAATCGTTTATAATCTTATTTTAAATTTTAAATTTCGAAAGAATATCTTAGAAATATATTTTTTTAGAAACACAACCTATTAATGCCTCAATAGTCTAGTAGGATCTTAACGTATCTCAGTAACACATGTTAGTTTTATATACATTTCTTAAACGTTTGTGGAACATTAGATACGTTTAAAAAACGTATATGAACCAATAAGTTACCTGGAGAGTCGAACTTGGATCTCTTGCTTTTCGTACATCATCCTAATTAAGCCTTTATACTATCGAGACCTTTGTAATATTTTTCGCAGTAATTGACACATGTAGGAACGACATCTATTTAAGCAATGTAAGTAAACAAATTAAATCTTATAGGACCATATCTGTGGAAACATTAGTATATATTGCTATATATATGCCAATTATTGCATAATATAAGAATATTATTAAAATCTTGGTAGTCTACTAAAGGCTTAGAACGTTTGCATGGAATGCAAGAGATACGGGTTTAATTCCCGATCGAGGTAATATTTTTCGCAATAAGAATAATTATTTATAGATTTTAATATGTCACTCAGCATTATTATTGTAAGATCGTTCTAAGATGCGCAAAAAACATCAAATTGTTAAATTGCTAGTCAATTATATATTTAATTTATATTTAATTTGCGGTAGTTTAGTAAAGTTTGCGTTTTTAAGATCGAAAAATTATTTTCGGCGCACATTTTAAAGAATTACATATGTAAGTATATAAATTCACAGAATTATATTAATAATACAAGCACTTAATAAGATCCAGTTGTTTAGAGTATTAATTTTTATAGGTTATAATAAATTATATCTGATAGTTCAATATGTTTA
>NW_017305386.1:434682-436496 GCF_001594115.1 Trachymyrmex septentrionalis | reverse complement strand
TATATATATATATATATATATATATATATACACACATCTAATAAAAACTTAATTTAACATGATCATTTAAATAAAATCACAGTATAATTTAGCTAATATCATATAGAATAAGATACCAATATACTTCATTTTTAGTACTGCAACATTTTTGTTAAACTTTGAATTTTGTTAAATAAACACAATGACTGCATGTAGGATAACTTTTATTTATGAACAAGATGATGACATGTTCATGCATGCAAGGTATATTTGTTAATATGCATTGTAAACGTGACAACGTTAAATTACACCTTTACCTATGTAATAATAAATCTTATCATATGCAATTTACTAATCTTTTCTGTTTTTTTATTTTTTTTTAATTGCGTTCTTATATTGTAATACTAAGAAGTATTTGCTACAATAAAATAATCTTTTTATTGTAAAAAATACGTTTTTTATTTCTTCGTAAAAAATATACGTCTAACTTTTTATAAATTTATCCATTAAGTCATTTTATCTGCATAAGAGACAAAATTGACACATTCTTTAAAAAATATAAATGTTCAGAAATTTTAATTTCACGGCTTTTTAATTTTTACGGATCATAATTAAGGCTTTAGTGAATCTGAAAGAAAATATACTATTCATCATAGAAATAAGAAAAAATCCATTTTACCTCTCCTCTTCCCATCGCAATCTACTCTTTCCCTTACCCCTAAATTTTTAAATAATAATTTAGTAAAATACGTTCTTTCCATAAATTTTTAGTAATTTACCTTGCGTCACACAATATTTTCTGTTATTACAAGTTGCCAAATTTTACAATTAAAATTCTGAATTTTCTTGCTTTACTACAAGATTTTAATAGTGACGTAAATTTAGTCCGACTTGGTTAAATTAAACGCTTATTTAACTCAAAGAAATATTAAAACTCTTTCGAGTTTTAGCGAGGTCACTCCCTTTTGCTTTGGTGGACCTTCAATAAGATTCGATGTCGGGAATAGTATCAATGGATACCCGAAGTCAGGTTGAGTGAAAGAAATAGAGAAGTGGAATTTCCATTTTAAGATTATATTAATTTCCATTCACTGAATTCAAATGATGGGACGCTCTTACTTAAACGAATTTCGATAATGATTTTCTTCAAATTTTATGCCTGGATTGCGATAAGGATGATATCGCCCCTTTCTTCGACATTGAATTCTTTCGGAAAACAAATTCTCTATCGACTCTATCGACAAATAGAATCGTTAATTGACGGAGTCAATGATTTTTTGTCGATCCGATGATATCTGTGTCATCGCATTTATTGTCAAAAATAGAAGATAAAAAAAGGCATATTAGTCTCTTATTGAAGGGATCTTGGAGAAACAGAAAAATCTGAGTAGGACAATCATTGTTGGTGACAGTGGCGAAAAAATAAGGCAAAGGAACGAACGCGAAAAGCGATCGCTGTAAAGCATCAATGACAAATGCGCCGTCTTATCTATTGCATTAGCTGGGTCGTATATCAAGCAGAACGGTTCCCGATAGGAAGAAATTCCTATATTCGCGCGCGTATATCTACGGCGGAGAGGATGGTGTCTCGATGACTGGAAAGTGCAAAATGTGTGCTCCGTGCGTAAAGAGAGAGAAAGATAAGAAAGTGTATATACAGTATGTACAGGAAAATGATTTCCTATACATTCCGTCTTATTGTAGTTTACTTATAATAAAATTGAAGTATATGCGCACACCGCCTCGTTCACACGCACTTTACAACTAGGCAATAAAGCTTGGCACGGCGTACAGTGTTGGTATATATATATATATATATATATATATATATATAT
>NW_017305386.1:431448-434014 GCF_001594115.1 Trachymyrmex septentrionalis | reverse complement strand
AGTCCTTCAGCTACAAAAGTGCAATTGGTGAAAATTTTGTAGCTCTTAAAGATTCGGACCTATGGATTTATGAAAATGAGTCTCCAAGCCAAAAAACTTGCCATTCTCAAATGTTCGATCACTTGTATTATCGAAAATATGCAAATAAAAAAAAATTCCTCGGACACGTATCTCTTTTTTTTCGACATAGAATCCGTAAAAAAAGTTTCAGTCAAATCGAAGAGGTGCCGATTAATTTTCATCAAAATCCGTTCGGTTTGTAAAAGAATTACCCATATATGTCCATACTTTTAAAGGGTAAAATAAAAATTTTCCCTTAGAAAAAAATTGATTTTTCTTTTTTGAAGCGAATAAACTGTAAGAGATAGAAAACAATTTTCTGAATAAAAATTGAATAGCATTAAGAGTACTTTAGAACCATAATAAAAATTTTTTTTTATATAAATAATTTTTATTACATTAATAAATAAATACAATAAATAATTTATAAAAATTTTTTTTATTATAGTTCTGAAATACTCTTAAAGTCATTCAATTTTCATTCTAAAATTTTTTTTATCTCTTACAGTTCCGGCGATATTTGCTTCGAAAGAGAAAAATTAATTTTTTTCTAAAAGGTGTTTCACACACACACATTCCCCTCTCCCCTTAAAAGTACGTATGGACACGTATAAAAAAATACTGACTGAATGTTTAGTTAAATGGCACAAATTTCTATCAGGATTATATTGACAGATATATCACAGCTATACATTCATTAACATTCAGTGTTCGTGAATCATCGAAGTAGTAGTTTCCGTACGATTACAAAAGTCAAGCAACGCGAATGGTGGTTCGCATTCGGATGGATGACCGTTTTAAAATATCATAAAATTAATTTCCATAATATTTCCTCATAAGATCCTGATAATTTTTCCTTATAGAGCTCTGATAATTTTTCCTTATAGGCCCTTAATAATATTTCCTTATAGGGCCCTGATAAATAATTTATTACATACCATATAGGGCTCAAGTTATCTAACCTAATAGGGCCCTATTTAGGACATACTAATCGGGTCCTTTTTTAAGTCTTAACAATTTTCTACACGGGTATCTAAGAAGAATATTGTAAGTTACCGCGTCACATAAATTCCCGCGCACTGGCGTATACCCGCGTCTCGTATGCGCCTCGCTCAGACCGCGTTGTGTACTACAAGATAAAACAAAACACACGTCTGCGACAAGTTTCGCCAGCGACATATCCATACACGTACACTGCATTGTAATAACTCGCACACATATACACAGATCCACTTGTACGCATTTGTATACCGAGCCGATGCGATTACGGCGAAACCACACGCCGAATAGATTGTATTATACTTTATATGATTTTCGCTAATAAATAGTCTTAATTATTTTCTATACAAACAAAATCATCGCGTTAAATCATTGTATCTCCTCTCCTCGCTACGGACCTCTTTCTGTGCTCCGACCGTCGCATAAATTCCGATGAGCTATTCCGCGCGAAAGTCAAGTTGTTACATGGCGCCCAAACATGGACTCGCCCGAGAGAGAGATACAAGCCATACCAAAATCATGGATATATGCGCTTAATAAAAGTGACACTTTTATCGAGATAGAGTTCCACGGATTGGATACGAGGGTAGTCTGAATGAACTGAGATCTCGTATAAGTGTATTTGTGGAAGAAAATCCGGAGAGCTTTCAAGCTCGTGCGTCACCGCCGCCACTCCCGCGAGAAGGCCGATGCAAATGCTAGTATAAACCGATTTAATATAGTATCCATCCTACCCAGTCCCGAGGAACGGCCTGCAAAAATAATTAATCAAATGCGAAAATGGGGTCTCCAATTCGAAGAGAAAGATCCATGGGCATTCCTAGAGCGTGTGGAGGAATCAAAAGACGATTATAAACTTACCAACCATTAGTTTCTTAGAGGTTTCTTAGAAGTTTCTTACCGATACTCTTAAAGGGAGAGGCGCAAACGTGGTGTCAAGGAAATTGCAAACGCTGGGAATGACTTTGTCGACAGTTTTAAAGTCGCGTTTTTACCTTACGCAAACGCCTTCCAATTATTGAAAGATGTCCATGCCCGTAAGCAGAAGGAGACATTTGTTAAGTATTCCACGATGTTAATCGCTTTTATAAACCGTGCCGGAACGACAGAATCGCGGCAACTAGAGTACTTCTATCGGAATATGCATTTCTTCTACCAGTGGCATATCCGACGTATCGACGTGCCGTATACAGGAACTAAGCAAGACCGCAACATGCGAATACTTCACTGATCTTGAAAAGGCAGAAGGGAAAAATAAAGCACCCGATCGCGAAATTTTCGTTGCAGTATACAACTGTGACGAGTGATGCTGGCGCTGCAAGCAGAAAGGGCACACCTGATTCGAGTGTAGACGCTTACTCAAGAAATTTTGCTCGCAGTACAGCAAGGAGTCCTGACAAAGAACTGCCATCCGCCGTGGGGAAACGGGCCACAGACCGGGGAAACTTCGGCCGCTTCCTGGTCATCAACGTAAAATTTACGTCCCGGCTGCACGTTGACATATATA
>NW_017305386.1:412311-431348 GCF_001594115.1 Trachymyrmex septentrionalis | reverse complement strand
TTCGGCCGCTTCCTGGTCATCAACGTAAAATTTACGTCCCGGCTGCACATTGACATATACTTCCAGATATAAGGTTAGACTTCAAGTATAAAGTTGATCGCACTAATATACACCGGCTCGGAAATCTTGATTATCAACAACACCGCACACATAGTGGAGAAATTGCATTTCTCCATAGAGGGGGACGCGGGGGAAATTCACCTCGCTGACGGACAAACGATCGTCTTGCCTGTAACCTCGTAAATATGCTTATTAGAATCGGCAATCGATTCGCACAGCGTTGTAATGCCGATGCTTAAAAGCAAGGCATTAAAAGGCGTCGATTTATGGCAAAAATTAAACTTTGCAATCTCGCCTCCTGTCCCGACCGTAAGCCACCCGAATCACTGTCGCCTCGACGGAGGGACTCACGCGCAAAAGGACGAAGATCGACAGCTACAAAACTTCTTAGATGAAGAGCTGTCAAAATTCGACCGCGTACAAGGTCCTACGGGATAAGTGCTACACCAGATACATGTTAAAACAGGCATCCAGCCGATTAAACAGAGATACCGTCCTCAAAACCCCGCCATGCAAGCAATAATCGACGCCAAAGTAGAAGAAATAGTGCAAGATGGTCATAGAACCGGCAGCTAGCCCGTGGAGCTGCCGGTAGTCGTCGTAAAAAAGAAAAACGGGAAAAATAGGTTCTGTATAGACTTCCGCTGCGTGAACAAGGTTACCAAATCAAACGCCTATCCGCTCCTACAGATAATCACAACATTAGACAAGTTGCGCGGAGCACGATACCTCACCACGATCGATCTAAAAAATAGCTAGTACTACGTACATTAACACCAGATAGCTAATCCGCATTTACGATGGCATTTCATGGCATTTACGATACCAGGAAAAGGGCTGTATCAATTTACGGTGATGCTATTTGGACTTCACTCAACGCTGGCCACGTTTCAGCGGCTTTTAGACACCGTCTTGGGTCTCGAGTAAGAACTGCACGTCTTTGTATATTTAAACAACATAATAATTATGAACCGGACGTTTGACGAACATTTAAAAACACTCCGGGAGGTTTTCCGACGACTCCGAGATGTCAATTTAAAGATAAATCAGGAAAAGTGTAAATTCTGCGTAGATCGACTAAAATATTTTGGCCACATAATAGACAGAGAAGACATTAGAACCGACCCGGATAAAGTCAAAGCAATAGATGATTGGCTAACGCTGAAAACTGTAAAGCAGATTTGGCAATTTTTGGGCGTGGCTTCCTGATACCACTGTGTATGCGAATACACCGCGAGAGCGAATAGAGCGAGAGGGTAGCACAAGGATTGCGAAACGCACAAGAGTTCGAATATTAACGTTCTTTTCTTTTTGACAAAAAAAGATCAGTTTATTCTAAAAGCAATAAACTTTACACAAATTTAAGAAATTACAGAGAATTTTACACACTATCCTTTTCAGGATTAACTCACAATTGCGATAGAAGATCGCGGCGATTTTCTCGGCGATTCTCTTACTCGAAGGATTACTCATAACGGTTTCGGACTTAGCGGTTTTTCACGACGGTTTTCTACAAGACTAGCAACTATGCGACTCTGAGCATTAAGAGAGGCGGGAGCAGTGGCAATTGGCGTATATATTGCCTCCGTGGCATGGAGTCTCTTTTTAATAGTGGCCAATAAAAATTTGCCAACAATTATAGTTTCAAAGTGCCACTCGATATATGAGGTTGATTGGCGGCTCAGATTCACGCTCTCAATTTTTTGGCGTACTAGTCATGCGCGTGGGATTTTCGGCTAAGCGTTATGCTCGCTCACACGATCTCGTTTCTCTAGAAGATTCGGCGAGCCGTTGCTGTTGGCGATGTGTGTGTACAAAATGAGTTTATTTTATTGAAAAATAACAAAATGATCGAACTTGTGAAGGTTGAAGTCGCGCTGAAAATAATTTAAAAGCTCATTTTATACACACAATTTTAACGATTTATCATAATTAAGAAGAAAAGAATTTTCGATTTGCATGATTTTATGATCTCAAACATTCTCTCTCGCCTCGTCATCTCCGTGACGACGTGCAGAGAAGTAATTGCGAGCGTGATTTGTTTCGGAAGCAATTACAATTATCAATTCTAGCGCGAATGTTCGATTGACGCGATTAATATTTTATCGCGACCTGCTATCACGAGCTATTAACTTGTTTTGATGTGCACGACGGAACATATTGGTGCACACGTACTATTTACCTGCGATGCGAAAGATTACTTAAGTGAAGTGAGTGTAATGTTTTAAAAGTAAAGAATGAAATCGAGGTAAAATCGGCACTTGTGAGTGAGAACGTTTAAGCAGAGACGCGCGGTAATGTACATGTAATGAGCAAATTCGTGGAAGAGATCGAAACGGGTGAGTTATAAAATAAAGTAAAAATTACATAATAATTGACGAAAATACTAAATACTATTTGTTTTTTTTTCTTTTTCGTGCGAGGTGAACGAATTGATGGGCAGCAGCACCAACTTGACTAGGGGGTGGACTAACTCGGATGAGGCCGTTTGAAGTATCACTACTCGCACCACGCCGTCGTCTCCAGGATGTAGCTGAGTGATTCGTGACCAACGACCATTTATTAGGCAGTGTTATTTCGGAGCGGATGAGAGATCCGATGCGTAGTGACGATTCTTGTTTTGTCCACTTTGGTCGAGTAGCCAGAATATGCAGGTACTCACGTGACCATCTCTGCCAAAAGTGTTCTCGCATCCTTTGAATGAGTTGCCACCTAGAAAGTAAATTTTCTTTCGTGATGGCTCGGGGATGGCCAGCAGTAGTGAGCAGGTGACCTGGGGTCAGATCAATGAGGTCGTCTGAGTCGTCTGAGAATGCATGCATTGGCCGGGAATTCAGGCCTCTACTTGTGCGAGAAGTGTACTCATCTCCTCAAAGGTAAATCTGATTTTGCCTATGGTTTTACGTGATATTCTAAGTGATATTTTGCAGACTTCACGGCCGATTCCCAGAGACCGCCAAAATATGGTGGGTTGAAGTGCCATCGGATCCATTCTGATGTAGCAGCTTGTACTGTACAATACGTCCGTCCGAGGAGAAGGCTTGAAGTATCTCTCGCAATTACCTATCTGCTCCAGAAAAATTGGTGCCTCAATCTGAATAGATATCAGAGTAAAGACCTCTGAGAGAGATGTGAAGCGGCGAGATGTGAAGCGGCGGAGGGCAGCCAGGAAAGCTTCGGTGATAATCTGAAACAGCTTCGAGGTGGACTGCTTTGGAGCTGAAATAGACGAAGATGACTATGAAGGCTTTGTGAGCGCTATGGCCGCGCCCTTTGCTCGTTCTAATATAAACAGGCCCGACGTAGTCAATGCCCACTCTGAGGAATGGCCGTACAGGAGTCACTCGCCCTGGTGGAAGGTTTCCCATTGGAGGTAAACTGCTTTCCAACGAGTGCACGTCACGCATTAGTGCAGCCATTGTTTGACGATGGCTCGACCTCAAGGGATCCAGAAACGGAGTCGAAGCATTCCCAGGGTTAACACTGGACACTTCCATGGAGAGTGCGGCGGTGGTAGACCTCTACCTGCAATCGCGTGAGCCATGACTTTGGAAACACGATGAGTGTCAGCGCTGCTTGACACGTCCTCTGACTTATAGGATTCCATGGTCGTCCGTGTACGGATTGAGTGCTCGTAAGCGACTTTGCCGTAGAAGACAACGGTTATTTGTAATGGTGGTTATCTCCTGCTAATAGTGCATATGTACTGCGCGAATTCATTGCAGAAGTGCTCTGTCGAATTCGGCAGGATGTAGTGTCGACCACTCGCGCTCGGTGTGACCACTCCTCGTCAGCAGATTCAGCTGGGAGGTGGCCAGCGTAAGTACAGGAGGTGACTCTCAGAAGTTGGTGCAGTGATGAGAACCTGAGGAGGAATTCAGGCTCGTGATTGCTTCTGGTGGCTGCAATGTGCCCATTGCTCCGGAATGTCCTTGGTGGACAGCTCCTCGTCTCCGCTTGGTCATTCCGTCGAGTTCCCGCATAGCCACGCGGGACCGTCCACCACAGGGGATGGCCAAAAAACTCGCTTGGTGTGAGTCCTCGGGAGGCGCAGTCGGCGGGGTTTTCCTTTCCTGGGACGTGGCGCCACCGAGCCTCAGAAAGTTGGTGGTGGATCTGAGACACTCGGTTAGCCACATGTCCAGCGAGAGGCGTGGTCACGAATCCAGCAGAGAGTGACCTTGGAATCCGACCACAAGGTTGCTGGTGCCGTTGATAGTTTCAACACAGTGCGCATGTGCATGAGTATGCTTGACAGGCGGCAGCGCAGAGTTCTCGTAGAGTCGCGGGAGTGATATCTGTTTGATCGGCGCGACCTTGCTTTTTGCCATCAGGAGGCGAGTCTTGGCTTGACTGTTCGAATTGAAGATACACCACGGCGGCATAACCTCGTTTGGACGCGTCGGCGAAGCCGTGCAGCTCGAGATGAGAGCTTGTGTCGTCGGTACCGAGCCAACGGTCGATCCGGAACTTCTCGAGTAGTGGAAGTTCCTTCCAAAGACGTTTCCACTTCACGGTGATGGTCGACGGCAACGGAGCGTCTAACCGCTGCAACTAGACGGACTGAATTAGAATTTTTACCTGAATTATGACTGGAGCCAATTATTCGAGGGGGTCAAAGAGTCGGGCAGTTTCCGCAAGCACGTTTTTTTTGGTAAAGGTGACAATGGGAGGTGGGACGGAGAAGGCGAATTCATCACTTGTAGGTGCCAGCCTGTACTGTACCAGCGCATCCAAGTATCGCGTGGTTGTCATGCTCCCATGACAGCGAATCCCTGGTGAGGCAATGCTCGGGCGGAATATCACGGAGGAATTCACGGTAGATTGCGGCCCATTTTTGCAGAGAAAACCCGCCATGCAGAGTTGGCAAAGCTCGACTTGTAGAGTAATAACGGCAGATTTGTAATGTGCTCCGGTCACAATATCATCGACGTAGCAGTCGTGCCGTAAAGCATCAGCGCCTTGCGAAAAATGACATCCTTTGTCGTCAGCCAGTTGACGCAGAGTGCGGATGACGAGAAATGGCGCGAGTGCGATATATGACCGTTTAGAGTGTATACTCGCGTATCGGATCGGTGACGTCGTGACGCCAGAGAATACACTGATACTTCTGATCCTCCGGATTGACGAGAATTTGACGGTACATTTTTTTGTGTCGTGACGAGCGCGTAACGATGCCAACGCCAACGCATAAGTACGTTGGCGAGGAGTGGCAGGAGATTGGCACCGATCAGTAGCTGAGAGTTAAGAGGCTCACCAGACCTAGTGCATTGCGACCCGTTGAAGACAACTCTGAGTTTTGTTGTGGCACTAGATTCCCGGAGTACGTGATGAGGAAGGTACCACCGGTCCACTTCACTTGAATTTAAAGGTTCTCACGTCAGTTCCATGTGATTCCTCGTATTCTTTCAGGAAGCGCGGTAGAATTCTCTAAATCGGGAATCCCGCTCACAATGTCGCTCCATAGCGGTCAAGAGGCGCTCAAGTTTACGAGTCTTAGCGAGCGTCGTCGGTGTAGAAGCAAAAGCCAGTTGCATCATATACTGCCATCGGCAGTGCGTTGATGTTGAAGTGCGAAGATGTTCTTGCACAGCTGTTCGTTTGGTGTGAGATCGGTGGGAGCAGGCATTTCTTTTTCCTGCTCCCAAAATCGATGAACAAGCTCGGCTAGCTTATGGTCAGCGGTGCATCGGAAAGAACGGCGCGCTGTCATAGTAGTTGCTTGGTCGCAGCCTTCGGACAAGATCCAGCCGAGAAGAGTGTTCTGGACGATGAGAGCTCGGAGGCCTCCTTTGCGAAGACCCTTCTGGAGGATGATGAAGCCCACTTCCGCCCCAAACAACAGCTCAATGAAATCGGTCACTAAGTAATCTGGATCAGCCAGTTGGAGCCTCTTTAAGTGAAGCCACTCTGTCTTGGCGTTTACGTTTGCGCCTTAGTATAGCGACAGACGCGGCAGAACGAAGGCTATGAAACTTGTCTTATTGGTCAGCGAGGCTACATCGAGGGTCATCTTCCCTCTGCTCGGCCCAGAGCTTTTGCCGCTGATTCCGAAGATCTCGATGGCAGATCGAGATCGTGGCAGATGCAAGCGCTGAACCAATGCTTTGGAAATCAAGGACACTTTCGACCCTTGATCGATGAGAACGCGAGTAATGTGTCGATTTCCGTGACAGTCGGCGATGGATACTCGCACGGTTGCGAGCACAATCGCCTTTTGATCATCGTCGCGACGCACAGCCGACAGTGCGTTAACTTCATAGGGTTTCGGCGAGACGTACGCGTCGTGAAGCATCGAATGATGTCGAGACTTACATGTGATACACGTCTTTAGTGGATTGACACTTCGCGATCGGATGGGAGCCGAAGCAGTTGAAGCACAATCGATGTGTCTCGGCAACGGCTTTGCGGTCGACAGCGGATTTCGACTTGAAAGTTTCGCACATCATTACATGTTTGCTCTTGCATAGGACGCACTGTGGTGATTCGGTGTATTGCTTGACATGGTGCGATTCCGCGAATCGCGGAGGGTCTCCGGAGACCTTGATAAACTTCGGCTTGGCAGCGTTGAGAGTGAGTGCTCGTTTTGTAATGAAGTCCACCAGTGTCTCGTGAGTTGGTACGTCGTTGGAGGCGCTTGAAAGTGATTCCCATTAAAGGCGAATCCTTAGATCAAAAAATTCAACGACGAGGTGATTGAGGAGGTCGAAACAATAGGCCTCCCGATGCTCTCCTGGCCATTGACAACACTGGTTACATGGTAGATGCGGTTGAGCTCCTCGGCGGTACCACTCTTTATTTTAGCCACGGCGGTAAACGTGGCAAAATTCGAACGCGATAACTCCTTATTTTTGTAGTGCTTGCTTAGTAGAGCTCATGCGCGTGGGTAGTTGCTCCAGTCACTTCTAACGGTTATATTAATTTTTCAGCAGGGCCCTCTAGACAAGACTTCAAATAATTGAATTTTTCGACTGCTGAAATCGAATAATTATCTCCGACGATGGATTAGAAGATATTTCGGAATGTGGGCCAGTCTTCAAATGTGCCAGAAGAAGGACGAATTTTTAATCGAGGCAGAGATGTTCTTCCGGAAGGCTTGTTTGCACGCTCTGATCTAGAGGCGGAACTTGGCTCTTTCGTCTTGAATTTCTAAACGAAGTCGTTGAGGAGGCTTCATTGCTCGACGTAAGTAATCTCGGTTGAGTCAGCAAATCCAGTCATGCTGTACTCACTCTCGTCAAACGCCTCTTTGAGATGCGCTCGGATGAGCTCGTGCTTAGCCTCAAATTTCGCCCACAATCGATCCAGAACAATGCAATATTTGCTGCGCCGAGCTTCTTCAGATTCGACACTGACCGAGCCATGCAACTGTGAATGTTGCTTTGAGCTGTCAGCAAGGTTTGCAGATCCGGATTCGTAACTCACTTACTTTTTTTCTTTCAGCACTAATAAACTGAACGACGCGACGCACTCGATACTGCGGTTGCCGGCGAGGGAGGACCAGAAAATGTATGCGAATGCACCGCAAGAGCGAATAGAATGAGAGGACGGCACAAGGATGGTGCAACGCACAAGAGTTCGAATATTAACGTTCTTTTCTTTTTGACAAAAAAAGATCAATTTATTTTAAAAACAATAAACTTTGCACAAATTTAAGAAATTACAGAGAATTTTACACACTATCCTTTTTAGGAATGACTCACTCGATCGCGATAGAAGATCGCGGCGATTTTCTCGGTGGTTCTCTTACTCAAAGGATTACTCACAGCGGTTTCCGACTTGGCGGTTTTTCTGTAAGACCAGCAACTATGCGACTCTGAGCACTAAAAGAGGCGGGAGCAATGGCAATCCGCATATATATTGCCTCCGTGACACGGAGCCTCTTTTTAATAGTGGCCAATAAAAATTTGCCAACAATTATAATTTCAAAGTGCCATTCGATATATGAGGTTGATTGGCTGCTCGGATTCATGCTCTCAATTTTTTGACGTACTAGTCATGCGCGACAGAAAATCTGCGCGTGGAATTGGAGGTCGCGCGTGACGTTTCGGTTAAGCGCTGCGCTCGCGCGCACGGTCGCGTTTCTCTAAAAGATTCGGCGAGCCGTTGCTGTTGGCGGTGTGTGTGTACAAATGAATTTTATTAAAAAATAACAAAATGATCGAACTTGTGAAAGTATGATTATAATATTTATAAAGTATAATTATAATATTTATAAAGTATTATAATATAATTATAAATATTAAAAAGAAAAGAATTTTCGATTTGCATAATTTTATGATCTCAAACACATCGTTTCATACAGACTTTACAACCATAGCCATCCCGCTCACCGCACTTACGCGCAAGAACGCATGATGGAAATGAGAGTCTGACGAGAAAGCTGCATACCAACAGTTAAAAAATACTCTCACCACCACCCCCATTCTCATCTTTCCCGAATTCACGCAAAGGTTCGTCTTACAGACCGCAAGTAATACCGGCCTCGGAGCTGTTCTGATGCAAAACTTCCCGAACGTAATTACAGCGCGACGGAGTTCGAATGTCTCACCGTAATATGGAGAATTCACCGGATGCGAGACTACCTAGAAGGATACCCTTTTATTATCAATCACCAATCGCTGAGATGGCTCCAAAAGTTGAATTTTTGCACCGGAGGTTTAGGGAGGTGGGCATTCGAGCTCCAACAGTACGACGTCAAAATAAAATATTGTAAGAGTACTTTGAAAAGAATAGCTGATGCCCTCTCGACAATCAATTACTGCTGCAGCTGAGGAAGTTCCGCCCATGATATCGCAAATTAATTACCGCAGTCCGCGAAGACCCCCACCGATACTCCGACTATTAAATCACCGATGGCCAACTATATCGTCACGTCTTGCATACTTTAGATTTTAAAGAAGTAGTATCCTCCGAGCAGCAATGGAAACAATGAGTACCGAAAGAACGCCGTGCGGACGTTCTATGCGCCAATCATGATGAGCGACGGCCGAGCATCTAAGAATCGCGAAAACTTCGACTCAAATTCTGGAGGTACTATTGGCCCGAAATGACGTGTGACATTACACAGTATGTACGAATTTGCAAGATTTGCCTACAATACGAAGTATTACAAACGAAACCGGTCGGATTCTTGCATGCGATCGCGGACAAACTGTGGCAACAAGCTTCGATAAACTTAGTAGGTCCTCTGCCGAGATAAAAAAAAGGGCACATGTGGCCCTTAACGATGCAGGACCGTTTCTTGAAATGGATGGAATTACGTCCCCTGCGCCGCATGGTTCCTGCCGTAACACAAGCGGTCGCTGATAATATCTAGTCATAAATGCCCGGAAATAATCGTACCAGACAACAGAACACAGTTCAAGTCCGCGCGATTCAAAAGGACTTCTCGCCGCATACCGAATCCACCACACGTATACGCTAATGCATACGCCGCAAGACAATCTGGTCGAACGCACGAATCCGAACGATCAAAACAATGATCGCACAATACGTTGACCGAAAGCACCGAACTTGGGATGAGCGAATCCCGCAAATACAGTTTGCGTATAATTCGGTATGACACGACGCCACCGGCGTAATTAAATTGGACTCGAATTGCTGTCACCTGTGAATGCAAAAAATACACGTCAAAAACACATTATTTTCAACTTACGCATTTGAAGCAGCCGTTGGATGTGACACACCACATATACGATCTTAAACCCGCCCCGTCTCTTTCCCCGACGGCGAGACAATCAATAGAAATGGAACAAACAGTGACGAATACACGGACATCGAATATATAGACATCAATACCTATAACCTAACGTCGACAGCGACGAGGACGAAAAATAAACACCCGACCCGTACCTGAAACCAATGACACATTCGTCGACAGAGCAGCTATGGAGAAGGACGATATTCTCAAGGCGCTCGACGATTTTTTATAAGAGGAGTATAATCCGGCCAACTCAGGGATGGGCACTCATGCAAGGGCAGACGTCTCTGTAATAGAATAGATAGAATCTTATCCACCGCCCATGAAGCACATTCGGATAATGAGATGCACTATACAAGTTTTGGATCGGCAAAGACGGCAAAAGGTAAACTGGCTGATGACTTCTCCACCGCCAGCAATACCTGCGGAAAAACCGCAGCTACAACCCGCAAGGCCAATAGGATCTTTGCCACCTCTATCAATACGTCGAGATGGAGAGCACACCGTAGACGTGCCGCACTTCACTGCCCACGTATGTACCCCCTGTAAATACAAACTGCAGTCATGGGAGGGTCAAGTGGCACATCCGTTTGAATGGAAATGGAATGGTACACTCGATTAAAAAGAAGTAGTACCTCCAATTCAAGCACTATCTTACCGAGAGGGGTGATGTGCGCTCCCGCATACTGCATCGTTCCCGGCAGCACACCCAGCCGGATGCCGTTGCAGAAGCTTATGGCAATCGCAAAGACAAGGGCGCAATGCGCCCGATAAAAATTAAAGCATAATTCTAGCTGACAGCAGGCGCACGTTGCTCCCGCTGAAGAGTACCGAGCGCGGCTGAGCATCGCCGATCGACAACTCTCCCGCGAGAAGCGTCAATCGGCGGGAATCGCTAAATACTGCCGGAACAAAACGAGCGGAAACAACAATTAGTATATAAGCGCAAAAATTATATTAACAAGGTCTGCCATTCTTGCTCTCAATCCGAGCTATGCCGATAGAAGACAAAATGATAGAATGTACTCTGTCACTATCGAAGATTCTCGATCGCAACTGACTAGCTTCCTGCATACGTTGCATCGACGGAAATCTTTCCGTCAGATGGACAAAGAGTACTCTATGCTGCCAAGAGTGCGCGACCGCTTTCCTGACACCGCTGCACCGACGGGATTTTTGTCCGGGGAGCGTACTCTGCCACGTCGAGCTTAATCGGCCGCTAGTCAGTGTTGTATACCGCTCTTGCTGTACCAATCGCGCCAGTAGATAATATCCTCCATCAAGAATTCTCGATCGCTGATCGCTACACTTGCGCCTTACATCGGTCCCGGCAATAGCTCTGCTTCTGCTGAGCATTCTCGGCCGCCGAGGACCACCAGCCTTACGTTTCTATTCTTCCCAATGTATCTGGGAAGAATATTAGTCCAATAGAATTAGGGTTTTTTTACGCAAAAATTGTAAGTAGACATTTTTCTGCACGAAAATATTTGAAAGGCTATCAGAAAAGAAATGTAAATATTTGAGATTCGTAACTCGTGTGGAAAATATGCGAAAAAAATTTGAATAGTTGCAAAAAACAAGATTTTTGCTTATAAAACGAAAGATGTCGATTGTATGGAAAAAAGTTTCATTTGAAAAATGTAGATATTCGAAGTATCTACAAAATAAGACGTGAAACATTAAGATCGATCTATTAAAATTTCGAAAAAGTTTGTTTAAAATTATTGGAAAATTGAGGAACGCGATCGAGACAGCACGCCGAGCGGAGTGGGGAAAGTCGGCGTGCGGAAAAGTGGAGATGATCGTGGGGTCGCTCGACGACTCGCGTGTACCTGATTTTGTACGTTAAAATTTACTTAACTTCCATTTTTTCGACAATAAATTGACGTAGAAACATGATTTTTTTTAAAATTTGGGTAGCTCGACGAGATATAAATAAATAGCTTAGCCAAATGTTTCGCAAATTGTAACCATAGTAACCATTAAATTTTTGATTTCTCGTTTCGTGAATTTTTATTTTTTTTGTTTATTACTGAAAAATTACGTTTGAGTATGTCTGACTAACATTTTTGTTATGTACCTACGTATTTTGTTAATGTAAATTTCTTTACGTTATGTCATGGATGTAATCATTTTATTGAGAAAAACCCGAATCTGAATCAAAACGTAAAGAGTTATTAAATTAGATGAGAAATATGATGTTTAATTACATTGCACATTAATATCTCGTTGCTCTAAAGGTTTATTTTGATTTATAATTGATATCGTGAGTGTGTGTGTGTGTGTGTGTGTGTGTGTGTGTGTGTGTATGTTACTAATATATTTGAAGGATCAGTCTGCGCTGTTTGTATACATGTGTTAGTTGAGCATTTAAAACATTTGTTAGTTAAGCCACTTGTGACCTTATTCGTTTAGTTAGCAGTTCAGTATACAGTGGAGAAAATACAAACACTAAACCACATATTTTGTTAAATGTGGGCGACTAGGTAGCACGCTTTTATCTGTTCTTCAATACATTTCGGTAAGTACAGGGTGGTCCAAAAGTCCGTTAACATTTGAATCGGCAGCTGCGTCGAGCAGCGAGGGAGAGGTGGGGCGGGCGAGGTACGGAATGTTAGAGCGGTCGATGGAAATTTAGTGCCATGGCGTCATTCAACGAGAAACAACGTGCGTTCTGCGTACGCGAGTATTATCGAAACAACGATTCTTCGACTGTAGCGCAACAAAAATTTTGCGCTCATTACAATATACGGCATAAAAATAAAGCTTCATCGATTCAGTCAATTAAAAAATGGGTCCAGAAATTTGAAGAAACTAGTTCAACAATAGATAAACCACGATCTGGCCTAGAACATCACGGGATCCCAACAACATAGAGCGTGTTAGAGCGTCTGTTCGTGAACAACCTGGACTCTCTACTCGAAAGCGGTCTAGCGTCTTAAACGTATCCAAAACATCTTTAAACCGCATTCTACACAAGGATTTACATTTGCATCCGTACAAAATCCAAATGGTTCAGCAGTTAAAGCCTCAAGATTATGCTCACAGACTGCAGTTTGCTAACAAAATGCTAGAGAGGTTCGCCAGCTTTAGCAACATTTTTTTTTCAGACGAAGCCCACTTTCACCTAAATGGACATGTAAACAGACAAACAGCAATCCAGCGACTCTTGAGGAATTAAAGGCTCGTATTCGCGAGGAAATGCAAAACATTTCCCGAAACACTTGTCAGTCGGTCATTGAAAATTTCTGCTCCAGGTTGCAGCAGTGTCAAAATAATGAAGGATCGCATATGGACGATGTTATTTTTAAGAAATAAAATCCCAAATTGTGTACTTTCAGAATAAATAAACATTTTTTCTTACATATAACTAGTTTCTTTTTTATCATCGTAAGACATGTTAACGGACTTTTGGACCACCCTGTACTATTACATTTAAAATATAATTGTTTAATTAAACGCAACATAAGCTTTGTTGATATTATATTCTACGCAAACTTAGCATTAGAGCAGCATTAAAAATTGCATCAGCATCTATCTTGCAAATCCGCCGAGCAAATAATGTAGCGCATAGTTTTGATTTTCATAATTTTTGTTTTTTTCTACGGTGATGATGTCTCGGACGATTACATAGAATAACTAAAGCTGAAAAATATCATGGGAAATATTTCAAAGTTTGTCGCATTACAAGTAATGTTATACAAAGTAATAATTATATTACAAAATAAAATATATTACAGATTATATAAAAACGTTTTGATAATAGTGAATGGTACAAGACGGTGTACACACTCTCAAATAAATAATATATCCGATTTAATGGATCAGAACAAGCGCGATCATGACAAACGCGATTTTATAATTATCGACCCACAAATACGTAGGCTGCTGGAAAAGTTTCTGCAATCTAGTACTTCCAGTGGAGCCAACGTTCTGCTACTACCATATCCATAAAATTAGACGTTTTTAACTTATAATTCAATTGACAGTTTGTACCCAAGCTAACTAGTTTTGTTTGCATAGTATTTTAAAAGAAGTTATTTTGTAAGAAAATGGAAATTTCGCGTGAAAATTTTTGGGCAATGATTTTTTACGATTACAAATGTAATCTAACTCTGAAACAATGCATCGATCGACTTCATTCGGCTTTTGGGGATGAAGCACCATCCAATAGGACTGTTTATAATTGGTTTGCCGAATTCCAGCGTGGACGTACCTTTCTTGATGAATTCCGTGAAGGTCGTCCATCCATGTCTGTTGTTGCTACTAATGTTGGTGCTGTGCGTAAAATGATTGAGCGAGATAACATATCGCGAGATTCAGGCATCTTTAGGCATTGACATGAAAGCAATACATACGACTTTGCATGATCACTTGAGCATACGGAAACTTTGCAGTCGTTGGATCCCACACAATTTGACCGAAGCTCAAAAACAAGCTCGTGTTAAATGGAGCAAAGAAATGCTCAAGAAATTCAACCGAGGTCGGTCAAATTTGGTCTACAACATCATCACTGGGAACGAAACATGGATCTATTCATATGAGCCCAAAAGTAAACAACAATCCACTATTTGAATATTTCAAAATGAACTAAAATCAACAAAAGTTGTTCGTTCACGCAGTGCTGCCAAGCAAATGATTGCTTGTTTCTTCGGTTATACCGGACATGTGACAATCGTGGCTTTAGAGGATCGAAGGACTGTAAATACTGATTGGTATACAATAATTTGTTTGCCAAAAGTGATAAATAAATTACGTAGAACAAACCGAAATTGTCGCATCATCCTTCATCATGACAACGCCAGCTGTCACACAGCACGTCAAACCGTTAATTTTTTATCCAGTAATAAAAATTGATAATTCAAATTGATAACTCATGAGTCAAATTGATAACTCATTGTCCGTATTTACCTGATTTATCACCTAATGACTTCTTTTTGTTCACAAACATTAAAAATAAGATGCGTGGTGAGCGATTTGAGTCGCCTGAAGCAGCTGTTGAAACATTTCGTACACTGATTTCTGAGGTTATAGTTTTAGAATGGAAAAAATGCTTCAAAAATTGGTTCGAGCGTATGCAAAAATGTATCGATCTTAAAGGCGAATACTTCGAAAAACAGTAAAGCCATTTATCGAATTGTACATGTTTTTTTTCATATTGTTTGCAGAAACTTTTCCAGCAGCCTATGTATTTTAAGATGTCCTCCTGATAGTGCCACGTCCACCGCTTTGCAATTTGCAATCAATTATTATATATTCTTGAAAACGACGAGGAATGTCAATTGTCTTTGCAGTATATTCTCGAACAATATAGAGGTGAAAAAGAAATCAATATTTGTTATATTTATATCAACGATAAATTAATCGAACATTTTGGAAATGATATTAATATAACCGCCGTGAGAAATGATTACATAATTCGTTTCGTTAACATTAGAAAAAAATATTGTGTGATGATTGGTACAAGAACCGTTTAAAAGATGAAGAAGACGAACGCCGAAAAATAGTAGAAACCGCAGCTCACATAATTCTTTAAGATATTTGAGTATGTTACTATGATGTCAAAAATTATCCAGCCTCGAATTGTTTTCTGGATAACGTACATTCTGATATACTCTCTAATTTAAAATTACTTATAAATATCCTCTTAAAAAGCAATAAGAAAAGCAAATATGAAACACAAAAATGGGATAAGCGGGTCATCACTTATGCTCATAGCATAATTTCATCCGTCAAACCGCGATCATTCATATCCCCGCTTTTGTTAGATCTATCATCAATAATGCATAAAAAAACATGCATCGAGATTCGTTATCTCGAACTGTGTGCATCATATGAAGAAACTTTACTTTTCGATGCCTCCATCGTGCATGATCCTCAACAAAACAATTTTACAGATGCATGTCTCCAATTTGTCTTCAATAATACCAATCACAATACGAACACTATCGATGGTCATACTTTTCATGCGATGGACGGCATAATGTGTGTTACTCCGCATTCATCGGTCACGTCACAGATACTGATCGGTCAATTCGAATTTATTTCTCTTAAGCAATTTAATAGAGGTAATTCATCAGGCCTTAATTATTTATATATGGCTTTATGGAGAAAATTACAAAAATACGCGAATATAATGTTTCGAAAATTATTTCACTGCCATTTGTTAATGCTGCGCTTAGTAATTGTGATACTATTTTAACAGTACTGATTGAAGCTGCTCAAAAGTGTAAAGCTAACACACAACAGCATACATTCGTTACATTCGATCAGCCACTTTATCTAAAAGAATTATAGTATGGGGAATTATAGTATGTTCAAAGAGCATCAAGAACGAATGCCATTTAAATTATACAATTATTAGACTCGGTGGTTTTACGTTAATGCCATTCCTAAGATCGATAGGGTTTATTATGGAAGGCAGCGGGTTAAAAGAAGCTTTTGGTGAAATATACGCTGAAAGCTCAGGTGAAAAAGTTTTATCCAGACATGCCTTTCAAGGGCGATTAGAACCATATTCTCGTTCAAGATGCTTTAGCGGATTTTATTTTGCCATCTTTGAATTTTACTGAACAGCAATTTTTAAACGACTTATTAAATAAAATAGGAGATAGTGATTTTGAAACTGTAACACTTGCAAAAGACGAATTTAAAAAAATAGGTTCATTTTTTAATTAAATTTTGTTAAGAATAATGGACTCACGGCACAACTATGGGTGTACATCCCACAGTATTTTACAATGGTCAAAATTGCTAAACAATTCATAGAAGCAGAGAGAATGGGAAATTGGCAGTTAAATCTGAAATGTTGGCAACAAATGTTACCGTATTTTCATGCTAACGAATACACTTTGTATGCTAAATTGAGCCATTTGTAACTACAAAATATATTCTAGCTTGAAGGTATTCGCGAATTTTATAAGTTTTCTAACTTAGATTATTTTACAATCAGACGCACTGATAAATATTGATGGGGTATTTGGTCAGATATGACTATCGAGCAAATGCTCATAAGACCAATGAAGAGCAGTGGTGGCCTCACTCATGGTCGAAATAATTCAAAGTGTATTATGTAAATGGATTTTGTCTATGATTGTTCTTATAGAAGTTTCTCAGGCAATGGAAAAATTTTGTGATGTTTCATACTGTACTAGCGAACAACATATAGACATAAAAAAGAATCTCGAGAATATGCAGACACATCGCAGATTCAAAAAAATTGTTTGAGCTTTTTAAAAATCATGATCCATTTTCCGTTGCAGAATATATAATTTCTACTACTGGCATTATTGGTGATAGCACTATAAATAGTTATAAGCATTAGAAGTAAAAGCATTAGAAGTAGGCATTTCTTTGAACGCAATTATTGGCAAAAACTTTGCATCAATTCAAATTGAAAGAAAAAAATAAGGTATTACCGCTCAAAAACTTTAACATTATCATAAATATAAATAAGTAACAAAATCTTTGCGATTGATCCAACATTAGTTTTTCAGCAACTTACGTTAAACATCGAAACAAAACAGGATATGAAGAAGTCTTTTACGTACGAACTTGCACCATATCCTCTTTCACTTTTTGACGAGAGCGGTAAAACGCGAAAATCTGTTTTTTACGATAATTTTGATAGTATTTCACAAGTACCTTCTTCTAGCAACATTACGTTGTTGATGGAGGATTTCTTCTTCATAGAGTCGTTTGGTATGTAAATAGTAGAGTTGATAATATCTTGAAGCAGTACGTTGCATATGTGTTGAAACATTATTCAGAAAATTGTTATATTATTTTCGATGGCTATCCGGATGATGTTTCACATAGTATAAAATGTGTTGAAAACACGCCGACAAAATATAAAACTCAGGCTGAAATCAGTTTTGATAGAAACACAAAAATATTACTTTCTCAAGAAAAAGTTTTAGAAGACA
Organism: Trachymyrmex septentrionalis; assembly: GCF_001594115.1. Lineage (NCBI taxonomy): Eukaryota > Metazoa > Arthropoda > Insecta > Hymenoptera > Formicidae > Trachymyrmex > Trachymyrmex septentrionalis. Next base: position 413,660 of record NW_017305386.1, on the reverse strand, counting down.
AAAATAACAAATGTTTAATTGTTCTGTTATGTGGACACAATTTAATAAAACTGACTGTAAAACAAAAACAGTAAAAGAAGACGCGATTTCTCAATTATTGAGAATGCAATTAACGTTTCCGCAGATAATGTTATTATTATAGGAGAAGACGTAGATTTATTAGTAATATTAACACAATTAGCGCCAGAAACTCAAACATTTTTTATTTGACCCAAACAAAGGAGAAATATGTGAACAAATTTATACCAATAATAGTTTTAAACATCCTAAATTAAAAACTTTAATAGCTTTTTTATATGCATTTTCACCGGTTGTGATACCACATTTTGTTTCTATAAGCAGGGAAAAAATGACATAATAAAGATGTGTTTGAAAAATGTGTTTGAACCTTACCATAATAACAGATTTTAATTAAAACATGATCAAAATCAAATGCTAATCCATTGGAAATGACAAAAATGGTGAAATTATTGCTCATATGTACAGTATGAAAAATGAACAAGGTAGTCTCAATAAATTGCATTATACACATTCTGTAAAATCAAGTTAGAATCATTACCTCCTACCGAAGCAGCTGCTAAGGAATATTCTTTAAGACTATACCTGCAAATACAATAATGGCTTGGACATAAAAATGAAGCAACGCAATGTGGTTGGAAGATGTTTGTTCATGATCTTCAGCCAAAATACACACAGAAGATACGCTTATTCCTGACAAACTGATAAAGAAAATATCATGCAGATGTAAAACCGGTTGTAAAAGACAAATATGCAATTGCAGGAAACATGGTTTGCGCTGCTCACACCTCTGTGCTAATTGTCATGGCGAATTCTGTTCAAATATTGAAGATCTCTTAGAAATTTTCTTAGAAATTTCTGCAGACCAGAAATCTACCATTGATCTTGATAATACACAGGAAACAATTATTAATAAATCAGAAGAAATTATTTATGAGGCAGAAGAATAATGCATGATGTAACTCAAAGAAACAAAAAAAAGAAGAAGGAAAAGATATGAATCTACTGACAGTCAAATTGATAAAGAAGAAAATCGGGAAAGTACAAAATGGAAATTAAAATAGCGAAGAATGCAGAACATGTTCTCTATAAACATTGCAATTTCTTAAATGTAATTTTAAAAGCGTTAATATTTTTATTGTATGAATTTGACCTATGCAGATTTTTTCGTTATTACAATAGCTAAGTAGAATTTTGACAATTACATTTGAAATATAGATTTTTTATATGTACGTTGAAATGTATTTTTATTTAAATACAACTATTTACATAATTAATCAGATAACTCTTAGAATATTACAATATATATACTTGCCTATACTTACATATAC